>NC_086450.1:39328904-39672238 GCF_028390025.1 Pseudophryne corroboree | reverse complement strand
AAACCATAATTTACACTCATTTTCAGTCTATTCTGAATACCTCACACCTCACAATATTATTTTTAGTCCTAAAATTTGCACCGAGGTCGCTGTGTGAGTAAGATAAGCGACCCTAGTGGCCGACACAAACACCGGGCCCATCTAGGAGTGGCACTGCAGTGTCACGCAGGATGTCCCTTCCAAAAAACCCTCCCCAAACAGCACATGACGCAAAGAAAAAAAGAGGCGCAATGAGGTAGCTGTGTGAGTAAGATTAGCGACCCTAGTGGCCGACACAAACACCGGGCCCATCTAGGAGTGGCACTGCAGTGTCACGCAGGATGGCCCTTCCAAAAAACCCTCCCCAAACAGCACATGACGCAAAGAAAAAAAGAGGCGCAATGAGGTAGCTGTGTGAGTAAGATTAGCGACCCTAGTGGCCGACACAAACACCGGGCCCATCTAGGAGTGGCACTGCAGTGTCACGCAGGATGGCCCTTCCAAAAAACCCTCCCCAAACAGCACATGACGCAAAGAAAAAAAGAGGCGCAATGAGGTAGCTGACTGTGTGAGTAAGATTAGCGACCCTAGTGGCCGACACAAACACCGGGCCCATCTAGGAGTGGCACTGCAGTGTCACGCAGGATGGCCCTTCCAAAAAACCCTCCCCAAACAGCACATGACGCAAAGAAAAAAAGAGGCGCAATGAGGTAGCTGTGTGAGTAAGATTAGCGACCCTAGTGGCCGACACAAACACCGGGCCCATCTAGGAGTGGCACTGCAGTGTCACGCAGGATGTCCCTTCCAAAAAACCCTCCCCAAACAGCACATGACGCAAAGAAAAAAAGAGGCGCAATGAGGTAGCTGTGTGAGTAAGATTAGCGACCCTAGTGGCCGACACAAACACCGGGCACATCTAGGAGTGGCACTGCAGTGTCACGCAGGATGTCCCTTCCAAAAAACCCTCCCCAAACAGCACATGACGCAAAGAAAAAAAGAGGCGCAATGAGGTAGCTGTGTGAGTAAGATTAGCGACCCTAGTGGCCGACACAAACACCGGGCCCATCTAGGAGTGGCACTGCAGTGTCACGCAGGATGTCCCTTCCAAAAAACCCTCCCCAAACAGCACATGACGCAAAGAAAAAAAGAGGCGCAATGAGGTAGCTGACTGTGTGAGTAAGATTAGCGACCCTAGTGGCCGACACAAACACCGGGCCCATCTAGGAGTGGCACTGCAGTGTCACGCAGGATGTCCCTTCCAAAAAACCCTCCCCAATCAGCACATGATGCAAAGAAAAAGAAAAGAAAAAAGAGGTGCAAGATGGAATTGTCCTTGGGCCCTCCCACCCACCCTTATGTTGTATAAACAAAACAGGACATGCACACTTTAACCAACCCATCATTTCAGTGACAGGGTCTGCCACACGACTGTGACTGATATGACGGGTTGGTTTGGACCCCCCCCAAAAAAGAAGCAATTAATCTCTCCTTGCACAAACTGGCTCTACAGAGGCAAGATGTCCACCTCATCTTCACCCTCCGATATATCACCGTGTACATCCCCCTCCTCACAGATTATCAATTCGTCCCCACTGGAATCCACCATCTCAGCTCCCTGTGTACTTTGTGGAGGCAATTGCTGCTGGTCAATGTCTCCGCGGAGGAATTGATTATAATTCATTTTAATGAACATCATCTTCTCCACATTTTCTGGATGTAACCTCGTACGCCGATTGCTGACAAGGTGAGCGGCGGCACTAAACACTCTTTCGGAGTACACACTTGTGGGAGGGCAACTTAGGTAGAATAAAGCCAGTTTGTGCAAGGGCCTCCAAATTGCCTCTTTTTCCTGCCAGTATAAGTACGGACTGTGTGACGTGCCTACTTGGATGCGGTCACTCATATAATCCTCCACCATTCTATCAATGTTGAGAGAATCATATGCAGTGACAGTAGACGACATGTCCGTAATCGTTGTCAGGTCCTTCAGTCCGGACCAGATGTCAGCATCAGCAGTCGCTCCAGACTGCCCTGCATCACCGCCAGCGGGTGGGCTCGGAATTCTGAGCCTTTTCCTCGCACCCCCAGTTGCGGGAGAATGTGAAGGAGGAGATGTTGACAGGTCGCGTTCCGCTTGACTTGACAATTTTGTCACCAGCAGGTCTTTCAACCCCAGCAGACTTGTGTCTGCCGGAAAGAGATCCAAGGTAGGCTTTAAATCTAGGATCGAGCACGGTGGCCAAAATGTAGTGCTCTGATTTCAACAGATTGACCACCCGTGAATCCTTGTTAAGCGAATTAAGGGCTGCATCCACAAGTCCCACATGCCTAGCGGAATCGCTCCCTTTTAGCTCCTTCTTCAATGCCTCCAGCTTCTTCTGCAAAAGCCTGATGAGGGGAATGACCTGACTCAGGCTGGCAGTGTCTGAACTGACTTCACGTGTGGCAAGTTCAAAGGGCATCAGAACCTTGCACAACGTTGAAATCATTCTCCACTGCACTTGAGACAGGTGCATTCCATCTCCTATATCGTGCTCAATTGTATAGGCTTGAATGGCCTTTTGCTGCTCCTCCAACCTCTGAAGCATATAGAGGGTTGAATTCCACCTCGTTACCACTTCTTGCTTCAGATGATGGCAGGGCAGGTTCAGTAGTTTTTGGTGGTGCTCCAGTCTTCTGTACGTGGTGCCTGTACGCCGAAAGTGTCCCGCAATTTTTCTGGCCACCAACAGCATCTCTTGCATGCCCCTGTCGTTTTTTAAAAAATTCTGCACCACCAAATTCAAGGTATGTGCAAAACATGGGACGTGCTGGAATTTGCCCATATTTAATGCACACACAATATTGCTGGCGTTGTCCGATGCCACAAATCCACAGGAGAGTCCAATTGGGGTAAGCCATTCCGCGATGATCTTCCTCAGTTGCCGTAAGAGGTTTTCAGCTGTGTGCGTATTCTGGAAAGCGGTGATACAAAGCGTAGCCTGCCTAGGAAAGAGTTGGCGTTTGCGAGATGCTGCTACTGGTGCCGCCGCTGCTGTTCTTGCGGCGGGAGTCCATACATCTACCCAGTGGGCTGTCACAGTCATTTAGTCCTGACCCTGCCCTGCTCCACTTGTCCACATGTCCGTGGTTAAGTGGACATTGGGTACAACTGCATTTTTTAGGAGACTGGTGAGTCTTTTTCTGACGTCCGTGTACATTCTCGGTATCGCCTGCCTAGAGAAGTGGAACCTAGATGGTATTTGGTAACGGGGGCACACTGCCTCAATAAATTGTCTAGTTCCCTGTGAACTAACGGCGGAAACCGGACGCACGTCTAACACCAACATAGTTGTCAAGGACTCAGTTATCCGCTTTGCAGTAGGATGACTGCTGTGATATTTCATCTTCCTCGCAAAGGACTGTTGAACAGTCAATTGCTTACTGGAAGTAGTACAAGTGGGCTTACGACTTCCCCTCTGGGATGACCATCGACTCCCAGCGGCAACAACAGCAGCGCCAGCAGCAGTAGGCGTTACACGCAAGGATGCATCGGAGGAATCCCAGGCAGGAGAGGACTCGTCAGACTTGCCAGTGACATGGCCTGCAGGACTATTGGCATTCCTGGGGAAGGAGGAAATTGACACTGAGGGAGTTGGTGGGGTGGTTTGCGTGAGCTTGGTTACAAGAGGAAGGGATTTACTGGTCAGTGGACTGCTTCCGCTGTCACCCAAAGTTTTTGAACTTGTCACTGACTTATTATGAATGCGCTGCAGGTGACGTATAAGGGAGGATGTTCCGAGGTGGTTAACGTCCTTACCCCTACTTATTACAGCTTGACAAAGGGAACACACGGCTTGACACCTGTTGTCCGCATTTCTGGTGAAATACCTCCACACCGAAGAGCTGATTTTTTTGGTATTTTCACCTGGCATGTCAACGGCCATATTCCTCCCACGGACAACAGGTGTCTCCCCGGGTGCCTGACTTAAACAAACCACCTCACCATCAGAATCCTCCTGGTCAATTTCCTCCCCAGCGCCAGCAACACCCATATCCTCCTCATCCTGGTGTACTTCAACACTGACATCTTCAATCTAACTATCAGGAACTGGACTGCGGGTGCTCCTTCCAGCACTTGCAGGGGGCGTGCAAATGGTGGAAGGCGCATGCTCTTCACGTCCAGTGTTGGGAAGGTCAGGCATCGCAACCGACACAATTGGACTCTCCTTGTGGATTTGGGATTTCAAAGAACGCACAGTTCTTTGCGGTGCTTTTGCCAGCTTGAGTCTTTTCAGTTTTCTAGCGAGAGGCTGAGTGCTTCCATCCTCATGTGAAGCTGAACCACTAGCCATGAACATAGGCCAGGGCCTCAGCCGTTCCTTGCCACTCCGTGTGGTAAATGGCATATTGGCAAGTTTACGCTTCTCCTCCGACAATTTTATTTTAGGTTTTGGAGTCCTTTTTTTACTGATATTTGGTGTTTTGGTTTTGACATGCTCTGTACTATGCCATTGGGCATCGGCCTTGGCAGACGACGTTGCTGGCATTTCATCGTCTCGGCCATGACTAGTGGCAGCAGCTTCAGCACGAGGTGGAAGTGGATCTTGATCTTTCCCTAATTTTGGAACCTCAACATTTTTGTTCTCCATATTTTAATAGGCACAACTAAAAGGCACCTCAGGTAAACAATGGAGATGGATGGATTGGATACTAGTATACAATTATGGACGGGCTGCCGAGTGCCGACACAGAGGTAGCCACAGCCGTGAACTACCGCACTGTACTGTGTCTGCTGCTAATATATAGACTGGTTGATAAAGAGATAGTATACTCGTAACTAGTATGTATGTATAAAGAAAGAAAAAAAAACCACGGTTAGGTGGTATATACAATTATGGACGGGCTGCCGAGTGCCGACACAGAGGTAGCCACAGCCGTGAACTACCGCACTGTACTGTGTCTGCTGCTAATATATAGACTGGTTGATAAAGAGATAGTATACTCGTAACTAGTATGTATGTATAAAGAAAGAAAAAAAAAACACGGTTAGGTCACTGGTATATACAATTATGGACGGGCTGCCGAGTGCCGACACAGAGGTAGCCACAGCCGTGAACTACCGCACTGTACTGTGTCTGCTGCTAATATATAGACTGGTTGATAAAGAGATAGTATACTCGTAACTAGTATGTATGTATAAAGAAAGAAAAAAAAAACACGGTTAGGTGGTATATACAATTATGGACGGGCTGCCGAGTGCCGACACAGAGGTAGCCACAGCCGTGAACTACCGCACTGTACTGTGTCTGCTGCTAATATATAGACTGGTTGATAAAGAGATAGTATACTCGTAACTAGTATGTATGTATAAAGAAAGAAAAAAAAACCACGGTTAGGTGGTATATACAATTATGGACGGGCTGCCGAGTGCCGACACAGAGGTAGCCACAGCCGTGAACTACCGCACTGTACTGTGTCTGCTGCTAATATATAGACTGGTTGATAAAGAGATAGTATACTCGTAACTAGTATGTATGTATAAAGAAAGAAAAAAAAAACCACGGTTAGGTGGTATATACAATTATGGACGGGCTGCCGAGTGCCGACACAGAGGTAGCCACAGCCGTGAACTACCGCACTGTACTGTGTCTGCTGCTAATATATAGACTGGTTGATAAAGAGATAGTATACTCGTAACTAGTATGTATGTATAAAGAAAGAAAAAAAAACCACGGTTAGGTCACTGGTATATACAATTATGGACGGGCTGCCGAGTGCCGACACAGAGGTAGCCACAGCCGTGAACTACCGCACTGTACTGTGTCTGCTGCTAATATATAGACTGGTTGATAAAGAGATAGTATACTCGTAACTAGTATGTATGTATAAAGAAAGAAAAAAAAACCACGGTTAGGTCACTGGTATATACAATTATGGACGGGCTGCCGAGTGCCGACACAGAGGTAGCCACAGCCGTGAACTACCGCACTGTACTGTGTCTGCTGCTAATATATAGACTGGTTGATAAAGAGATAGTATACTCGTAACTAGTATGTATGTATAAAGAAAGAAAAAAAAACCACGGTTAGGTCACTGGTATATACAATTATGGACGGGCTGCCGAGTGCCGACACAGAGGTAGCCACAGCCGTGAACTACCGCACTGTACTGTGTCTGCTGCTAATATATAGACTGGTTGATAAAGAGATAGTATACTCGTAACTAGTATGTATGTATAAAGAAAGAAAAAAAAACCACGGTTAGGTGGTATATACAATTATGGACGGGCTGCCGAGTGCCGACACAGAGGTAGCCACAGCCGTGAACTACCGCACTGTACTGTGTCTGCTGCTAATATATAGACTGGTTGATAAAGAGATAGTATACTCGTAACTAGTATGTATGTATAAAGAAAGAAAAAAAAACCACGGTTAGGTCACTGGTATATACAATTATGGACGGGCTGCCGAGTGCCGACACAGAGGTAGCCACAGCCGTGAACTACCGCACTGTACTGTGTCTGCTGCTAATATAGACTGGTTGATAAAGAGATAGTATACTACTAATATTATATACTGGTGGTCAGGTCACTGGTCACTAGTCACACTGGCAGTGGCACTCCTGCAGCAAAAGTGTGCACTGTTTAATTTTAATATAATATTATGTACTCCTGGCTCCTGCTATAACCTATAACTGGCACTGCAGTAGTGCTCCCCAGTCTCCCCCACAATTATAAGCTGTGTGAGCTGAGCAGTCAGACAGATATATAATATATATAGATGATGCAGCACACTGGCCTGAGCCTGAGCAGTGCACACAGATATGGTATGTATGTGACTGAGTCACTGTGTGCTGTGTATCGCTTTTTTCAGGCAGAGAACGGATTATAAATAAAAGTGGTGGTCACTGGTCACTATCAGCAAAACTCTGCACTGTACACTACTGAGTACTCCTAATGCTCCCCAAAATTAGTAAATCAAGTGTCTAAACGGAGAGGACGCCAGCCACGTCCTCTCCCTATCAATCTCAATGCACGTGTGAAAATGGCGGCGACGCGCGGCTCCTTATATAGAATCCGAGTCTCGCGATAGAATCCGAGCCTCGCGAGAATCCGACAGCGTCATGATGACGTTCGGGCGCGCTCGGGTTAACCGAGCAAGGCGGGAAGATCCGAGTCGCTCGGACCCGTGAAAAAAAACATGAAGTTCTGGCGGGTTCGGATTCAGAGAAACCGAACCCGCTCATCTCTACTTTATAGGTAGGCACCTTTTTCTTAATTTTGTTCACATCACGCCCATTTACGCAGACCACTCCCCCACACCACTGGTCATGCCCCCACATCATTAGTCACACCCCCAGCAGCAGCGCATAATAGGCCCTTTTGAAATTTCAGCTCCAGGCCCATTTGGACCTTAATCTGGCACTGCTTACCATGATTCCACCGTCAGCTGTCCTATCGGCATGTCCCGTTCTTTTCAGGTCAATGATTGCTTGAGTTACTTTTTCCAAGGGCTGCGTTTCTTGATTCTGCCCAGTCTAGTATAAGGAGTTACATTTACGGTAGGCTTGGCCATTGACAGGGTAACCATCCGTGTTTTTGTACCATCAGGGGAAACCATCAAAGGTTAATCTCTGTATGGTTCAAGTCAGAGGATGCACAAAGGAGAGAATAGGTTTCTGGGTAATGCAGAAACGTAATGGGCTTTTCTCATCTGCATGTACAACATCGACTTCCGGAAGGAAACCATCGATGGCCGCAAACCATCAGTGGTCGATGGCCAATCTTATTCTGCTGCCCCAGCAAAGGTCACCTGTCCTGCTCCTCCGTATAATTGCACATATATTTCAATATAAAACTTTCTTACATTTTCCAGTACTTCTGCTTTAAACGATGGAGGATAGTTGTCCATTAATTTGATGGTTGCCTTCAGACCCCTTTGCTCAAGTCTATGCCATTGCTCAAGTGAATTCGGAAACTGTAACCTAATTGGCCACGTTTGATAAACTTTGGTCCAGTACTTGAGCAGCAAGCTGGAGATTGTAGATGTCACAGTGTACAACGCAGGCCCTTCGCCCACAAGCTGCTCCCTATTGACGTCCCCTTGCTGTATCAAGCCATCCGCCCTGAGCACTTGGCCCGTGATCCCTCAGCACTTGTTAATTGCTCCGCTAGAATGCTGCGCACATTCCCTAGAACATAAACAAGGTGGAGAAGATTAGGCAGGGTGAGCCTGTGGTACTCTTGGCAGTGATTCTAGTTACTTCTTGCTTGGTTATTGATCCTGTACAAGAGGAAGCAGCAGCTGCAGTTTCAGTCTTTTATGATATCTCCTGGTCTTACAAAAAAAAAAAAAAATTTTTTTTTTGATCTTTTTGGTAAAAATAAACTCTGAGTGTAAACATCATTCCATTGGGTGGTGTTGGAGTAGAAAAAGTTATGCATTTAACTTTATTTCATCTGAGTACAGATCAGCTTGTACAGTATCTGCTGAATTATTCACGTAACAATAGAGAGAGCCTTGAAGCAGATAGACTTGGAGCCTTTCCGTCAGCTGTGAGGATCAGTATGCAAACGGTGCAGGGTCTCGTCCGCCGGGAGGGAGCTGCACCACCATGTAATATGAATATTTATGTGTATTTGTTTGTGCTAGTGCCAAAGCCCCTGACACACAAGTGCACAAATACACAACGCTGGATAAGGGGCTAGGAAAGTACAGTGATGTATATTAAAATACATGAAGCTAGCAACTTCTTCACTTTATTTCTCTCTAAGGTTTTATAATCCCCCCCCCCCCCCTCCACCAACCAGTTATACTTGATTTTTTTTTAAATCCCCCCCTTGCCAATCATTGTCACAATGCAGGGGGCGTGGTGCAGGATTGTGTCACTGTGGCTCCGCCCATGTTGTTCAAAGCTGCGATGCACAGCATTTTACAGTAGGTAGGTGGACCATAATTATGTGATTCAATGTAAATCACGTCTTCAAACTCATGGGCGGTTTGCTGGCGGGAGAAGCCCCTGTAATTTGTGACCCTCC
This sequence comes from Pseudophryne corroboree, assembly GCF_028390025.1. NCBI lineage: Eukaryota > Metazoa > Chordata > Amphibia > Anura > Myobatrachidae > Pseudophryne > Pseudophryne corroboree. The sequence goes on along the minus strand of NC_086450.1, from coordinate 39,663,240 downwards.
TGGGCAATACTGGGAGTGTTGTCAAGTGTGTCATTAGTGCTACCTCTCCTAAATAAGGATAACAAGTCTGATACATTTATTTTCTACAGTATCTTGTTGTTTTTTTATTATATTTTTTAACAAAATCACTTAGTGGATCTAGGGCCTAATTCAAGGTTGATTGCAAAACATTTTCCTCTAATGGGCAAAACCATGTGCACTGCAGGGGGGCAGATATAACATTTGCAGAGAGAGAGAGATTTGGGTGGGGTGTGTTGAAACTGAAATCTAAATTGCAGTGTAAAAAGAAAGCAGCCAGTATTTACCCTGCACAGAAACAATATAACCCACCCAAATCTAACTCTCTCTGCACATGTTATATCTGCCCCACCTGCACTGCACATGGTTTTGCCCATTACAGGAAAATGCTGTTTTGCAATCAACCTTGAATTAGGCCCCTAAAACTGAAAAATAAATACACCTGTGACACAACCATTACAGCTGGGAAACAACTACAGTATGCTCTAGCTAGGCTAGAAGTTCTATTTGAAATTCTAAGTTTGTTCTATTCACCATCAATAGAACCAAAAATCTACCAAAAATCAACACAACACTGACCAAACAGCGACAAAATTATACAAAAGCATTGCTATTGGCCAAAACAGGTCACATGCACTGCATTACCCACAGACACGTTCATTGTTAAGCTAATTTGCATATCCTTTTTTTTAATTATTTTTTTAAACAATTGCTGTGGCTTTCATAATTATGCAGCCAGAGCACCCCACGTGCTCATCTACCATGTTTTTACCATCATACTGAGGTCTCAGACAATTCCACATGGTTTAAAACTCATACAGAACTGCTTCTAATGGGTCTATTGAAGATGGCGGGTTTTTTTTATCGATTTTAAAATTGACTGTTGGTAAATTAGCATTTTCTATTGATGTCTATGGGGGTCATTCCGAGTTGTTCGCTCTGTATTTTTTTCTCGCAACGGAGCGATTAGTCGCTAATGCGCATGCGCAATGTCCGCAGTGCGACTGTGCCAAGTAAATTTGCTGTGCAGTTAGTTTTTTTACTCACGGCATTACAAGGTTTTTTCTTCGTTCTGGTGATCGTAATGTGATTGACAGGAAGTGGGTGTTTCTGGGTGGAAACAGGCCGTTTTATGTGTGTGTGTGAAAAAACGCTACCGTTTCTGGGAAAAACGCGGGAGTGGCTGTAGAAACGGAGGAGTGTCTGGGCGAACGCTGGGTGTGTTTGTGACGTTAAACCAGGAACGAAACTGACTGAACTGATCGCAGATGCCGAGTAAGTCTGGAGCTACTCAGAAACTGCTAAGAAGTGTCTATTCGCAATTCTGCTAATCTTTCGTTCGCAATTTTGATAAGCTAAGATTCATTCCCAGTAGGCGGCGGCTTAGCGTGTGCAAAGCTGCTAAAAGCAGCTTGCGAGCGAACAACTCGGAATGACCCCCTATGTGTGTGAAGTCGAGAGGATTTTGAGTCAGATTTGTCTTTAGTAAATACCTGACTTTCAAAATCACCACATCACCTCAAAATCAACTGGAACAGAAAATTTACCCCAGGGCCTTCAATGCAAAGCATCACTATTTTAGAATACAAAAAAATGTTGTTGTTTTTTTATTTAGCAATAGACAAATTAACACCAATGTTATATAGTTGCCCAGTTAGATAGAAAAGAGCAACCAAACACTAGCACTGCAGCTGCTGCAACACTTTTTATTTCTGCCACTGCTGTGTGGCAATGATTCTCAGATGTGCTATAAACTGCCGCACGTTTGTGCCGCTGCTCTGTCGCTAACCAGACTTCTTGCTGCAGCCTTTTTCCAATAATGGTGAAAACAATATTGTGAGCTGTGAGGTTGTGAAAATTGACTGGAAATGAGTGGCAATTAATGTTATTGAGGTTAATAATACGCTGGGAACAAAAAAAAAAGTCCCAAATTACAGTATGTGAGTTTAGCTTTTTTTGCCAATTTTTTAAATAGCAATTTGGCAAATCCAGAACCGGGCGACGAATCATAGCCAAATCCAGCTATAATGGAACTGCGCAGATCTCTAATTATTACTACTACTGCCTCTCGCCTCCTGAGGGCACCAGAAAGGTACTTTGTAGCCATCATCTGCTCTGTGTATAGGAGACCCTGTTTAGCAGCAGTCGTGTAGACCAATCAGGAACAAGTGAGGTGAACAGTGAGCATTGCGCTTCCTCAGATGCCAGATTACCCTTATAGGTACAAATATTCCAAATACTGTAACTTATGATTAACCAAAAATATTCCTTTGTGTTATTGTTGTATTCATGGTCCCTTTGTACCGCCAATGGGGATGCATGAATTGAATAAATACAGGGGTGTTCTTATTTTACACACCAGTGTCTGTCACGCTGCGAGGTGCACACAGTACATGGACTGCGCCTATTTAGCCCTCTCGCAGTCTTGTTTCAGCGGCAGCTTTCTCAGCAGTTCCTCCGACGGAATTACTTCTCCTTTGATCTTTTGTTATGAGTTGGATATTATAAGGAGACATCAAAGCTGTTTTGTGTCACCATTTTCTTTTGTCTTGTGGGCCTATGTTCCTATATAAAATGCAGTGTGTCCCATTGAAGTTAGGGACGGTGACCCAATTACCGCCGCCTAAGAAATGGTATTTAAATCGGGTTTTGTTACGCGGCTGAAAAGGGATTTACAGACACATCTCCATATATGCTCAGTCCCCAACTATTTCATCTCATTTCAGTATTGTATTCCTCAGAAAGGACACTTGTTTTTGCACTTGCCCAGACATTGCCCAGCATTAATGTCCCTGTCCCATATAACATGGGGAACTATATATATATATATGTAGGTACTGTACAGATGTGTCCTCTTACATCTTTGCTCTGTGCGCTACAAGTCGTGTTACTGGGGGCATAACTGACCACACCCCTTTTCCGTGAAGCCTAGCCCCTATTTTCCGCCCGGGGTGCCATAAAGTCTAGATCCGGCCCTGAAGGAAGCTGAGGTAGACTGTAGTACATAGATAAGTCTCCTGTAGAGCAGACCTTGGTTGCGCAGGTTATGGATGTCAACACGTGGCCAGTAATGTCAGGGACATGCTCTCCTCTGCTGTTTGACCCCCTTACAAAACCCACTGTCCTCAATCTCTGTGCTCTGTATGTTGTGGCAGGGGACGTACAGTAAATACGCAATTACACATTGGCTTTTAACAGAACTGCAGTGGACTGTCGGGGTAAGAGAGAATAGATTATGCCACTTGCACGCTTCATATATGCAAATTGCAGGTTGACGTTTTATACTCAGCTGAAAAGCAGAATGTACGCGTGTGTTTATAGATGAGCTGCGGTCACATTTTCCGTGCTTATAATGACAAGATTTTAAGCTTACAGTATCTCCCAAACATACAATATTTCACGAATGTCTAATTACTCGAGGCAAAACCATAAACTCTAATTACTCCAGCAGCAGAGTATGGCAGAACTCATTGTGGGTGGTTTCCATAACTACCGAGGAGAAAATCATTCCGCAAGTAAATACAGACTGAGCACTTCCAGTATAGGAAAAGTACCAGCAGTGATACCAGAATGAGAGTCTCTATGTGACCGTTTCACCCTCATTCAATTGTATCCAGCAGATTGTCACCTACCGTACGCTGGAGCCCCACCTACAGCAAAGAAAGGACATAAGCACACAACACTACATTACCAACATCCTGTAACAAACTATTCTTCATCTGGAAGTTATTTCTTTGTCTACCATAGTAAATGTAACAAATAAGGATTTATACTGAAAAATATTTGAATATTTGATGGCAAGTTCTTTTGGTTTTCATAGGGAGAGACTTCCTTAAGTGATGGACTTCTCAGAACCTTTGGTCAGATTAAGGCCCAGATTTATCAACCCTTGGAGAGTGGTAAACTGCATGGTGATAAGGGACCAACCAATCAGCTCCTAACTGTCATTTTTCAAACACAACGTGTAACATGGCATGTAGATACTGATTGGCTGGTACTTCATCACCGTACAATTTATCACTCTCCAATCGGGACCTAAAACTGAATTTGGGACACCCAACTCAACTTTTTTTCTACACTGACAGTTGCATCATGCTCTGAATGGCCAGATCAGAGTCTCTCTTCTCCCCATTTTAGAGTCTCCCGTCAAAAAATAGTTGCGCTTTCTGGTCACCCGTAGAGTGGTGACTGTTATTTACTTCAGTTTAAAAAAGCGCTCCTCACCTTCTGGTCTGATGCTGTCTCCGAGGCCTGAACGGGAGGCAGGCTTGGGGACTCTCTCTGATGAGAAGTGGAAGCTTCTACTTGGTGGCACCAGAGACTCTACTGCCTGTGTCCACTACCAGCAGATACAATTTTTTAATGTTTCACAGAATATACTATACTCCCTCAGTCTCTTCAACATGGAGCTTTGAGTTGACTCCATCTGCTGCAGAAGTAGGTCTCTGTAGGCAACTTTCTGGCATCTTCTGTAGGTTGCACAGCTTTTGTGGAACTAGGTTTGGGATTTTGCACGCACTACCGTACCTACCTTGTTCCCTCTTGACCCGTTTATATAATTTTCAGGTTCTCCCTTGAGGAAACGTTTAATGGTCCAAGGGGTTACTGCCTCAACATTGCCTGCTACTGATTGATTATGAGGGCTGCCGGCACTTTGTATTATTAATGTTATGTTGTTTTGCTATGACCTTTTATATTAAGATTTACACATTTGTATATGCTGCTATTTTATCAGTAATCAGGACAGTTTGAATATTTTTTTATGTGAATTTTTTCGCCCTTTACAATCTGTGTCGGTTTGAACTGTATTTTTCTGGTGTTTGTCCTTTTATGTGTTGTTTTTTTGTCATCTTTGTTTTGTTTAATTTCTGTTTTTTTTTTTATAAAAGCCAATAAATATACTCCATCGATAACCCCCCAAAACATTTAAATTGGCCAGATGTACTAAGCCTTAAAATAATAATAAAGTGGAGAGTGATAAAGCTCCTAACTGCCATGTCACAGGTCCTGTTTGACAGTGCCGTAACTAGACATTTTAGCGCTGTGTGCAAGAAACGTCACCGGCGCACAGTAGCACCACTACACCAGGTAGAGCCCCTTTTACACATTACGGCAGACAGCGTCCCCTTTTTTACACATTACGACAGACAGCGTCCCCCTTTTTACACATTAGGGCAGCATTATCTACTTTGTGTTTCTGCCAGCGATTCCAGTAGTTACATATATACAGTACTATTAACACCTACATATCCACAGAATACACCTCATTTTAAACTTACAATTTAAACTCCCCAAGTGCCACATATGCCCCCCCAAGTGCCAAACATGCTCCCCCTCCCCCAGTGCCAAAAATGCTCCCCCCAGTGCCAGGTACAACTCCCCCCCACTCCCCCGCTGTTTTGTGAAGGAGGAACACGGAGGGCACAGCGCGCACCTCTTCTGTGTCCCTCCTGCGTGTCTGTTAAATGAAGTGCCGGTTCGTGAGCCAATCAGAGCTCACGAACGGGCACTTCATTTAATATACACGCCGGAGACGTAGGAGGGACACAGGAGAGGCGCGCGCTGTGCCCTCCGTGTCCCTCCTTCACAGCAGAGATCAGTGGCGGCTAGGGCGCCCCAGTTACGCCACTGCGCCCACCTTACAGACTGTAGAAATACATGCAAAGGAACAGGAAGTGATGCGACTGCAAGCCTCTTACCTGCACATACAGGGAGCAGCAGCGGCTACAGGAAGTGCGGGGAGGCGCCGAGGCGGGATGAACGAAAGGAGTAAGAAGCAGCAGCAGAGGGGGTGGGGGGGGGGGGGGTTGTTGCAGGTTCCCTGCAGTTGCGCTTTGAGCTCCGGCTTGGGGAGGTGGGAGGCGGAGAGGACAATCAGGCACCGGCGCTGTCTAGTATAGATAGCTGCTGATAGCGCCCCAGCTCATCCTGCGCTGTGTGCAAGGCACACAGCGCACATAGCTAGTTACGGCTCTGCTGTTTGAAAAATGACAGCTAGGAGCTGGTTGGTTGGTAGTTTATCACTATCCACTTTATCACTTTTCAAGGCTTAGTACATCTTAGTTAGTACACAGGGAAAACAGGCCAAAAATATTTGTCAGGTTACCTTGAGTATAGGAATATGAAATCTATATACGTAAGTTTGGTGTGGTTATAGTAACTAAAGATAAGGTACAATTTTTTGTTTTCCACTTTATATATATATATATATATATATATATATATATAGAGAGAGAGAGAGACATATATATATACAGTATATATATATAGAGCGAGAGAGAGAAACAGATACACGCATATATATATATATATATATATATATACACACAGAGAGAGAGAAAGAAAGACACACACGCGCCTATATATATATATATATATATATATACATATACACAAGATTGTACATTTGAATTGCTTTCCAGAAACACTTTGTCCCATTTCAAACTTTGGCCCTCATTCCGAGTCGTTCGCTCGGTATTTTTCATCGCATCGCAGTGAAATTCCGCTTAGTGCGCATGCGCAATATTCGCACTGCGACTGCGCCAAGTATCTTTGCTATGAAGAAAGTATTTTTACTCACGGCTTTCTCATCGCTCCGGCGAACGTAATGTGATTGACAGGAAATGGGTGTTACTGGGCGGAAACACGGCGTTTTATGGGCGTGTGGCTGAAAACGCTACCGTTTCCGGAAAAAACGCAGGAGTGGCCGGAGAAACGGGGGAGTGGTTGGGCGAACGCTGGGTGTGTTTGTGACCTCAAACCAGGAACGACAAGCACTGAACTGATCGCACAGGCAGAGTAAGTCTGGAGCTACTCTAAAACTGCTAAGTAGTTTGTGATCGCAATATTGCGAATACATCGGTCGCAATTTTAAGATGCTAAGATACACTCCCAGTAGGCGGCGGCTTAGCGTGTGTAACTCTGCTAAATTCGCCTTGCGACCGATCAACTCGGAATGAGGGCCTTTATACTTACTGCAGATAATTAGAGAATAATTTACTGTTGCTGTAACAGACTCTCCCTGGCTTCCTCAGCCTTCCGCACAGCATAGATTGTACAGCTTTCCGTCACTTTGTGTCTGTGTTATTATATAGAGCTTAGCTGTGTAAATATGATAATGCAGTTACCAGGCTTATACCACAGCACGGAGTAACAGTCCCTCTATGTAACATTTGCTCCTCAGGAGAGAAGAGACACATACCGTGCAGTACTTTGTTTTTCCCTTCTGCAACAGACGGAATGTTTTCATGTCCTTTGTTTTTCTTGGAATATGTATATTGTGTGATAGCATTGTGTAGTCTGGTGGTTGGTATCGGGTTTTGCAGAAGTCTGTGGAAGTTTTTCAAAACAAGTTCCTGCAATTTCTTCTAGAAAATGACCTAGATCAATGTGGCTTTGCGTTTTAATGTAGGCTCCATAGCAGTATGTGTGTAGGGATCTAGTGATTCCACGCACATGTTCTGGGCCCCCTGATCTACTTCCAATAGACCTTGGATGGGGGAAACTCTGCGATTGCTGGGCCCTGTAGTCACTGCACCTCCCGTAGTTCTGCCACCACTGTTATATAATTTGGCACGAACGTGATCACAGCTGAGTGTTTGGTACGGGACCCTGTTTGTACATATGGCCGCTCTCAGCCAACGATGAGTGGTCGGATCCCATGGGACAGGGGTATTCAACATGCAGCCCTCCAGCCGCTGTGGAACAACACATCCCAGCATACCCTGCCACACTTTTAGCATGCCCTAATAGCAAACCTGTGTCATGGCATGCTGGGATGTGTAGTTCCATAGCAGCTGGAGGGCCGCGTGATGAATATAGTGCAGTCTGTCCATGAGTGCCCATTACCAACCAGATTTCCGGGCCTGCCCAAACCGTTATCCAGTTGTCTTCTTTTAGATCCATCTTGTGCATATCGATCATGTTGTACTCACTGTTTGATTTACCCAATGAGTTTGTTTGTTGGAATTTTATTGCAAAAAATTGCCTGACATTATGTACTCCCTTGTAAGCACAAGAAGCTGCTAGATGGTCCGTATTACGTGTAATGTCCACTTCACTATCAATGTAAGAATGACGGAAGAATGTGACGGTGTACTCACCAGAGTGATTGGCACAATTCCTGGAAGGCCCACTTCCTCCTCCAGTGCTAGAGAGTGGGTACTCTGCGAGTTTACGTTCCTAAACTGATCTTGTATAATCATTCTTCCACTGTACAGGTTTGTGGACGGCATTGAGACAGAGTGCAGCTCACCTACCACTCAGACGTTTGACTTCAGCACCAAACACCTAAGCCAGGAAACCTCACCCAGATGCTCCAACTCTGGTAAGACAAAACACTACACTTGGGGTTCTGTGAAACGCTCCATAGAGAATTACTGATGATGCTTGTGATCGCACGGACGGTCATTCCAAATAAAGGCACACATGCAATGCATTATATTATGCTGTACACAAATGTGCTTATTTTTCCACCTCACACATAGCCTCATGCCCACAGTCTGCTTCCAGGGACAAGTAGGAGTTGGGTGTATGTAGGCAAGGTTGGATTGGCTCACCGGTACACAGGGGAAATCCCTGGTGGGCTCCTTCTCTAGGAGTCACTCAGATATGCAATTTATACTGTTCTAGATAAAGGATAGCTAGAAATCATTTGTTGCTTTGGACAACTTATCCACTTTCTCTCTCTCCAATGCTCGATGCATCTCCACTTGGAGTTTGAGAACCACTGCTGTAAACAGTTAGGTAAAAGAACCAGTGGGTGGTGGGCCCAGGTGCATAAATATAATTTATAATCCTCTGCCTCAACCCAAGTTCATAATATGCCACACGGCAGTGGGTGACAGAGAGAAGTAGAGGGTGCTAGCATAAGGCAGAGGGGGGGGGGGGGATAACTCATTGCTGGTCTCTGATAAGAACCCTTCATATAAAGAAGCCTTGACAAGTTGCGGCATTGCATGTGAATAGATTTTAAGCAAAAACACCCCCTGATCTCTAGTAATGACCCACTAAGCCCCATACACGCAGGCTACCTTTCATATTGCTATTATTGGCAGGAGATGTGGGTCACTAGATACACAAATAAAATATGACGTTGGTCTAAGCGTTCATTAGAACACATGGAAATCTCTGTCACATAACCCATTCCGGAATTAATCTTAAATGTGTTTTTATGGATGTTCCTCGTTATAGACATTAAAGGGCAAATGTTTTAATATGTTCATTTTGTTTTAATTGTAATCCACTTTGTTTTATGTTAATATTTGTATTTATCAGACAAAGTGATGATAGATTTTTGGAAGTCTAAATATGATTAAATATAAATGCCAGAAGCACAGGAGATATGTTTCTCAGTACACAGACATGTAGTGGGAGGGGGGAGCAGCAGTCAGTGTAAGGGACGGAGCAGCAGTAGAGATAAGTCAGGGTCGGTCGGAGTGGTAGGCATTTGTGGGGAGGGGTGGGGGGGGGGGGGGGGGCAGGTTAGTCTGACATCACATGTGTCCAGTTGCTGAAACGGAAGAGGATGAATGACCTGGTAGTACCTTCTGATGATGCCAGTCTATCTAATATTTCCCCTGTAATCCACATAAAAGACTCCCCAATGTGGTAAAGAATTTAGTCCCAATATAAATATTACAAAATCCCGGCTCAATAACCCAATATTGGGTGAACGGGCTGACGATTGTATAGGTGTGTAAAGTATGCAGGTCGGACCGCAGATAAATAGCTTATAACGCTCCTGCAACAGGCCGGGATCGGGAGGTCACATCTAGGGGGGCCAATCCCGGGACATTTTTTTCTATCCCGGTAATCAGGATTGAAAAATGATCAATCCCGGGATTCCTGGTACACTCGGGATAGGTTCTATTACAATGTCTGTCCCCATGCAACCCCGCCCCCTCCCAATCCACATAACTTACACACGTCTGTCTGGGAGGGTGGATCCACCTGCTGCAAGGAGATGGGGTGCAGGTGCTAAGGTCCGAGCGGCAGGTGGCTGGCTGCGCAGCGTGACCTGACTTCACGTCACGCTGCGCAGTGCGCACAGGCGAGGCCAGGGGGAGGTGAGCAGTGGGAGACTGGCAGCGTCTGAGCTTCCTGAGGACGCTCAACGCTGCCCGGCATTGAAAAAACAAAGGGGCTTCCTAATCCCGAAACCCCCGGGACTGAATCCTGGCCAATTGTTGGACAAAATCCCGTTGATCCCGGGATTGGCCACCCTAGTCACATCCTATGTATTTTTGAAAATTTGTCGGGCCGACCTCCCGATCCCATAGACGCCAGAAAACACTGAGCTGCTTCTAGCACTGTATGTACGGGACTTGCAGGCAGCTCACAGGGTTTCAAGCTGGGGACACAGCTCTGCTGATTGGGAGCATTGACAGTCTGACCGGATACCGTAAGTCCTGATTATGTTGGATAAAAGTCAGAAAATTACCCATTTTACTTGGGGTCAAGGGAATGCTACATTGAGTTAATTTTAGTCTTTCAGGCAGCACATTAAGGGAATTCATTAAGTATGCAAATGTTGTTCATGCAAATGTATAACTTAATGATAATTACCATGTTATTAGTTCTAATAATGCTTCAATCTACGTCTAAAGTGCACAGAACTCATGTGAAATGTATACGGGATGTGTACAGATAAGTGCCCAGGCATACAACTGCTCACGCTTCATGACTGTTGCGCTGTCACTGTACAATGACCCTGGTGCGCGGCTGAACAGAACTTTCCTCCTTTACTTTTCAGCGGAAAATGCAGAAACAAGGAAGAGTATCGTGAATCTCAACCAGGAGGTGAGTGCACTTAACGTTTCAGGATGAATTACGTGACAAAAATGTATGTAACAACGTGTGCGATACCGCCCGGCTGTGTAATTCTTCTGCATATCATAAATCTTTATTATTTGTCATTAAAATATATATATATATATATATATATATATATTTGTCAAATGTTTGGAAAGCATGCTTGGACAAGTAGTTCCAGCAAAGTTTAAAAAGCTACTTGTTGCGTAAGACTTGCTTAGATGAATTGCATAGTTTGTGAACTCTCGGTTAGTATCGCCAAACTGCTTGCAAGGGGTTCATACAATATCACATGCGAGGGTCGCGGCGGTGAGACTGGAGGGGGTCCTGCAAAGCCTCTCCAGCTCTGCAGATTCCCCATAGAAGTGTATAGTCACTGTACCTAGCGCCTTTCAATAAAGACAGACATGCAGTCCCCATAGCCGTAGCCACTGAAAAAAAAAACACAGAGGGGCCGCAAGAGAAATCAATGATTTACTTTCTTTTGTTAATTAGAATATAGCGATGATAATCAATTTCTCCAACCAAAAAGCCAGAGGAAGGGGTCATCACTGAGTCATAAATAGCCCCGTTTATCAGTTACTGTAGGGTTGCATTCTCCTCCTAAGATAATTTTCACTCTTTACCCTGTCTCATCTGCAATTTTTACTCAATCACCAATGGCCATAATTATTAATTATTGGACCCAGTAATTAAGATTTCATATCACTTATTGTGGCAATATGAAATGTAGGATCGCAGGAATGTAAAAAAATCCACCTTCAGGGACAAGGGCTCTTCTGTAAGAAGGGATACGATTGTTGTGATCTCATCCCTTCTTCTTCAGGCACCCATGGCGTGACAGTACATGTGCCATCTGTTGACCACACATTGGTGGGGAGGCATGCTACGCAAACCTAATAGGGATGGGAAACGGTCCTTCGTACATACATTTAGGGGAACTTAATATTTGTGGCTACCTATACTCATAAAATGGGTGTTTTCTTGGGATATCCTGTAAATACTAAGGGCCTAATTCTGAGTTGATCGCAGCAGCAATTTTGTTAGCAATTGGGCAAAACCATGTGCAGTGCAGGGGGGGGCATATATAACATTTGCAGAGAGAGTTAGATTTGGGCGGGTTATTTTGTTTCTGTGCAGGGTAAATACTGGCTGCTTTATTTTTACACTGCAATTTAGATTTCAGTTTGAACACACCCCACCCAAATCTAACTCTCTCAGCACATGTTACATCTGCCCCCCCTGCAGTGCACATGGTTTTGCCCAACTGCTAACAAAGTTCCTGCTGCGATCAACTCAGAATTACCCCCTAAGTTATAGATAATCCCCTAAATGAAGATAAGGTGACACTATCTCTGCAGGGTACAAACTCAAACATTACTTTTATTTTTCACATTTGCAGGGATTTTGGCATGTGTGGATGTTTGAGCATCGTCTAGTTGATTCATAATAATTCTGTTTAAAGTCTCAAAATCTGATTGGTCTCTTTGGCCTTAAAGTAAGCCAGGTGAGGACCTGGCTTACTTTAAATAGTCTGGGTCATTGAAAGTAGAGGCTTGGTCAAGTTTGCGAGTCAAGTCATGCCCCCTCCCCCTAGTGTAAATCCTCTGACCCTTCTAACTTCTCAGGATTCCATGAATAAAGGCGGGTATATACTAGGGATCGCCTGGTGTCTCCCCTCCTGGGCCGCCCGACGGCGGGCTTACACACTGTGCGATACCACTAATGCCACGGCCGGCTGGAGCATGCAGCTTTGGATGATGAATCCAAACTGAGCTGCATGCACGGCCGAGACCAAGGGTCATTAAAGACCCGCGGGGCTGCGCATCGCTCGTCGTTGGCGGCATACACACTTGGCAATATAGTAAACTATACTGCTCGGGGGGGGGGGGGGCTTTTAGTGGACTGTAAGAAATATTTGGAAGCTGTTTCCTTACATTCAGTCAAAGAGGAAGAATTCCAGAGAGATACACGAAATTCATCACAAAAGTATATTCAGTGAAATTAAATCTTCGATGTATTGGTGTCATTACGGCAGTGTACTAGTGACGGACAGATCAGGAACCATTTAAATGGAAATAATTTCACCGGTGCTCCTGTGAGTGTTGGGCTGGTTATAGGTTTATATGTTATATAGACAGACCTGTTTCCTAATGATATCCTTAGTACAAACCGTGAGAAAAACAAAAAAGGATATGTAACGCAGTATATTACATTGTCTCTGCAACATAAATCTGGAATGACAAATGACTTTCTATTGAAAGGAAAATAGACTTAAAACATTTTTCCTACCTTATATATTATGTCCAGTGAAAGCACATTAGAATATTATATACTGTAGCAATGCAAGCATTGGGAGGGATCGCTGTAATCTCCATATTTCATTTATAGAGCATTTAAGTTCAATACTAAATTTAAACCTTGACAGAGTGTATGCTTTGGCTTCACATAATTTTGGGCCTGATTCATGTTTGTAAGTAAAGCAAAATCTCTCTGCACATGTTACATCTGCCCCACCTGCAGTGCAACATCGTTTTGCCTAGTTGCTTGCTTTACTTACAAACATTATGTTATAGCAACACATTGCTACTACTGAGGGTGAGCAGCCGCACGTGTCCACTGCACTATCCCTATTATACACATACACTCTGGGGGTCATTCCGAGTTGCTCGTAGCTGTGCTAAATTTAGCACAGCTACGATCATTCACACTGACATGCGGGGGGACGCCCAGCACAGGGCTATCCCACCCCGCATGTCAGTGCCAGCCCCCCCGCAGAAGTGCAAAGGCATCGCACAGCGGCGATGCCTTTGCACTTCAAGAGTAGCTACCGACCAGCGCAGCTTTAGCGTGCTGGTCGGGAGCTACTCGTCGCTCCCCGGCCCGCAGTGGCTGCGTGTGACGTCACGCAGCCGCTGCGGCCTGCCCCCCCCCCCCCAACAGTCCAGCCACGCCTGCGTTGGCCGGACCGCCGCCCCCAGTTACAGCATTCCTATACCCTATAACACTAGTGCTCTTTATTACATTTATACCTGCATTTTCTTTTAAGATTGAATGTTTGCTGCATTCACCATGAACTTATACTGTATATCCAAAACGGTTACTACGGGCACATCATTTTAATACCCATGTAACAATCCTAGCCTTTGTTGCGTCATCTATAAAAAAGAAACTTGCTTAAACATTGGAGTGTGAGGACTTTTGTATAAATAAATAGTTGGCGCACCCATTGCAAGTGTAGAATCACCACTCTCTACCGACGCCTTCTGAGCACTTAGAACGAAAGTCCTTTACAGAACCAGGAACTGCCCCGCAAATGGGGTGTGGTTCATAGGGTCAGCTACACTTAGGCCGACGGTGTCTAGGTCGACCACTGTTGGTCGACAGTAATTAAGTCAACACCTAGAATAGGTTGACACAAGCATTAGGTCGACATGACAAAGGGTCGACATGGGTTTACATTTTTTTTTTTTATAGTTTTCTTCATAGAGTGACCGGAAACCCCAGTTAGCGCACCGTGTTCGCTCGCCATGCTTCAGGCACGGTGCCTCGCTGCGCTCTGCACAGGTTACGCTTCCCAATTGTAGTCCACATGGATCGTAAAGTATGAAAAAGTTAAAAAAATTTCAAAAAAATTGTGAACTCATGTCGACCTAGAAACCATGTTGACCTAATGCATGTCGACCAATAGTGGTGGACCTAATGCATGTCGACCTAGAGACCGGATACCCTGCAACTGTACCATCACCACCTCTGCTGTTTTGTATGTGGGAGCATTATAAGGCGTCTTTATGTGCCCAGTCCACACCTAGGTAAAATGCCCAATCTGCCAGCTCTTCCATAAGAGGATGCATCATAGATCTTATGATCAGGGCCGCTGAGACATCTAGCGGGCTCCAAAGTACTGGTCATGTGTGGTCACTGGAGGGAGGGTTTTTTTTGGCTACTTCCTGTGGTTGAGCATATTCCAAGCTGAAGGGGGCCTAGTTATGCCTCCCCTGTACACCCCCACCTGGGTACATTGTACCTGCTGACAGCTAAGTAAACTTATACACAGCACAAATTATTCTCCTCTATAACATCACAACTATCTCTTGTTGACCTTTGTATCTTTTTGGTCACACTGCTGCATTAGTGATGTGTCTGCTGTGGACAATATGTGACCACGTGTATATCCTGTAACATATGGAGCAAGTAGGTCTACCTACAGTGACGGATGACTCTTGTCTGACTTTCCAGCAGCATGCTTTCCGTCACTCTGGGGTAGATGTATTAACCTGGAAAAGGCATAAGGAAGTGATAAAGCAGTGTTAATTGCAAGGTGATAATGCAGCAGCCAATCAGCTCCTAACTGTTAATTTACATATGTGAGCTGATTGGCTGGTGTGTTTATCACCTTGCACATATCACAGGTTTATCACTTCCTTATGCCTTCTCCAGGTTAATACATCTGCCACTCTGTTCCTAGTTGTCTCTGTCACATTGGTTACATATGTTACTGTAGAACTGGCTATTATTGACTCCTCTTTGTGATTTCATTTTCATTCTCAGATGATCATCCTTTCTCAACAAGTTACACAGCTGAGTAAGGACCTCAATGAAATGCTTCATCTCCTGAGGCCTGTGCTTCTCAGCAAGACCTACATACCGTCTCCCTCTGTGGGTCTCCTGACGCCTACCCTAAATAACACTTACAGCAACAGCAGTGGCTTCTGTAGTGGACAACAGTCCCAAATTACCATTCCTAGCCTTGTTGGGTCATCCTGTCCTGGACAGACAAGGGTAGATGTAGCACAACCTAACACGGCTTGGATGGAGGCCTTACCCCAGCCTGCTCAGGCTAACCTGACAGAGAATCCATGCAGAATCAATGTTCACCCTGCCCTTTCTCTGGACTCAATTCTCAGACATTCCTGCCCCCACCACAGGCAGCATAAGAACTGTGGCTCTCTGACTGTGAACCAAGCCCTATCCCCATGTCAAAGCCATTATCCTCAAACACAAATGAACCACATGAGCCAGGTAACCCACAGCAATTCATCACCAGTGATGACTACTTACCCTCCATCCAAAAAGCCGAGCGAAGCTCAAAAGTCCAGCCCTAGTTTCACATCCAGCAGATCATTCTGTAGCCCTCAAGACACGGACCCAATAAAAGACAGAGTGGTTGATCTCTTGGGGTTGATGTCTAGAGACTACAGAGAAACAACACCTCCTGCCGCTCTAGAACTTGTCCGTACATCATCTGGAGACTCGCAAGGAGATATCATCAGGTTTATAGATGACGAAGGTACTAATGTGTAGTAGACAAAGGATGGTGATGCCAAAGCACTGACCAATGGGGATGTTTACCAAAGTGGAGCTCTCCGCGGCTGGACCAAGCTACTGTAGGATAACGTTATCCCGATGACGAGAGAATGTCTGAATACTGCCAGATTTCATTTCCATTGTCACAACGCTGCTAATCAGGCAATGGGAGTCACAACAATCAATGTCCATTTCTTTTTCCTTGCAAAAATGCATTTTATATATAAAAAGAAAAAAAATAATAAACAACATTATCTAGCATGGGTTTATTGGCCAGATATGAATTCTAACATTCCAGTATACAAGGACATGTCTATTGAAATTGTTTGAATGATTCAAGTTATATTTAGCGACGATACAGAATTCTTATTTCAGCAGTTTATTCTTATTTTTCAGGCCAGATCCAGTAGACAAATGGGTACAGGGAACAAGAGGCGTTGCTGTGTGTGTGCAAAAAGATTCTAAGCACATGGTAAAAAAAAGAAAAAAAAAATCCTTATAGCTTTCTACTAACACCTATTAGGAAAACGGAACACAAGTTTAAGCCAAATCTTAAAAAAAAAAAAAAAAAAAAAAAAGTGGGGAGTTTCTGGCTGGTTTTAAACTTTTTTTTTTTTTTTAATTTTTACTTTTTTTTTTTTTGAGTAAAAAAAATTATAAAAAAGGACCTTATTTTTCTATATTTGCTACTGAAGGTTTATACTGAACTTTTTTGTTTTTCTTTGTCGTTCCACAAGGAGAGATTTGTTTAACCCTTTCATTTCCAGATGGAACGTCTTAAGCACATTGTCTTACCGTGTTGGCTATAATACCCTTTGGCACGGAAAACATGAAACACAACACAGAATGGGATCAAATTTTAAACAAAGTGCATGCTGTGCGACGCATGGGGCCTTTTCGGGGATAAGGTGTATCTGAGCATCTGGAAGAAACTATTTATTTTTGCCTTTAATAAAGATAATGTGTTTGAAAAGAAAAGTTTTTGTTTCTTGTGGATACTCAGCAGTAAAGTATATTTTTTATCACAATGGCCAGACGGAATGTAATGTGTTTTTCTCACTTGCACCAGGGGGTATACGGTTATTAGGTCGAACACTATTGGTCGACATGGTCTATAGGTTGACATATACTAGGTCGACATGGAAAAAGGTCAACATGAGTTTTTCACATTTAAAAAAAAAACTTGAACTTTTTCATACTTTACGATCCAAGTGGACTACGATTGGCAATAGTAACCTGTGCAGAGCGCAGCAGTAGAGGAGCGAGGCACCTTGCCCGCGAGCCATGCGAGGGGACACAATGCACTAATTCGGGTTCCCGATCACTTAACGAAGAAAACTACACCAAAATTGTTTAAAAAACTCATGTCGACCTAATGACCGTGTCGACCTATTTCAGGTGTCGACCTAGTCACTATCGACCAATAGTGGTCGACCCTATGATCCACACCCCACCAGGGACTGCTATAACACAAATGCCATATGCTGCTCCATATGATGTTAATACAGAGAAGAGACAACGAGGTCTATTAATAAAGCTGAGAAAAGTTCTTTATACAGAGTTTTCCCAGGAGAAAGGGCATTTCTCAACCTTTTGACAAATTAAGATCCAGAGATTTCTCCAGTGTTCACCTAAAATAAGGGTCCTTCCTGGCCATGTGAAAGATGCATGTATAGTAATTGCTTACCATATGCCTGGGTTCAGACTCAACTGCCCATCCATGCCATAAAGTTACGATGAGCATCACCAACTGGCCGGGCTTCCCCTTTGGGAACAACGGGATAACACCATCTAATTAGCTAGTGCAAACTTAGCTTTTTGGAACTTGGTTGTAGCAGCTAATGACATCTTCTGATGGTGGCAGCACACTGTCCACTATGGACAAGCCAAGCCAGGGGGGATCTTGCAATCCCTCTCTGGGGAGCTGGAGTGACTGCGATACCCATCACAACTGTGATACCCAATTGGATGGGCAGATGCTCAGTTGAGCTGCCAAGTCCGAACCTACAAGTGATTGCGTAAGCACCATTATAATAGAGGGTCCTTCATGCACTCCGTGGAAACCGGCCTATTGTAATCTTTAGTGTGTTACTTAAATATCCCAGACAATTACCAATCTCCTCTCTACTGCTCCCGCTCACCATGTGTCTACCCTGCAGTTTTAGGGGCAGATTCAATTAGTTGTGGGCTTTACCGTGTGGCTTTAGCTCCCAGGTTGGGTGTCCAGAGCTATGAAATTACTGCCTCCAACAAAAATGGTTGGGTGTCCAGTGCTATGAAATTACTGCCCTCAACTAAAATGGTTGGATGTCCAGAGCTATGAAATTATTGCTCCAGCACTTAAGGCAGCCTTTTCCTCTTAGCGCCGGTGGCAGTAATTGAATACCTCTGGCACTTAACTCAGCGTCTAAAGCTATTCACGGACTAACCGCGGACATTATTTGAATATCTCAGGGTAACTGACCCAGGAGCCAAGTCCCCACGATAAAAACCTGCAGCGAATTGAATCTGCCCCTTAAAGGAATGATAAGATAACGGTGTTCCACATCTCACAGATAAAATTCCATAAAAATCAGTTCTGCCCATCAGCTCATGGTTTAGATGTAGACTCGTTATAGCGTCAAAAATGTTAATTAATGTTACCACAATGTTGTTAAACTGTTATATTTATAGTATTATGATTATTTCCCCCCAAAATAGATTAAATAAACAAATATTTTATACTGCTTTCTAAAAATACCTTTTTATTTCTACAGGACCCAGACGTAGACCTAAAGTGGCTTACACACTGGGCGATGTTTTCGACCAACGATATTATCGATGGTCGATTTTACCAACACACTGGACGATATCAATGGTCAGTTTGGACGATATGAGAGTACATCATTCTATATTGTCCAAATTGACTGGCATGTATCAACGATGGTCGATCAACGGTGAACGATTGCGGGCACGCGCATCGTTCATCATTGATGCATCCACACTGACAGATATGAATGATTTATCATTTCAGAACCAGAATTAATATAAGACATCCAAGTGAGAGGGCCTAATGCTCAGACAGTCAACTACAGCAAATGCTGTCATTACAAGGTACTGATTTAAGAAGATTTAGTAAATTCCCCCAGGGCCAAATGCTTGGCTGCCTCTCTCCTGCTATTTATTTTTAATACGGATCTCCTAGAGCGCTGAGAGATTGACAGGATTCACTGTGATGGGAAGAGATTAGCTCTATTTAACAAATATCCACTTTGAAGGTGTCAGACAGGTCTGCAAGGAGCTGCCAAGCAAGAGCCACTAATGCAGATTCTAATTACACCATGCCTTAGAGAGAGAGACTTAACCCTTTCACTGCCTAAAGGAACTTTTTTCCCTTTTTGAAGGTACAAGTAATGAAGTGAGCATGTTGTTGGCGCAATTAATGATTTAGTGTGTCTTTACGAAAGACCAAAAGTAGCATGGGGAGGGGTGCATGGAGCCAGGCCTCCACATAAACATAGGCCCATCAACAAGGCCAGCCGCCCACACACCCATAAATATTAAGTATTACAGGTCGGGTATCCTGTTAACCAAAAAATGTAGAAAACCGGAATATTTCGGCCCTGTAGTGACGTCATGGCGCAGCCGGTGTCATGACGTCACTGGAGTCTGGGGCCAGACAGGTGGAGGGAGTGGCTTTGCAGCCATTCCCTCACCATCACTACTCCCAGGACCCGCCGCAGACCCCCCGTCCCGGAAAAATCCCGTATCAGGAATGCTCCTGGTCCGGACCTGTATAATAGTATTAATACAATATATCTGTTATTATGTATTTAGGGACACTGGGCTGATAATGTAGGGGTGTACACGTCACATGGCACTGGCCACGCCCACGCAGCACCCTCCCCTTCTTAGTAGCGTCGCTTCAACACACAGCCACCTCCCCTTCATTATATCGGCCCTTGAACATTTTTAAGCCCACGTGGCCTCTAATCCGGATGTGACATTTCCTCCCAGATTCTTTGTTTAGCGCCGTGCGTGAGCTGCAATCTGGTATGGAGGCGCGTTTCCCCACACAAAGCGCACCAAGCAGCGCTGCGACTCTTCATCAGATATAATGAACTGTAAACATGAAAGCAGGAAGGAGGAGATAGAATACGGCTTTTATAACACAAGCCAACCCCCAAACAGGTGCTATTTACTAATCTCAAAGGAAAGTGTAAGTCAGTCTACGGTAGTGGTTCCTCAAGGCACCCTAACAGTCCAGATGTTAAGGATAAATATACAGAGGTGACAATTAGTACTCAGTCTATGTATACCATCTACACACAAGCATGGATATTCTGAAAACCTGGACTGTTGGGTGCCTTCAGGACAAAACTCAGATCTATTGACTATGGCTGGTATCAAATTGCGCCTCGTCCCCTTTTGTGTAAGTCCGTGGTTCTCAACTCCAGTCTTCAAGTGCCTCCAACAAGGCCAAGCCATGTTTTGTGGATTTCTTTAATCATGCACAGGTGAATTGATCTTGATTTTTTGGGGTCAGTAATTATGCCACAAACAGTGATCCTCCAAATAGGCGCTATCGGGGTACTGTACCTGAGGCCGCACGAGGACTGTGTGCAACCGCTACTCTGGAGCTTGAGGTCTGTCATTTCTAAACGACTAAAAGCAACACAAGATCCACTGCACCTGCTTCCGATGGTATAAAACTTCCATTACGCATTAAATATGATAAAATAATGACTTTCAATATAGAAAGATATTTCATACAAGAAAAAAAAAAAAAAAAGGATTTTTATTTTTTTTTATTTTTACTTTGCTGAGGAAATGGAAGATAAAGCGACCTACACACTATGTGATTGTTTGATCGTTCAGACAATTGGGGCAATGTTTCTGCCAGTGAAAAGTTCCGATATCAGCAGAACACACACTTTTTTTTTTTTTATGTGTCTGGCTTTCTGTCACCCCACACTGAATTTGCATATGCCCGCCCACAAAAGCGATGAGGTAATACTGGGCCCTGTTGGACGATATCTTATGACAAGGCTGACCAAAGCAGATAATCAAAAACAAGCGTGACGCAGTGCAGATACTTGGCAGATAAAGTGGACGGAGATAAAGTACCAGCCAATCAGCTCCTAACTGCCAGGTTACAGGTTGTGTTTGAAAAATGACAGTTAGGAGCTGATTGGCTGGTACTTTATGTCCGTCCACTTTAGGGGGTATTCAATTAGTGCCGTTTTCAGGTTGTATTTACATTCAACCTATTCAATGCCCGTGCCGTTTTTTCCGACAAGTGAAAACCATGTGGATCGGCGAATTTGGCGCAGATCCACGTGTTTTATCGAATTTGCGGGCACTTGACAGTTTTTGGATCTGTCTTCGCCCATGCCAATGCAACAAAAACGAACGGACATAGGCAAAAATGGATTCAAAAATGGGTGCAACCACCCGCTATTGAATACACGGACGTCGAATTAGAGTAAATTTTCCGACTGGTGGAAAATTCAGAACTAATTGAATATACCCCCCTATATCTCTTTCCAAGGCTTAGTACATATGGGGTTATTCCGAGTTGATTGTAGCTGTGCTAAATTTAGCACAGCTACTGTCATGTCCCACGATATATGTGTTTCATGTTTTATTGCAGAGCTTTGCATTTTGTTAAAAATTGTCCCTCTTGATTTCCTGTAGCCAGGTTCTGATGTCATTAGACCTGCCCTCATCCTGTGCTCAGCTCTGTGTGTGTGTCGGCCATTTTAGATTCCAACCAGCTCTGGTAATACATCATCTTTTCACCTACTGCTGTTTTTGTACAAGAATATCAGCTTGAAATAAACCTTCATCTGGATTCATCTCACATCTCGGCAGTTTTGAGTTGACACTATCTGATAAGGTCTCTTGGTGTGAGTACTGGTTAATGTAGACATATACCCAGAGTAACTGTCTGAAGAACACTATACTTACAGCCTAGTTATTGAGTCAGAATAGTGAAAAGATGTTTGATAAAAACTACCAGTAAGCCAGTTGCAGCTTCTGCAGATACAAATACATAACAAGCTTGCCTGCAGTGTAACAGGAAATCAGTGTTTGCAGCTATAACAGCTCATTATAGCATAACCAGCTACAAACTTACTCTAGCTTTATTCAGATCCATTTTCCTGTGTACTATCATGGCTGAAGGAAATACAGTTCCGGCTATCCAAGATGAACAAGCAGAAGTTATGGATCTCAACCTGCAGTCTAAACGCCCTGCAAAGCCTTCATGGAAGGTAAAAGAGAATCTTAAAGGTAGGAAACATGAACTTTCTTCCACTGTGCTAAACTTATGGCAAAAATTGCAAGGTCATATGTCCACCATTTCTCAGCCTGTTTGTGATGTGTCACCGCTAGAGGGCGCACTAGGACAGCTTTGTTCAGTATATGAACTTTATAAAGTGTCAAGTAAGGAATATATAGGCATTTTGAAGAAACTCAATAGCCAGGATTCTTTAGAAGAACTGCAAAACTTTTATCGTCTTAATTTGGATCGAGACAGTCTATTGCGAGAAGTTAAGTCTAAGACAGCAGCCAGAATTGCACAATTATTGGAAACATCATCACGCATTTCTGTGTCCACCAGGCGTTCAAAACGATCATCTAAGTCACGAAGCTCAAAATATTCCATGCTCAGCGAACAACTTATAAATGCACGTGCAGAAGCAGAAACTGCTAAAATACAAGCCGATTTTGCACGCGAAAGAGCAGAAATGGAATCTAGAATAGCACGTGAAAGAGCAGAAATGGAAGCTCTAGAGAAACAATGTGAGTATGCCACAGCAATGGTACGGTTAAAGGTTTTGGAACAAGCTGGCAGTGGAAGTGAAAGAGACAGCATCAGTTCAAGTGAAGTGGATGTGGAAGATCCTCTTAAGCGCACAAGAGACTACGTCCTAAGTCAAAACAGTGAACCCCTGATTGCTGCAAACATTCCTGACAGTGCGGACATCCTTCCAGGGGACATCCTTCCAGAACAAAAAGACTCCGATCCCTATGCAACACGCCACATCCAAGGTCAGTACAATGCACAATCACTTGGTCATCCTGGCCCATTTTCACACACCACAGTGCACCAAGGCCCAACACCTCAACAAACTCAATATACAAATGCCTGGTCACAACCCAATATGCCAGTAAGTCACCAAATCCCTGGCAATCACACAGTTCCACATGCAGCGAGACCTACAGACCTTAAACCAGCTCTTAGGTTGAATGCCTATGCACCGCCCTATCTCCCTATGTCTCTTACCCAGAACACCACAAATAATATGAACAGCACTACACAGCCAGCAATTCCTTGCCCAAAGTCAGAGAAAACAGACATGTCAGACTTTGCAAGATTCATGGTTCGTCGTGAACTTATTAAGACCAGCCTCACTAGGTTTGATGACCAGCCTGAGAACTACAGAGGTTGGAAATGTTCCTTCAGATCCACAACTAATAACCTTGGTATTACTGCTGCTGAAGAACTAGATCTGCTGATCACGTGGCTGGGCCCACAGTCTACAGAACGCGTCAAGAGACTCAGATCCGTCCACATTGATAATCCTGCGGCAGGCCTCTTTGCGGCTTGGGAAAGGTTAGAACGAAGCTTTGGAAGTCCTGAAGCCATAGAGAATGCTCTGTTCAAACGACTGCAGGATTTTCCAAAAATATCCGGCAAGGACAATGAGAAATTCCAAGAACTCAGTGACCTACTCTTTGAACTCCAGCTGGCCAAAATGGACACTCACTTACCTGGCCTCAGTTACCTGGACACAGCTCATGGGGTAAACCCAATAGTTTCCAAGCTGCCATACGGTATTCAAGAAAGGTGGACTACACTTGGGTCAAGATATAAAAGAGAAAATCGAGTCTCCTTTCCCCCCTTTTCTTACTTCTGTGAGTTTGTCAAGAACATTGCGGAATCCAAGAATGACCCAAGCTTCTCCTACAGTGAGTCAAATCATCCTGGTTCACCTACCTCTAAGTTTGACAGCCCACGCTCTAACTACAAGAACCACAGAGGTCCAGTATCAGTGAAAAAGACTGAAATCCTTCCCACACCAGCATCAGCTCTTGTCAAGAGCAACCAAGGTGATAGGATCGAAAACCCCAACCGCATGTGTCCCATTCATAAGAAGCCACATCCCCTCAAGAAATGCATCGGTTTCAGAAAGAAACCCCTCCAGGAACGCAAGGAACTTCTAAAGAATTTTGGGGTATGTTTCAGATGTTGTGCTTCTACTGAACATTTTGCTAAAGACTGTAAAACTGCTATTAAGTGCATAGAGTGCGGCTGTGAGGACCACGTGCAGGCACTGCACTCATCTCAACCCAATACTACACCCCCTGCACATTTCCCCTCTGCACCAAGGCATGGCGGGGAGAATGCAGATCAAACAGCAAGTCCTACTACTGTATCTTCTTCATGTACTAAAGTCTGTGGGGAAGATCTCCGGGACAAGTCTTGTGCAAAGATATGTCTAGTCAAAGTATACCCCAAGGGACAGCCAGAAAAGACTCTAAGGGTGTACACCATCTTGGACGACCAGAGCAACCAATCACTCGCAAGATCAGAACTCTTTGATCTGTTAAACTTAAAGGGAGATGCTTACCCCTACACCTTGGGTACCTGTAGTGGAATTACAGAGGAATCTGGAAGAAGAGCCAGTGGACTGGTTGTAGTTTCTCTCAAGGACAATCTTGAGATACCCTTACCCACACTTGTTGAATGTAATGAGATACCATCCAACGAAGAGGAGATTCCTACCCCAGAGGCCGCTCTTCATCACACTCACCTAAGGCCTATATACAACGAAATACCAACCCTTGACAAAAATGCAAAGATCTTACTTCTGCTTGGTAGAGACATTCTCAGGGTACATAAAGTACGCCAACACATCAATGGACCAAATGATGCTCCATTTGCCCAACGTCTTGATCTAGGCTGGGTTATCATAGGCAATGTCTGTATAGACAAGATGAAGACGCCTACCAATATTTCCTCATTCAAGACAAACATATTGCTTAATGGTCGCAGCACCTGTTTTCAGCCATGCCCACATCACTACTGGGTGAAAGAGAAGCTGGGCAGCAGTAATTCGCAGCATAACCATCAAGATAACATGAACATGGTCCTGTCTTGGGACGACAGCCTCGGATCGACAGTGTTCAATTCAACAAGTGAGGACAACAAGTTAGCATCTGCGAGAGAAGATAGAGAATTTCTCAAGATAATGGACAAAGACTTCACTCAAGACGATTCCAACAGCTGGGTAGCACCTTTACCCTTCCGCTTTCCAAGAGTTAAACTACCAAACAATCTACAGCAAGCAGTTGCTAGATTTTCATCTTTAAAACGAACTCTAAAGAGGAAACCAGAGATGGAAAAACATTTTGTGGCTTTCATGCAAAACATATTCGACAGAGATCACGCTGAACCTGCACCACCAGTAAAGGAAGGAGAAGAATGCTGGTACCTTCCATCCTTTGGCGTGTATCACCCACGGAAACCCAATCAAATTAGAGTGGTTTTTGATTCCAGCGCTCAGTATGATGACGTCTCCCTCAACAATCTGATCCTTACTGGGCCAAACCTAAACAACAGCCTCATAGGAGTGCTAATTCGCTTTAGAGAAGAGCCTGTGGCAGTAGTAGCTGATATCCAGCAAATGTTCCATTGCTTCATAGTCAGGGAAGACAATCGGAACTACCTGAGGTTCCTGTGGCACAAAGACAACAACGTCAATAATGAAGTCATAGATTACCGGATGAAGGTACACGTATTTGGCAACAGCCCTTCTCCTGCTGTAGCAATCTATGGACTCAGAAGAACAGCCCAGGAAGGTGAGAAGGACTATGGATCTGACGCTCGTCATTTTGTTGAAAAGAACTTCTACGTTGATGACGGACTTAAATCCCTACCCACAAGTGAAGAGGCAATCGATCTCCTCACCAGAACACAAGAAATGCTTTCTGTAGCAAACCTTAGGCTCCACAAGATTATCTCCAACAGCCAGAAAGTAATGGAAGCATTTCCTTCTGATGATCATGCTACCAACTTGAAAGATCTTGATCTTGGTTCTGATATTCCTCCCATACAGCGCAGCCTAGGCTTGCTCTGGGACATTAAACAAGACATATTTACATTCCAGGTATCAGGCTATGACAAACCTTTCACCAAACGAGGAGTTTTATCTGTCATAAACAGTATCTATGATCCTCTTGGATTTGTAGCTCCAGTCACCATTCATGGCAAGATGTTGCTGAGACAGTTAACCAAGGTGAACTTAGACTGGGACACTCCATTACCTATTGAGCAACAACAAAGGTGGGAGACGTGGAAGAAGTCATTGAAGATATTGGAACAACTCCAAATACCACGTTGTTACACTCCCAGCTCCCTTTCAGCTGCTACCAGGAGAGAAATCCACATTTTCTCGGATGCATCGATGGAAGCCATAGCCGCAGTAGCCTACCTGAGGATCTTTGAAACCACCAACAAACTACACTGTGGATTTGTCCTGGGTAAAGCCAAATTAACTCCAAAACCTGCACACTCTGTACCAAGACTCGAGCTTTGTGCAGCTGTGCTAGCAGTAGAAATTGCTGAAGTTATAAAGGATGAACTGGACGTTCCAATTGATTCATTTGCATTCTACACAGATAGCAAAGTCGTGCTTGGTTATATACACAACCAAACAAAACAATTCTATGTATACGTCAGCAACAGAGTAGAACGCATCAGAAGTTTCTCCACTCCTGAGCACTGGCACCACATTACCACTAGCCTTAATCCAGCTGATCGTGGAACAAGACCTTCACCAGCACCCAACCTTTGTGACATGTGGTTGTCACCTCCAAGATTCTTATATGATGATCCCTGCTTACCTCCTACCATTACCAATTATGGGCTGGTCGATCCCGAGTCCGACAAGGAAATTAGGCCTACAAGCTCCACGCTCTACACTACCGTGACTACAAAACTGAAACTGAAGTCACACCGTTTTGAGCGCTTCTCAAGTTGGTCATCCTTAGTACGAGCTGCTGCTCGTCTAATCCACATTGCTCACTGCTTTTCAAAGGTAAAATCCCCAAAGTGTCATGGTTGGCATATCTGTAAAGAACACCCTACAGTTGCAGACCTCGAACATGCAGAGGAGGTTCTCATTCGGTGTGTACAACAAGAAATATACTCTCAAGAAATTGATGGGATCGCAAAAGGAGTCAATCTGTCCAAGAACAGTGCACTCTTTGAACTGAACCCAGTAATGGATCAGCACAAATTGCTCAGGGTTGGCGGCCGTATAATGAGATCCGATCTATCTAGCAAGGAACACAATCCCATCATCATACCAGGTCGACATTATATTGCTACGCTGCTAGTTCGACACCACCATGAACGAGTACAGCATCAAGGCAGACAGTTTACTGAAGGTGCCATCAGGTCAGCCGGCTTGTGGATCATAGGGATGAAGAGATGTATCTCCTCCGTGCTCCACAGATGTGTTAAGTGCCATAGGCTAAGAGGAAGACACCAACAGCAACAAATGGCAGATCTTCCAGCAGATCGTCTAAGTACAAATCCGCCCTTTACCTACGTTGGAGTGGATGTCTTTGGTCCATGGTCGGTCATTACACGAAAGACCCGTGGTGGAGCCGCAAACAGCAAACGGTGGGCCGTGTTGTTCACCTGTCTTAGCATCCGTGCAGTACACATAGAAGTAATTGAATCTATGGATTCTTCTTGTTTCATCAATGCCCTCCGAAGATTCTTCTCTATCCGTGGACATGTCAAACAACTGAGGTCTGACTGTGGTACTAACTTTGTGGGGGCCTGCAAGGAACTGCAATTAGACAATTTCTTATTTAACAATGGGTGCACTTGGGTTTTTAATCCCCCGCATTCTTCCCACATGGGAGGATCTTGGGAACGTATGATTGGAATCGCACGTAGAATCCTCGATTCGATGTTGCTGGACTACAAGTCATCTCTTACCCATGAAGTTTTAGTCACCTTTCTTGCAGAAGTATCTGCCATAATCAATGCAAGACCACTCGTCCCAGTATCCTCAGACCCAGAGTCTCCAACCATACTTACTCCAGTCACTCTTCTTACCCAGAAGATTGGAGCTGCTTTAATTCCTCCTGAAATCTTAGACCACAAGAACATTTACAGACGTCAGTGGAAACAGGTTCAACACCTGTCCAATGTGTTTTGGCATCGCTGGAAGACAGAGTATTTACATATGCTTCAAAGTCGTCACAAATGGCAGATGTCAAAACCCAACCTCCAGATCGGTGACCTTGTTCTTTTAAAAGATAAAGAGGCCCATCGCAATGAATGGCCAATGGGACTTATCACCAAGGTTGTTCCCAGCGACGATGGAAAGATTCGTAAGGTAGAGGTTAAAGTGACCAAAGGAGGCTCTGGCAAAGTTTTCTTCCGTCCAATCACTGAACTAGTACTTCTCCTTCCAAAGGAAGATATCACATAAAGAAGGACATGGCTACTAGATTCACCTCATCATCGGAAGTATTCTACCTCAAACTTCCAGCTATGATATACCATCGACACCTTATTATTTGGATCATACTGTGGGTTGGTGGAAGTGTTTGCAAGTTGCGGCTTCCCCAATCCGAAGATGGGTTATCACTTGGAACTTGATCCAACATTTTCCTACTTTTATGGATTACAAGCTTCAAGACTTCGACTGAACTTATTTCTTGTTATCGTTGTTTATTGTTACAGGTTATCTCTTTTGTCTTACAGGTTGCAAGATTAGTTCTGGACTTCATCTAAGGACATTACTATAATGTTCGATTTATCGTGAAATCTAAAGATTTCAGACGGGGAGTGTCATGTCCCACGATATATGTGTTTCATGTTTTATTGCAGAGCTTTGCATTTTGTTAAAAATTGTCCCTCTTGATTTCCTGTAGCCAGGTTCTGATGTCATTAGACCTGCCCTCATCCTGTGCTCAGCTCTGTGTGTGTGTCGGCCATTTTAGATTCCAACCAGCTCTGGTAATACATCATCTTTTCACCTACTGCTGTTTTTGTACAAGAATATCAGCTTGAAATAAACCTTCATCTGGATTCATCTCACATCTCGGCAGTTTTGAGTTGACACTATCTGATAAGGTCTCTTGGTGTGAGTACTGGTTAATGTAGACATATACCCAGAGTAACTGTCTGAAGAACACTATACTTACAGCCTAGTTATTGAGTCAGAATAGCTACGATCATCTTCCCTGACATGCGGGGGGACGCCCAGCACAGGGCTAGTCCGCCCCGCATGTCAGTGCTGCCCCCGCCCCCCCCCGCAGAAGGGCAAAGGCATCGCACAGCGGCGATGCCTTTGCACTTCAAGAGTAGCTCCCGACCAGCGCAGCTTTAGTGTGCTGGCCGGGAGCTACTCATCGCTCCCCGGCCCACAGCAGCTGCG
Source organism: Pseudophryne corroboree (assembly GCF_028390025.1). Lineage (NCBI taxonomy): Eukaryota > Metazoa > Chordata > Amphibia > Anura > Myobatrachidae > Pseudophryne > Pseudophryne corroboree. The sequence continues at coordinate 39,633,652 of NC_086450.1, read as the reverse complement.
TGTGACGTCACGCAGCCGCTGCGCCCCGCCCCCCCCCCCCCGTTCGGTCCGGCCACACCTGCGTTGGCCGGACCACGCCTTCGAAACTGCGGCCAAACGCTGCCATTTCACCACCTCCCACCCAGCGACCGCCTTTGCCTGTCAATCAGGCAGAGGCGATCGCTGCCCTGCTACGGCCTTCGGCCGTCTGGCATGCGCCGGCGCACTACGGCGCCGGTGCATGTGCAGTAGAGACCCGTTCGCTCGGCTGCAATAAACAGCAGCGAGCGGGTCAGAATGACCCCCATAGACTCCTCTATCAGATAGATATATCATGCTTTCTAAAGGGTGAATTTGCCCATAGCAACCAATTAGCTTAAACCCAGTATTTATAAAGTAAAGGCTTGATACCTCTACTCCTACTATATGTTCTCCAAGTCATTAGTGGAGCTTGAGCCAAGTTCTGCACACCATACCGCACTTCTCTTGCTCGGAGACATTGGTTATCTTTCACCCATATACGCTCCAAAAACATAATAGTGCACTTTGTCTTGTGTCACTTTGTATTTTAGGTTGGGACTGTAGAGTCTGCCTCTGCTCTAATTTCACTCCAAGAAGCCAAAGCAATTCAGTTACTCCATGGATCCATTGTACAAGTCCCATTTATTTATTAATCAATAGATGTTTTTCCACTTGTAACCTCTGTGTGATCTGGATCCATGGATTCCGTAGTGATTCAGCAACTCCACCTGCAGGTCAAATATAATACTGCATGTATCTATGTATACAGCAAGAGAGGGCTTCATATGTACCAGCCGGTGCTTCTCAAACTATGGGGGAAATTTATCAAACCTTGGAGAACGATAAAGGGGTGACTGATCAAAGTGTGGAGAGAGATAAACGAGCACTCAGCTCCGAACTGCCATGTTACAGGCTGTGTTTGATAAATGACAGTTACTGTAGAAGCCGATTGGCTGGTACTTTATCTCAATCCAAACTTTGGTAAGGACCAACTGGGGATTTAAGACACAAACCATCAAGGATATACCTGCTTGAGTAGAGATGGTTGAGCACAAATTACGTAATTTTAAACACGGTCTTCATGATTTCCCAACGGTCAATGTTTAAAGCAGGGATGGGGAATCGTCGGCACTCCAGCTGTTGAACTACACATCCCAGCATGCCCTGCAACAGTTTTAGCATGGCCAAATAGCAAAACTGTAGCAAGGCATGCTGGTATGTATAGTTCAACAACAGCTGGAGGGCCGAAGGTTCCCCATCCATGGTTTAAAAGGATATCCCTGCTTGTGCACAAACGGTATGATCAAAATGAATGGGGTACTAATTATACCACCTGTGCCTAATCAGGGATATCCTTAAATCCTCGACAGTCCCGCCTTGAGCACCGCGTTTGGGAACCATGGACTTAGCTACATTAGTCACTGTGATTTACCCATCCCTGCTTAAGCATATATAACCATAAAACCTGTGCCTTGAGAAGCAAGTATCACCAGCACTGTTACATATATCCCACACATAATTACGATTGAATGCAAGTATAACAGTCATGTTTCTTTATCATCATATGGGGGGGGACCGAATGCTTCATCTGGCCAGTATCCACCCATTTCTCTGACGTCCTAAGTGGATGCTGGGGACTCCGTAAGGACCATGGGGAATAGCGGCTCCGCAGGAGACAGGGCACAAAAGTAAAAGCTTTAGGATCAGGTGGTGTGCACTGGCTCCTCCCCCTATGACCCTCCTCCAAGCCTCAGTTAGGTTTTTGTGCCCGGCCGAGAAGGGTGCAATCTAGGTGGCTCTCCTAAAGAGCTGCTTAGAGTAAAAGTTTTGTTAGGTTTTTTATTTTCAGTGAGTCCTGCTGGCAACAGGCTCACTGCAACGAGGGACTTAGGGGAGAAGAAGTGAACTCACCTGCGTGCAGGATGGATTGGCTTCTTAGGCTACTGGACACTAGCTCCAGAGGGACGATCACAGGTACAGCCTGGATGGGTCACCGGAGCCGCGCCGCCGACCCCCTTGCAGATGCTGAAGAGAGAAGAGGTCCAGAAATCGGCGGCTGAAGACTTCCCAGTCTTCTTAAGGTAGCGCACAGCACGGCAGCTGTGCGCCATTGCTCTCCGCACACTTCACACCAGCGGTCACTGAGGGTGCAGGGCGCTGGGGGAGGCGCCCTGGGCAGCAATGAAAGTACCTATGCTGGCTAAAAATACATCACATATAGCCTCTGGTGCTATATGGATGTATTTAACCCCTGCCAGGTTGTCAGAAAAACGGGAGAAGAAGCCCGCCGAAAAGGGGGCGGGGCCTATTCTCCTCAGCACACAGCGCCATTTTCCTACACAGCTCCGCTGCTAGGAAGGCTCCCAGGCTCTCCCCTGCACTGCACTACAGAAACAGGGTTAAAACAGAGAGGGGGGGCACTTATTTGGCGATATTATTATATATTAAGATGCTATAAGGGAAAACACTTATATAAGGTTGTCCCTGTATAATTATAGCGTTTTGGTGTGTGCTGGCAAACTCTCCCTCTGTCTCCCCAAAGGGCTAGTGGGGTCCTGTCCTCTATCAGAGCATTCCCTGTGTGTGTGCTGTGTGTCGGTACGTGTGTGTCGACATGTATGAGGACGATGTTGGTGAGGAGGCGGAGCAATTGCCTGTAATGGTGATGTCACTCTCTAGGGAGTCGACACCGGAATGGATGGCTTATTTAGAGAATTACGTGATAATGTCAACACGCTGCAAGGTCGGTTGACGACATGAGACGGCCGGCAAACCAATTAGTACCTGTCCAGGCGTCTCAAACACCGTCAGGGGCTTTAAAACGCCCATTTACCTCAGTCGGTCGACACAGACACGGACACTGACTCCAGTGTCGACGGTGAAGAAACAAACGTATTTTCCATTAGGGCCACACGTTACATGTTAAGGGCAATGAAGGAGGTGTTACATATTTCTGATACTACAAGTACCACAAAAAAGGGTATTATGTGGGGTGTGAAAAAACTACCTGTAGTTTTTCCTGAATCAGATAAATTAAATAAAGTGTGTGATGATGCGTGGGTTTCCCCCGATAGAAAATTATTGGCGTTATACCCTTTCCCGCCAGAAGTTAGGGCGCGTTGGGAAACACCCCTTAGGGTGGATAAGGCGCTCACACGCTTATCAAAACAAGTGGCGTTACCGTCTCCAGATACGGCCGCCCTCAAGGAGCCAGCTGATAGGAGGCTGGAAAATATCTTAAAAAGTATATACACACATACTGGTGTTATACTGCGACCAGCGATCGCCTCAGCCTGGATGTGCAGCGCTGGGGTGGCTTGGTCGGATTCCCTGACTGAAAATATTGATACCCTTGACAGGGACAGTATTTTATTGACTATAGAGCATTTAAAGGATGCATTTCTATATATGCGAGATGCACAGAGGAATATTTGCACTCTGGCATCAAGAGTAAGTGCGATGTCCATATCTGCCAGAAGATGTTTATGGACACGACAGTGGTCAGGTGATGCAGATTCCAAACGGCACATGGAAGTATTGCCGTATAAAGGGGAGGAGTTATTTGGGGTCGGTCCATCGGACCTGGTGGCCACGGCAACAGCTGGAAAATCCACCCTTTTTACCCCAAGTCACATCTCAGCAGAAAAAGACACCGTCTTTTCAGCCTCAGTCCTTTCGTCCCCATAAGGGCAAGCGGGCAAAAGGCCAGTCATATCCGCCCAGGGGTAGAGGAAAGGGAAGAAGACTGCAGCAGGCAGCCCCTTCCCAGAAACAGAAGCCCTCCACCGCTTCTGCCAAGTCCTCAGCATGACGCTGGGGCCGTACAAGCGGACTAAGGTGCGGTGGGGGGTCGTCTCAAGAGTTTCAGCGCGCAGTGGGCTCACTCGCAAGTGGACCCCTGGATCCTACAAGTAGTATCCCAGGGGTACAGATTGGAAATTCGAGACGTCTCCCCCTCGCAGGTTCCTGAAGTCTGCTTTACCAACGTCTCCCTCCGACAGGGAGGCAGTATTGGAAACAATTTCACAAGCTGTATTCCCAGCAGGTGATAATCAAGGTACCCCTCCTACAACAAGGAAAGGGGTATTATTCCACACTATTTGTGGTACTGAAGCCAGACGGCTCGGTGAGACCTATTCTAAATCTGAAATCTTTGAACACTTACATACAAAGGTTCAAATCAAGATGGAGTCACTCAGAGCAGTGATAGCGAACCAGGAAGAAGGGGACTATATGGTGTCCCTGGACATCAAGGATGCTTACCTCCATGTCCCAATTTGCCCTTCTCACCAAGGGTACCTCAGGTTCGTGGTACAGAACTGTCACTATCAGTTTCAGACGCTGCCGTTTGGATTGTCCACGGCACCCCGGGTCTTTACCAAGGTAATGGCCGAAATGATGATTCTTCTTCAAAGAAAAGGCGTCTTAATTATCCCTTACTTGGACGATCTCCTGATAAGGGCAAGGTCCAGAGAACAGTTGGAGGTCGGAGTAGCACTATCTCAAGTAGTTCTACGACAGCACGGGTGGATTCTAAATATTCCAAAATCGCAGCTGATTCCGACGACACGTCTGCTGTTCCTAGGGATGATTCTGGACACAGTCCAGAAAAAGGTGTTTCTCCCGGAGGAGAAAGCCAGGGAGTTATCCGAGCTAGTCAGAAACCTCCTAAAACCAGGCCAAGTGTCAGTGCATCAATGCACAAGAGTCCTGGGAAAAATGGTGGCTTCTTACGAAGCGATTCCATTCGGCAGATTTCACGCAAGAATTTTTCAGTGGGATCTGCTGGACGAATGGTCCGGATCGCATCTTCAGATGCATCAGCGGATAATCCTGTCTCCAAGGACAAGGGTGTCTCTTCTGTGGTGGCTGCAGAGTGCTCATCTACTAGAGGGCAGCACATTCGGCATTCAGGACTGGGTTCTGGTGACCACGGATGCCAGCCTGAGAGGCTGGGGAGCAGTCACACAGGGAAGAAATTTCCAAGGAGTGTGGTCAAGTCTGGAGACTTCTCTCCACATAAATATACTGGAGCTAAGGGCAATTTACAATGCTCTGAGCCTAGGAAGACCTCTGCTTCAAAGTCAACAGGTGCTGATCCAGTCGGACAACATCACGGCAGTCGCCCACGTAAACAGACAGGGCGGCACAAGAAGCAGGAGGGCAATGGCAGCAAGGATTCTTCGCTGGGCGAAAAATCATGTGATAACACTGTCAGCGGTGTTCATTCCGGGAGTGGACAACTGGGAAGCAGACTTCCTCAGCAGGAACGACCTCCACCCGGGAGAGTGGGGACTTCATCTGGAAGTCTTCCACATGATTGTGAACCGTTGGGAAAGACCAAAGGTGGACATGATGGCGTCCAGTATGAACAAAAAACTGGACAGGTATTGCGCAAGGTCAAGAGACCCTCAGGCAATAGCTGGGACGCTCTGGTAACACCGTGGGTGTACCAGTCGGTGTATGTGTTCCCTCCTCTGCCTCTCATACCCAAGGTACTGAGAATTATAAGACGGAGAGGAGTAAGAACTATACTCGTGGCTCCGGATTGGCCAAGAAGGACTTGGTACCTGGAACTTCAAGAGATACTAAGAAGGGACTTGCTTCAGCAAGGATCATGTCTGTTCCAAGACTTACCGCGGCTGCGTTTGACGGCATGGCGGTTGAACGCCGGATCCTAAGGGAAAAAGGCATTCCGGAAGAGGTCATCCCTACCCTGGTCAGAGCCAGGAAGGAGGTGACCGCACAACATTATCACCGCATTTGGCGAAAATATGTTGCATGGTGTGAGGCCAGGAAGGCCCCCACGGAGGAATTTCAACTCGGTCGATTCCTGCATTTCCTACAAACAGGAGTGTCTATGGGCCTCAAATTGGGGTCCATTAAGGTTCAAATTTCGGCCCTGTCAATTTTCTTCCAGAAAGAATTGGCTTCAGTTCCTGAAGTCCAGTAGTTTGTCAAGGGAGTACTGCATATACAACCCCCTTTTGTGCCTCCAGTGGCACTGTGGGATCTCAACGTAGTTCTGGGATTCCTCAAATCACATTGGTTTAAACCGCTCAAATCTGTGGATTTGAAATATCTCACATGGAAAGTGACCATGCTGTTGGCCCTGGCCTCGGCCAGGCGAGTGTCAGAATTGGCGGCTTTGTCTCACAAAAGCCCATATCTGATTGTCCATTCGGACAGGGCAGAGCTGCGGACTCGTCCCCAGTTTCTCCCTAAGGTGGTGTCAGCGTTTCACCTGAACCAGCTTATTGTGGTACCTGCGGCTACTAGGGACTTGGAGGACTCCAAGTTGCTAGATGTTGTCAGGGCCCTGAAAATATAGATTTCCAGGACGGCTGGAGTCAGGAAAACTGACTTGCTGTTATCCTGTATGCACCCAACAAACTGGGTGCTCTTGCTTCTAAGCAGACGATTGCTAGTTGGATGTGTAGTACAATTCAGCTTGCACATTCTGTGGCAGGCCTGCCACAGCCAAAATATGTAAATGCCCATTCCACAAGGAAGGTGGGCTCATCTTGGGCGGCTGCCCGAGGGGTATCGGCTTTACAACTTTGCCGAGCTGCTACTTGGTCAGGGGCAAACACGTTTGAAAAATTCTACAAATTTGATACCCTGGCTGAGGAGGACCTGGAGTTCTCTCATTCGGTGCTGCAGAGTCATCCGCACTCTCCCGCCCGTTTGGGAGCTTTGGTATAATCCCCATGGTCCTTACGGAGTCCCCAGCATCCACTTAGGACGTCAGAGAAAATAAGAATTTACTTACCGATAATTCTATTTCTCGTAGTCCGTAGTGGATGCTGGGCGCCCATCCCAAGTGCGGATTGTCTGCAATACTTGTACATAGTTATTGTTACAAAAATCGGGTTATTATTGTTGTGAGCCATCTTTTCAGAGGCTCCGCTGTTATCATGCTGTTAACTGGGTTCAGATCACAGGTTGTACAGTGTGATTGGTGTGGCTGGTATGAGTCTTACCCGGGATTCAAAATCCTTCCTTATTGTGTACGCTCGTCCGGGCACAGTATCCTAACTGAGGCTTGGAGGAGGGTCATAGGGGGAGGAGCCAGTGCACACCACCTGATCCTAAAGCTTTTACTTTTGTGCCCTGTCTCCTGCGGAGCCGCTATTCCCCATGGTCCTTACGGAGTCCACAGCATCCACTACGGACTACGAGAAATAGAATTATCGGTAAGTAAATTCTTATTTTTCCGGTGGTGTCGAGGCCAAGGACTTTGTTGCGTATGCAGTTTCATTGGCCTCGTAAGCCGCACTGTGACTGCAAGCCTGAGCAAGCTCAGAGTTACTCTGCCTGCCGTCACGATGGTTGCGATGTTTATGTAACTCCTCCTGCATATATACTGCAAAGCTTTGCAATTGCAACCCTTACTGAATTAGGCCGTTTTGGCGGACATACTAGGACTTTGGGGTAAAAAACAAACAATGGCTCTCTTATACCCCTTTCAGACACGATACCCAGGAATTTGCCGGGTCTAGCAAGCTGCCGAATTCCCCGGTCTCAGCCCGACCTTGGGGGAGAGATGGGTCGGGTAGTTTGCTTTCACACCCACAAAAATTTTGGGGTGATGCGCATTCAGGTGCAAACACCCGGGATTTAGTTGCATGTGTAAGAGGTGTATTTACCAAAGAGTACTCTGCACAGACTTTACATCAGGGGTGGCCGGATCGGACCTTTTGGCCACCTCTGCTTTACATAGAATCTGTGTCCGCACAGAGCTACATTCGATCATCTAAACATTCACACACATGTAATATTGCCTAGTAGTTTTAAGTGGAATAAATAAAAGCTATATTTTATCTGTATTCAATATATATTTTACCACATGTGCCCCGGAACAGACTTTTATAATCTGCTTCTCTTTGCAAAGATCTCTAGAATCAAAACACGTGTATCGGCGGCAAATTTGTCAAAACACGTGGTTTTCACCAGTGCCGGATTTTTCCACCCGTAGGGGGGTATTCAATCAGTGCCGTTTTTTTTCGACCAGATGAAAAAACGGCACCTTTCGTCCGTTTTTAGATCGAATTTACATTTGACGTATTCAATGCCCATGCCGTTTTTTTGACTGGTCAAAAAATCCGGCACTGGCGAAAACCACATGTATCGGTGTATTCGCTGCAGATACACGTTATGGCGAATTTGCAGGCGTTTTCGCACGTTTTTGGCGCAATTTTTGCCCATGCCAATACGACAAAAAAAAAAAAAAAAAAAGTGAAACAGCATGGGTGAAAATGGATTAAAAAAACGGGCGAAAATGCCCACAATTGAATATCCTGTGTCGAATTAGTGCCTTTTTTCTTAATTGAATCTAAATTATGGTAAATTCATAAACAGAAACGGTTACTAATTTAGAAAAAAAACACATTAAGGAAAACACATTAAAGAACTTATCTTTAATGATTTCAGCTTTCATTGAACAGGCAGTAACCCATTTATCTGTAGAAAACCAAAAATATATACAAAGACTCACTTCAGAAATGCAATGTATTTTACTTACAAATATCTGTACTCTCAAAAATTTAACATAAACTTTAGGGGCACTTATTGTCCTGCACGTCAGTGCATGTAGATATATTTATATATATATTTATAGAATTTGTTTTTATTATTAAATAACATTTTACAAACTGTATAGAACTTACAACTTTTTGTACAATGAACTTATCCCCGGGAAACTGCCGTGGGGAAGAAAGAAAAACAAAAATAGAGGGAGGAAGTGAAGGGGGGGGGGGGGGGGGGGGAAGGGTTCCACATTCTTATCTGTTGAGTGCAAGTAAAGGATGGGAAGGGGGGGGGAGGCAGTAAGAGGTTGAGGTATCAGGCTACACCATGAGAGAGCAGTGGCAGCATTTAAATCCGTAGTAGCTCAAAATTATCCCAATATGTGGAAAAAAACCATAAGAAAAGTTCTACCAATGACCCATTGGACGTTGGAAGGAGGGAGAGGTGTGTTGTGTAGGAATTAGTCCAATCGGATGATGCAGCTTATATCTGCATTAGAGGCTGCAAGGAACTTGAGAACATCCCAGGTGATGGTGTCCACTAGGGAAATAAACGTATCTGTTGTGTATCCGTGGGTGATGTGAAAGAGGTGATATCGGTGACAGAGGATAGTCTCACCCACCATCATGCAAAGTATTGCTGAAGTGCTGTTTTTGCCCTAGAGGGAGGGTAATAAAATTATTAATTTTCACATAAACTTAATTTTTTATATAGATCAGACTATGCAACATTTAGCTTCCTTCCCTACTATTCCTAACTGCGGTACAGGAGGACCTAACACATTATGTTGTGCAATAACCCACAACGTCATCAGGTGAAATTGTGTGTTATAACACAACGAAACGCGTCATGTACACTACTTCGTGACTACCACTGGACTGCTCTTCAGAACTAGTGAACATGTGCCACATGTATCTAGTGATATACTTCCGCTGATATGGGAGCGGGACTGAGTTCTGGAGTGGAACAGGACACCGCAGCAAGAATATCCAAACCTTTTTTTTTTTTTACAAGTTTCAAATGGTTGTAGATATATAACAATGTAAATAAAAAAGTATTAAAGATGTCAAGAAAACATCAATACTAAAGTGTTAAGTTCTTTAGGGAGGCGCAAAAATGTAAATCTTAGTCTCATCAGGTCACCAAATTTTACACCACTTGGCATGCGTCTCCCTGGTACTCTTATGGGGCCTACACACTATGCGATCCGCCGCCGAGCTGCCCGACGGCGGATACGGTCGACCCGGCGGCGGGGGAAGGGGGGCAGTGACGGGGGAGTGATGTTTCTTCACTCCCCCCGTCACCCGGCTCCACAGCAGTGCATGCAAATATGGATGAGATCGTACATATTGGTCTACAAGCACAAGCGACGGGGCACCAATGCTGAACGAGCGCGGGGGCCGCGCATCATTCATCGTTGCTGCCTCCAAACAGAACGATATGAACGAGTTCTCGCTCATTAATGAACGAGAATGTTCAGATCGTTTAGTTAAATCGCCCAGTGTGTAGGGCCCAAAAGGCAGATTCGGGGGGTAAATATACTAAGGTGGGAATTCTATTTAACATGAGATGTTGCCCATAGCAACCAAACAAATTCCAGGTATTATCGTCTAGAAGGTGCTAGATAAATATAAAGTAGAATCTGATTGGTTGCTATGGGTAACATCCCATCTTAAATAGAACGCCCATCTTGGTAAATTTACATGCAAGTTCTCATTAACCATGGATGTCCTTGCAACATCTCTGCCATTAAAGACTGCCACCTGCTTGAGCTGTCATAGGCCCTTCTTGGCAGATGCTCACTTGTGGAGGACAGCTGGTTCCTTGATCTGCATGATGAAGCTCTTTGCAAATCGACAAACCAACTGTCACCAACTGTCACAGAGCGATAGGCATCTTTTTAAATTCATTGAGACAACTTCACCAAGGGTTCTATAGCGTATAATCCTCAAGTGCACTACATGTGCACAGTTCCCTCTCTCTAGGAAGCATGTAACCCTTATTTAGATCCACACTCACTTGTCACAAAGGTTCGGATCTGTTGACTGACTCAGCTTGTGGAGGATGTCGACAATCCCGATTTCCCGTAGTTTATCCTGACGTTCTTGTGAACCTTTGGGAGAGACAACTGAGAACCTTTAATACCGAGCTGTAGGAGCACCAATTCCGTAAAGCTCCAACTTCCTTTTATGACATTATTTGCTTACAATGAACCCGCTGTCAGACTCTGTAATAGTGGGCAGCGAGTCCGTGGTCTATTTATGCTATATGCCGTGACTTTGCTGTAGCAAACCACGGGTCTGGGACTCCAGGTCGACAACAAAAAGGTCGACACACCTTAGGTCGACATGGACAAAAGGTCGACATGGAAAAAGGTCGACATGAGTTTTTTATGTTTTTTTGGTGTTGTTTTCTTCGTAGAGTGACCGGGAACCCCAATTAGTGCACCGCTTCGCTCACCATGCTTCGGGCATGGTGCCTTCGCTCCGCTCGGCACAGATTACCGTTCCAATCGTAGTCCACATGGATCGTTAAGTATGAAAAAGTTCCAAAAAAGAAAAAAATTGTGAAAAACTCATGTCGACCTTTTTCCATGTCGACCTTGTTCCTGTCGACCTTTTGTCCATGTCGACCTAAGGTGTGTCGACCAATTGACGTCGACCTAAGGTGTGTCGACCTTTTTGTTGTCGACCTGGAGTCCGGATACCGCAAACCACCAAATAAATGAAACGCTTGAAGTCAGGAGACCTCCTTTTAAAATCTTTGTACTGAAAAATATTTAGGACTTGATTCATTGTTAAATAACGTCATTGACAATAATAATTCCAATACATCCTGACATTCTGCACAGTGTGGCATTGGCGTTATGCTAAAGATGTTAGCCAACGTTCACTGGCACCCTACATCAATACTTGTATATGGTGCAGACAAGCGGGCTTCCTACAGCTGCTTCCAGCCCTGTTCTGCAGTAGCTTCAACTAGATACTTCTGAATAACTAAAAATGTTCCACCAGTTCTGTGAGTAGCCTCTTACATTTATATAAAAGCCATCGCTTTAAGTTTACACGTTAGTATTTCAAGACGGGGCACAAACAACGCAGCATTACGCACAGTATTTCCATCGAAACCATGAAGCAGTCTGTGTGCTTCTAGTTTAGCCTTCTAATGAAAATATACAATTTAACAGCATTGTAACACAACTCCTACATGTCTTACCAAGGATTTCTGCTCCATAAATTGAAACCGATTGTTTCTCTCTGCCACCTAGGAACAGCCTGACCACAAGCATCACCATGACGCATGGCCGTCAACCCATTAGTAGGGAATTCCCAACTCTCCTAGGCTGCAGCTGTCCACCGGCACCAAGCAGGGCAGGAGAGTGATGCCAGCTAAGAGTGCGAGGTTTAGTGTAGGGCTATCAACTGAACAGATTCCAAAGGCCAATTCATTGAGGAGCAGTGCTTACAGCACAAACACTCCACTCCAGCTGGACAAGGGTTACGGGGTGTGGTTCAAAGAATCCCCACAGAGGTGGATTGAGATCTGAGGAATTTGGAGACACCTTGAACTCTTTGTCATGTTCCTCAAACCATTCCAGAACAATATTTGCAGTTTGGCAGGAGGCATTATTCTGATGAAAGTGGCATCTGCCATCAGGGAATTCCATCACAATAATGGGGTGTACTTGGTCTGCAATAATGGTTAGGTAGGTGGTACGTGTCAAAGTAACGTCCACATGAATGCCAGGACCCAAGGTTTCCCAGCAGAACATTACCCAGAGCATCACAGTTCCCCCACCGGCTTACATTCTTCCCATAGTGCATCCTGGTGTCATCTCTTCCCATAGGTAAATGACACGCGTGACTCATGAGGCCAGGCCACCTTCTACCACCGCTTCATGGTCCAGTTCTGCCGCTCACGCACCCAGTGAATTAACAGTACAGGAAAGAGAGCTCTTTTTTTTCTGGGGCACTCTATTATATATATATATATATATATATATATATATATATATATATATACACATATACAGGTTGAGTATCCCTTATCCAAAATGCTTGGGACCAGAGGTATTTTGGATATCGGATTTTTCCGTATTTTGGAATAATTGCATACCATAATGAGATATCATGGTGATGGGACCTAAATCTAAGCACAGAATGGATTTATGTTACATATACACCTTATACACACAGCCTGATGGTCATTTTAGCCAATATTTTTTTATAACTTTGTACATTAAACAAAGTGTGTGTACATTCACACAATTCATTTATGTTTCATATACACCTTGGCCCTCATTCCGAGTTGATCGCTCGCAAGGCGATTTTAGCAGAGTTACACACGCTAAGCCGCCGCCTACTGGGAGTGAATCTTAGCTTCTTAAAATTGCGACCAATGTATTCGCAATATTGCGATTACTAACTACTTAGCAGTTTCAGAGTAGCTTCAGACTTACTCTGCCTGTGCGATCAGTTCAGTGCTTGTCGTTCCTGTTTTGACGTCACAAACACACCCAGCGTTCGCCCAGACACTCCCCCGTTTCCCCGGCCACTCCTGCGTTTTTTCCGGAAACGGTAGCGTTTTTTCCCGCACGCCCATAAAACGGCCTGTTTCCGCCCAGTAACACCCATTTCCTGTCAATCACATTACGATCGCCGGAGCGATGAAAAAGCCGTGAGTAAAAATACTATCTCCATTGTAAAATTACTTGGCGCAGTCGCAGTGCGAATATTGCGCATGCGTACTAAGCGGAATTTCACTGCGATGCGATGAAAAATACCGAGCGAACGACTCGGAATGAGGGCCCTTATACACACAGCCTGAAGGTCATTGAATACAATATTTTTAATAACTTTGTGTATTAAACAAAGTTTGTGTACATTGAGTCATCAAAAAACAAAGGTTTCACTATCTCATTCTCACTCAAAAAAGTCCGTATTTCGGAATATTCCGTATTTCGGAATATTTGGATATGGGATACTCAACCTGTGTATGTATATACAGGTTGAGTATCCCATATCCAAATATTCCGAAATACGGAATATTCCGAAATACGGACTTTTTTGAATGAGAGTGAGATAGTGAAACCTTTGTTTTTTGATGACTCAATGTACACAAACTTTGTTTAATACACAAAGTTATTAAAAATATTGTATTAAATGACCTTTAGGCTGTGTGTATAAGGTGTATATGAAACATAAATGAATTGTGTGAATGTAGACACACTTTGTTTAATGCACAAAGTTATAAAAAATATTGGCTAAAATTACCTTCAGGCTGTGTGTATAAGGTGTATATGTAACATAAATGCATTCTGTGCTTAGATTTAGGTCCCATCACCATGATATCTCATTATGGTATGCAATTATTCCAAAATACGGAAAAATCCGATATCCAAAATACGTCTGGTCCCGAGCATTTTGGATAAGGGATACTCAACCTGTATATATATATATATATATATATATATATATACACATACATATATACATACATACACACACACACACACACACACATATACATATATATATATGTATATGTATACATACATATACACACACACACATATATTTATTGAATAAAACTTAATAAAAACCTCACAGAACACACAAAAAAACAAAATCTACCAAAATGTGCCTCATTTTGTATAAACTAGGAAATCAATTCACTGGTACAATGAAGACCAAAATGACCTCTATATCTAACGATCAAGGGAAGGTTAGTTGCTAAGTAATACTGTATGTATACCACGCACATATCTGCTATTCAACCTGAAGGTATTTAATAATTGGATGTATGCGCATTAATTTGTATGAGAATCTCCCTATAGTTATGTGTCACAAGTGTCAATATAACAAGATACATGAATCTAAGAATCATTGATTGACATCTAGAATCTCACTTCAATTGTTAATGAGCACACAAACTTGAAAGATAAATTATTTGGTATATAACAATACCAGGTATCACAGAAAAGGGATACGAGTAGCAAAAAAAGGTTGGTAAGATACATATAGGGTGGGATTTAATGGAGTTAGAGTCCACACGACGTGCAGGATGCCCCAGATTACAAATAGAGAGGATACTTGGGGAGAGCAACCGTGAAAGCTCAAATCGGAGAGGGGAAATGAAAAGGAAACCAAGTTCAGGCTACATGTGTCGGATACAATTGTGAGGATTTACAGTCCAACCAAGGGTGCCATGTAGCTGGGAAATCCGTATTCCTCTCCGAAGTCACTCGGAGATCCTACATCGACATGTACATGACTTTTTGGATGAACCAATCCTTAGGAGTGGGAGTAGTCAGGGCCAGTTCTACACCTTGCGGCGCCCAGGGCGAAAGTTTCCTTTGCCCCCCCCCCCACCGACGGTGAAACAGGGTTAGTGCGCGCCACAGGCGCGCGCAAGAAAATGGGGGCGTGGCTTCATAGGAAAGGGGCGTGGTCAGTTTTGCTCCTCCCTGTAGTTTTGCTTCCTGTAGAGTTGTGCACCCTGTAGAGCTGTACCCCCTGCAGCTGTTATGCCCCCTGCAGCTGTTATGCCCCCCAGCAGCTGTGCCCACCAGTAGCTGTGCCCCTAGTAAAAAAAATAGGATTTTAATACCTACCGGTAAATCCTTTTCTCCTAGTCCGTAGAGGATGCTGGGGACTCCAAAAGGACCATGGGGTATAGACGGGATCCGCAGGAGACATGGGCACACTATAAGACTTTGAATGGGCGTGAACTGGCTCCTCCCTCTATGCCCCTCCTCCAGACCTCAGTTATAGGAACTGTGCCCAGGGAGACGGACATTTTGAGGAAAAGGATTTTTGTTAACAAAGGGTGAGAAACACACCAGCCCACACCACACCACACCGTACAACATGGCATTTAAGCAATACCAGTTAACAGCATGAACTAAAAACAGCAACCAGCTGAACATAACCGATACACAACCTCCGTGTAACAGAAGCAATAACCATCAATACTTCAAAAGTCCGCACAGGGACGGGCGCCCAGCATCCTCTACGGACTAGGAGAAAAATAAGATTTTAAACCTACCGGTAAATCTATTTCTCCTAGTCCGTAGAGGATGCTGGGGACTCCGTAAGGACCATGGGGTATAGATGGGCTCCGCAGGAGACATGGGCACCTAAAAGAACTTTTCCTATGGGTGTGCACTGGCTCCTCCCTCTATGCCCCTCCTCCAGACCTCAGAGAACTGTGCCCAGAGGAGATGGACAATACGAGGGCAGGATTTTATAAATCCAAGGGCAAGATTCCTACCAGCCCACACCAATCATACCATGTAACCCGGAACATACATAACCAGTTAACAGTATGAACAAACAACAGTAGTGGTCCAAGACCGATTCCAACTGTAACAAAACCTTTATGTAAACAACAACTATATACAAGTCTTCCAGAGTTTCCGCACTGGGACGGGCGCCCAGCATCCTCTACGGACTAGGAGAAATAGATTTACCGGTAGGTTTAAAATCTTATTTTCTCTTACGTCCTAGAGGATGCTGGGGACTCCGTAAGGACCATGGGGTTTATACCAAAGCTCCCAAACGGGTGGGAGAGTTCGTATGACTCTGCAGCACCGACTGAGCAAATGCTAGGTCCTCATCAGCCAGGGTATCAAACTTGTAGAATTTAGCAAAAGTCTTTGACCCCGACCAAGTTGCTGCTCGGCAAAGCTGTAATGCCGAGACGCCCCGGGCAGCCGCCCAAGAAGAGCCCACCTTCTTAGTGGAATGGGCCTTAACCGAATGCGGTAACGGCAATCCAGACGTAGAATGAGCCTGCTGAATCGTGTTACAGATCCAGCGAGCAATAGTCTGCTTCGAAGCAGGCGCGCCAATTTTGTTGGCAGCATACAGGACAAACAGAGCCTCTGTTTTCCTAATTCTAGCCGTCCTGGCCACATAAATCCTCAAGGCCCTGACTACATCCAGGGACCTGGAATCCTCCAAGTCACTCGTAGCCACAGGCACCACAATGGGTTGGTTCAAATGGAATGAAGAAACCACCTTAGGCAAAAATTGAGGGCGTGTCCTCAATTCCGCTCTATCAACATGAAAAATCAAGTAGGGGCTCTTGTGAGACAAGGCCGCCAATTCTGACACTGGCCTTGCAGATGCTAAGGCCAACAAAATGACCACCTTCCAGGTAAGAAATTTCAACTCAACCTTGCGAAGTGGTTCAAACCAGTGTGATTTTAGGAACTGCAACACCACGTTCAGGTCCCATGGTGCCACTGGAGGCACAAAAGGAGGCTGGATGTGTAGCACTCCCTTTACAAAAGTCTGGACTTCTGGAAGAGAAGCCAATTCCTTCTGAAAGAATATCGAGAGGGCCGAAATCTGTACCTTAACAGAGCCTAATTTCAGGCCCATATCCACTCCTGTCTGTAGGAAGTGGAGAAAACGACCCAAATGAAAATCTTCCGTAGGCGCGTTCTTGGTTTCACACTAAGACACATATTTTCGCCAGATACGGTGATAATGTTTTACCGTCACCTCCTTTCTAGCCTTTATTAGAGTAGGGATGACCTCCTCCGGAATCCCCTTCTCAGCTAGGATCCGGCGTTCAACCGCCATGCCGTCAAACGTAACCACGGTAAGTCTTGGAACACGCAAGGACCCTGCTGCAACAGGTCCTCCCTTAGAGGAAGAGGCCAGGGATCTCCTGTGAGCATCTCCTGAAGATCTGAGTACCAGGCCCTTCGAGGCCAGTCTGGAACAATGAGTATTGTCTGTACTCTTTTTCGCCTCATGATCCTCAACACCTTTGTGATGAGAGGAAGAGGAGGAAACACGTAGACCGATTGGAACACCCATGGCGTTACCAGGGCGTCTACTGCTACTGCCTGAGGGTCCCGGGACCTGGCACAATACCTCCGAAGCTTCTTGTTGAGGCGTGACGCCATCATGTCTATTTGAGGAACTCCCCAAAGACCCGTTATCACTGCAGAGACTTCTTGATGAAGTCCCCACTCTCCTGGATGGAGATCGTGTCTGCTGAGGAAGTCTGCTTCCCAGTTGTCCACTCCCGGAATGAAGACAGCTGACAGAGCGCTTACGTGATTTTCCGCCCAGCGAAGAATCCTGGTTGCTTCCGCCATCACGGCTCTGCTTCTTGTCCCGCCTTGGCGGTTCACATGAGCCACTGCTGTGACATTGTCTGATTAAATCAGAACCGGTAGGTTGTGAAGAAGACTCTCCGCTTGTCGAAGGCCGTTGTATATGGCTCTTAACTCCAACACGTTGATGTGTAGACAGGACTCCTGGTCTGACCACAGTCCCTGAAAATGTCTTCCTTGGGTGACTGCTCCCCATCCTCGGAGGCTCGCGTCCGTGGTTACCAGGATCCAGTCCTGAATTCCGAACCTGCGACCCTCCAGAAGGTGAGCACTTTGCAGCCACCATAGAAGAGACACCCTGGTCCCGGGGGACAGTGTTATTTTCCGATGTAAATGTAGATGGGACCCGGACCATTTGTCCAGAAGGTCCCATTGAAACGTCCCTGCATGGACCCTGCCGAAGGGGATGGCCTCGTAGGCTGCCACCATTTTCCCCAGGACACGAGTGCATTGATGAACTGACACTCTTTTTGGCTTTAGCAGGTCTCTGATCATGTTCTGGATGTCCTGGGCTTTTTCCAACGGGAGAAAAACCTTGTTTTGTTCCGTATCCAGTATCATACCTAGGAATGTTAGTCGAGTTGTCGGAATCAGCTGTGACTTTGGTAGATTTAGAATCCAACCGTGTTGCTTGAGCACTCTCAGAGAAAGTTGCTCTCTTGATCTCGCCTTTATCAGGAGATCGTCCAAGTATGGGATAATTGTGACTCCATGCTTGCGCAGGACCACCATCATTTCCGCCATTATCTTGGTGAAAATCCTTGGGGCCGTGGAAAGCCCAAACGGCAACGTCTGAAATTGGTAATGACAATCCTGTACAGCGAATCTCAGGTACTCCTGATGGGAAGGATATATGGGAACATGAAGGTAAGCATCCTTTATGTCCAGTGACACCATAAACTCCCCCTCCTCCATGCTGGCTATTATCGCCCTGAGCGATTCCATCTTGAATTTGAATCTTTTCATGTACAGGTTTAGGGATTTTAGATTCAAAATAGGTCTGACCGAACCATCCGGTTTCGGGACCACAAAGAGGGTTGAATAGTACCCTCTTCCCTGTTGGTTCAAGGGAACCCTGATAATTACTTGCTGTTGACACAGCGTTTGAATTGCAGCTAACACTACATCCCTGTCTGGGGTAGAAGCTGGTAAGGCCGACTAGAAAAATCCCCCCCCTGCGCCCTGCACCCATCAGTGCTGTGTGTTGTGTATGGGAGCAATGGCGCCCAGCTTACCGCTGCGTGCCTTACCTCATGAAGATCTGAAGTCTTCTGCCGCCTGAGATGTCTTCTTGTTTCTCATACTCACCCGGCTTCTATCTTCTGGCATCTGTGAGGACGGCTGCGCGGCTCCGGGACGAACCCCAGGGTGAGACCTGTGATCTGACTCCCTCTGGAGCTAATGGTGTCCATTAGCCTAAGAAGCAGAGCCTATCAGTTAAGTAGGTCTGCTTCTCTCCCCTCAGTCCCACGATGCAGGGAGCCTGTTGCCAACAGGACTCCCTGAAAATAAAAAACCTAACAAAATTATTTTTCCACAGAAAACTCAGGAGAGCTCTCTGCAGTGTACCCTTCTCCTCTGGGCACAGAATCTAACTGAGGTCTGGAGGAGGGGCATAGAGGGAGGAGCCAGTGCACACCCATAGGAAAAGTTATTTTAGGTGCCCATGTCTCCTGCGGAGGCCATCTATACCCCATAGTCCTTACGGAGTCCCCAGCATCCTCTAGGACGTAAGAGAAAGGATTTACCGGTAGGTATTAAAATCCTATTTTCTCTTACGTCCTAGAGGATGCTGGGGACTCCAAAAGGATCATGGGGTCTATACCAAAGCTCCAGACCGGGCGGGAGAGTGCGGACGACTCTGCAGCACCGATTGAGCAAACGTGAGGTCCTCATCAGCCAGGGTATCAAACTTGTAAAACTTAGCAAAAGTGTTTGAACCCGACCACGTAGCCGCTCGGCAAAGTTGAAGCGCCGAGACTCCTCGGGCAGCCACCCAAGATGAGCCCACCTTCCTAGTAGAATGGGCTTTTACTGACTTCGGCAACGGCAATCCAGCCATAGAATGAGCATGCCGAATCGTATTACAGATCCAGCGGGCAATAGTCTGCTTGGAAGCAGGAGCCCCAATTTTGTTGGGAGCATATAGGACAAACAGAGCCTCTGATTTCCTGATTTGAGCCGTTCTGGCGACATAAATTTTTAACGCTCTGACTACAACGAGAGATTTTGAAACAGCCAAGGTATCCGTAGCCACAGGTACCACAATAGGTTGGTTTATGTGAAACGAAGAAACCACCTTCGGCAGAAATTGTTGACGAGTTCTCAATTCCGCTCTATCCACATGGAAAATCAAATAGGGGCTCTTGTGAGACAAAGCCACCAATTCCGACACCCGTCTTGCGGACGCCAAGGGCAAAAGCATGACCATCTTCCAAGTGAGAAATTTCAACTCAACCTTTTCGCAAAGGTTCAAACCAGTGAGACATAAGAAATTGCAACACCACGTCAAGATCCCACGGTGCCACAAATGGAGGATGTATGTGCAGTACCCCCTTCACGAAAGTCTGAACCTCTGGAAGGGCGGCCAATTCTTTTTGAAAGAAAATAGATAAAGCCGAGATCTGCACTTTAATGGAACCTAATTTCAGGCCCGCATCCACACCTGCCTGCAAAAAATGGAGGAAATGACCCAGCTGAAACTCCTCTGTAGGAGCCTTCTTGGCTTCACACCAAGACACATACTTTCTCCAAATACGGTGATAATGCTTCGCAGTGACCTCCTTTCTAGCCTTAAGGAGATTGGGGATGACTTCCCCCGGGAATACCCTTTCGAGCTAGGATTTGTCGTTCAACCTCAACGCCGTCAAACGCAACCGCGTTAAGTCCTGGAAGATGCACGGCCCCTGCAGTAACCGATCTTCTCTGAGAGGAAGAGGCCAGGGATCATCTATGAGCAATTCCTGAAGATCCGGATACCAGGCCCTCCGTGGCCAATCTGGAACAATAAGTACCGCCTGAACCCTTGTTCTTCTTATGATCCTTATCACTTTTGGAATTAGTGGAAGTGGAGGGAACACATATACCGACTGAAACACCCACGGAGTCACCAGGGAGTCCACTGCACTGGCTTGAGGGTCCCTCGACCTGGAACAATATCTCTGAAGCTTCTTGTTGAGGCGAGACGCCATCATGTCTATTTGAGGAATTCCCCAACGACTTGTCACTTCTGCAAACACCTCTTGATGAAGACCCCACTCTTCTGGATAGAGATCGTGTCTGCTGAGGAAATCTGCTTCCCAGTTGTCTACGCTCGGGAGGAAGACCGCTGACAGAGCGCTTACATGTTTTTCTGCCCAGCGGAGAACTTTTTTGGCCTCCGCCATCGCCGCTCTGCTCTTTGTTCCACCCTGGCGGTTTATGTACGCCACCGCTGTTACGTTGTCCGACTGAATCAGGACAGGTAGACCTTGAAGATAATGTTCCGCTTGCAGAAGGCCGTTGTACATGGCTCTTAATTCCAGAATGTTTATGTGCAGACAAGCTTCCTGGCTTGACCATTTTCCCTGGAAATTTTGTCCCTGAGTGACTGCTCCCCAGCCTCGGAGACTTGCATCCGTAGTCACCAGGACCCAATCCTGGATCCCGAACCTGCGTCCCTCTAGGAGGTGAGAACTTTGAAGCCACCACAGGAGAGATATTCTGGTCCTGGAAGATAGACTTATTTTCCGGTGCATATGCAGGTGAGACCCGGACCACTTGTCCAACAGGTCCCGCTGAAATACCCGGGCATGAAACCTGCCAAACGGAATGGCTTCGTAAGCTTCAACCATCTTCCCCAGCACCCAAGTGCAATGATGGATCGACACTCTTGCCGGTTTCAGAATCTCCTTGACCATGTTCTGGATTTCCAGAGCTTTTTCCGCTGGGAGAAACACTCTCTGCAGTTCCGTGTCATGCCCAAGAAAGACAGCCGAGTTGTCGGAACCAACTGTGACTTTGGCAAATTTAGAATCCAACCAGCAGAACTGTCAGGGAGAGTGCCACGCTTCCTAGCAACTGCTCCTTTGATCTCGCCTTTATCAGGAGATCGTCCAAGTACGGGATAATTGTGACGGCCTGCTTTCGTAGGAGCACCATTACTTTGGTGAAGATCCTCGGGGCCGTGGAAAGACCAAACGGCAACGTCTGAAATTGGTAATGACAATCCTGAACCGCGAACCTCAGGAAAGCTTGATGTGGAGGATATATGGGGACATGTAAGTAGGCATCTTTTATGTCGACTGATGCCAAAAAATCCCCCCCTTCCAGACTGGAGATCACTGCTCGAAGATATTCTATCTTGAACTTGAAAGTTATCAAATACAGATTGAGGGATTTTAGGTTCCGGATCAGTCTGACCGAGCCATCCGGCTTTGGTACGACAAAAAGGCTCGAATAAAACCCTTCTCCCCGTTGAGACGGGGGCACCGTGACAATGACACGCTGTTGACACAGCTTTTGTATCGCAGCACGCACTACTTCCCTTTCTGGGATAGAAACTGGCAAGGCCGATTTGAAAAATCGGTGGGGGGGGGCACCTCCTGAAACTCCAGTTTGTACCCTTGGGACACTATGTCTAAAACCCAAGGATCCAGGCCCGAGTGAAACCAGACCTGACTGAAGAGCCGGAGACGCGCCCCCACCGGTATGGACTCCCGTAGAGGAGCCCCAGCGTCATGCGGTGGACTTGGCAGAAGCCGTGGAGGACTTCTGCTCCTGGGAGCTTGGTACAGCAGGAGACCTTCTTCCCCGTCCTCTACCCTTTGAGGCAAGGAAGGACGACCCGCTACCTTTTTTGTACCTATTAGGCCGAAAGGACTGCATCTGATAATGCGGCGTCTTTTTCTGTTGCGCAGGAACATAAGGAAGAAATGATGACTTACCGCTGTAGCAGTAGACACTAGATCAGCGAGGCCGTCACCAAACAAGACCCTACCTTTATAAGGGAGAGCTTCCATAGCTTTCTTAGAGTCTGCATCAGCGTTCCATTGATGAATCCACAGCGCTCTTCTGACCGAGACTGCCATGGCATTGGCCCTTGATCCCAAAAGGCCAATATCCCTTGCCCTTCCGAGAGCCAAAAGAATGCTATCCCTATCCAGGGTATCCATGTCAGATGCCAAATTATCTGCCCACTTGCCAATAGCACTACTCACCCATGCCGACGCCATGGCAGGTCTGAGCAACGCACCCGTAGTGACATAAATGGATTTTAAGGTTGTTTCCTGCTTACGATCCGCAGGGTCCTTTAGGGCAGTAGTGTCAGGAGACGGAAGCGCCACCTTCTTGGACAGGCGTGATAGAGCCTTGTCCACATTGGGAGATGACTCCCACTTTTCCCTGTCTTCAGAGGGGAAAGGATAAGCCATTAGAATTCTCTTGGGAATCTGCCACCTTTTGTCAGGAGATTCCCAAGCTTTTTCACAAAGAGTGTTCAGCTCATGAGAGGGGGGAAACGTCACCTCAGGCTTTTTTCCCTTATACAAAAAAACCCTAGTATCAGGAACAGTTGGTACTTCTGAAATATGTAAAACGTCTTTAATTGCCACAATCATGTACTGAATACTCTTAACCAGTTTTGGATTTAAACTGGCCTCACTATAGTCGACACTGGAATCCGAGTCCGTGTCGGTATCAGTATCCTCCATCTGGGTAAATTAACGCTTTTGTGACCATGAGGGGGCCTGTACCTGAGACAAGGCGTCCTCCACGGATTTTCTCCACGTTTGTGTCTGAGAATCAGATTTATCCAGCCTTTTTGTCAATAACGCCACATTTGCATTCAATGTACTCAACATATCCACCCAATCAGCAGACGGCGATGCCGACAGAGTCACTCCCAGCGCCTTATCTGCCCCCACTGCAACTTCCTCCGGGGAGGAGCACTCAGCCTCAGACATGTCGACACACACGTACCGACACGCACAAACACACTGGCTATAGGGGACAGACCCACAGGAAAGGCCGTTAGAAGAACACAGAGGGAGTTTACCAGCTCACACCCCAGCGCCTATGCCAGTATTGAGAGCAAATACACACTGCCTCAGATGTCTGCGCTGTTATGAATGGGTTAATAGCACTAAATTACTGTGCCCCCCCCCCATTTTCTCCCTGTTACTTGTGCAGGAGAGTGGAGGTCCGGACCAGCGTCTCTGCAGCTCCATGTGAAGAGAAAATGGCGCTGGTAAGCTGTGAGGGCTAAGCCATGCCCCCTCCCGGCGCGCTGTAGTCCCGCCTAAATCTTAAATCTTTATACTGGCGGGGGCTATAGTTAGTGCCTAGGCACTTGTGACATACATATTTTTGCCAGATATATTTCCAAACTCCAGTAATCATGCTGCCCAAGACGCCCCCCCTGCGCCCTGCAAGTGCCGACAGAAGTGTGTGTCGGAGCATGGCGCGCAGCGCGACCGCTGCACGGTACC
Source organism: Pseudophryne corroboree (assembly GCF_028390025.1). Lineage (NCBI taxonomy): Eukaryota > Metazoa > Chordata > Amphibia > Anura > Myobatrachidae > Pseudophryne > Pseudophryne corroboree. Next base: position 39,609,523 of record NC_086450.1, on the reverse strand, counting down.
TCATTACTGAAGTCTTCTGCCGTCACTGAAGTCTTCTGATCTTCTTTATACTCACCCGGCTTCTTTCTTCTGGCTCTGTGAGAGGGTTGACGGCGCGGCTCCGGGAACAAGCAGCTAGGCGCACCAAGTGATCGAACCCTCTGGAGCTAATGGTGTCCAGTAGCCTAAGAAGCAGAGCCTTTAACTCAGAAGAAGTAGGTCTGACTTCTCTCCCACGAAGCAGGGAGCCTGTAGCCAGCAGGTCTCCCTGAAAATAAAAAAACCTAACAAAGGCCCTCATTCCGAGTTGTTCGCTCGGTAAAAATCTTCGCATCGCAGCGATTTTCCGCTTAATGCGCATGCGCAATGTCCGCACTGCGACTGCGCCAAGTAAATTTGCTATGCAGTTAGGATTTTTACTCACGGCTTTTTCATCGTTCTGGCGATCGTAATGTGATTGACAGGAAATGGGTGTTACTGGGCGGAAACAGGCCGTTTTATGGGCGTGTGGGAAAAAACGCTACCGTTTCCGGAAAAAACGCAGGAGTGGCCGGAGAAACGGGGGAGTGTCTGGGCGAACGCTGGGTGTGTTTGTGACGTCAAACCAGGAACGACAAGCACTGAAATGATCGCAGATGCCGAGTAAGTCTGAAGCTACTCAGAAACTGCTACGAGGTGTGTAATCGCAATATTGCGAATACATCGTTCGCAATTTTAAGATGCTAAGATTCACTCCCAGTAGGCGGCGGCTTAGCATGAGCAAATCTGCTAAAATCCGCTTGCGAGCGAACAACTCGGAATGAGGGCCAAAGTCTTTTCAGAAAAACTCAGGAAAGCTTCCCTAGTGTGTGTCCAGTCTCTCTGGGGACAGAATCTAACTGAGGTCTGGAGGAGGGGCATAGAGGGAGGAGCCAGTTCACACCCATTCAAAGTCTTATAGTGTGCCCATGTCTCCTGCGGATCCCGTCTATACCCCATGGTCCTTTTGGAGTCCCCAGCATCCTCTAGGACGTTAGAGAAATAAAAAATAAGAATTTACTCACCGGTAATTCTATTTCTCGTAGTCCGCAGTGGATGCTGGGAACTCCGTAAGGACCATGGGGAATAGCGGGCTCCGAAGGAGGCTGGGCACTCTAGAAAGATTTCAGACTACCTGGTGTGCACTGGCTCCTCCCACTATGACCCTCCTCCAAGCCTCAGTTAGGATACTGTGCCCGGACGAGCGTACACAATAAGGAAGGATTTTGAATCCCGGGTAAGACTCATACCAGCCACACCAATCACACCGTTCAACTCGTGATATGAAACCTAGTTAACAGTATGAAACAACTGAGCCTCTCAACAGATGGCTCAACAATAACCCGATTTAGTTAACCATAACTATGTACAAGTATTGCAGATAAACCGCACTTGGGATGGGCGCCCAGCATCCACTACGGACTACGAGAAATAGAATTACCGGTGAGTAAATTCTTATTTTCTCTGACGTCCTAGTGGATGCTGGGAACTCCGTAAGGACCATGGGGATTATACCAAAGCTCCCAAACGGGCGGGAGAGTGCGGATGACTCTGCAACACCGAATGAGAGAACTCCAGGTCCTCCTCAGCCAGGGTATCAAATTTATAGAATTTTGCAAACGTGTTTGCCCCTGACCAAGTAGCAGCTCGGCAAAGTTGTAAAGCCGAGACCCCTCGGGCAGCCGCCCAAGATGAGCCCACCTTCCTTGTGGAATGGGCATTGACAGATTTTGGCTGTGGCAGGCCTGCCACAGAATGTGCAAGTTGAATTGTACTACAAATCCAACGAGCAATAGTCTGCTTAGAAGCAGGAGCACCCAGTTTGTTGGGTGCATATAGGATAAACAGCGAGTCAGATTTTCTGACTCCAGCCGTCCTGGAAGCATATATTTTCAGGGCCCTGACCACGTCTAACAACTTGGAGTCCTCCAAGTCCCTAGTGGCCGCAGGCACCACAATAGGCTGGTTCAAATGAAACGCTGACACCACCTTAGGGAGAAACTGGGGACGAGTCCTCAATTCTGCCCTATCCATATGGAAAATCAGATAAGGGCTTTTATAAGACAAAGCCGCCAATTCTGATACTCGCCTGGCAGAAGCCAAGGCCAATAACATGACCACCTTCCACGTGAGATATTTCAGATCCACGGTTTTTAGTGGTTCAAACCAATGTGATTTTAAGAAACTCAACACCACGTTGAGATCCCAAGGTGCCACAGGAGGCACATATGGGGGCTGAATATGCAGCACTCCCTTTACAAATGTCTGAACTTCAGGTACTGAAGCTAGTTCTTTCTGAAAGAAAATCGATAGAGCCGAGATCTGTACCTTAATGGAACCCAGTTTTAGGCCCATATTCACTCCTGCTTGCAGGAAATGCAGAAATCGACCTAGTTGAAATTCCTCAGTTGGGGCCTTTTCGGCCTCACACCATGCAACATATTTCCGCCATATGCGGTGATAATGATTTGCTGTAACCTCTTTCCTGGCTTTAATAAGCGTAGGAATGACTTCCTCCGGAATGCCCTTTTCTTTCAGGATCCGGCGTTCAACCGCCATGCCGTCAAACGCAGCCGCGGTAAGTCTTGGAACAGACAGGGCCCCTGCTGTAGCAGGTCTGGTCTTAGCGGCAGAGGCCACGGGTCCTCTGAGATCATCTCTTGAAGTTCCGGGTACCATGTTCTTCTTGGCCAATCCGGAACCACGAGAATTGTGTTTACTCCTCGCTTTCTTATTATTCTCAATACCTTTGGTATGAGAGGCAGCGGAGGGAACACATAAACTGACTGGTACACCCACGGTGTCACCAGAGCGTCCACAGCTATCGCTTGAGGGTCTCTTGACCTGGCGCAATACCTCTCTAGTTTTTTGTTTAGGCGGGACGCCATCATGTCCACCTGTGGACGATCCCACTGATGTACAATCATTTGGAAGACTTCTGGATGAAGTCCCCACTCTCCCGGGTGGAGGTCGTGTCTGCTGAGGAAGTCTGCTTCCCAGTTGTCCACTCCCGGAATGAACACTGCTGACAGTGCTAGTACATGATTTTCCGCCCATCGGAGAATTCTTGTGGCTTCTGTCATTGCCATCCTGCTTCTTGTGCCGCCCTGTCGATTCACATGGGCGACTGCCGTGATGTTGTCTGACTGGATCAGCACCGGCTGGTGTAGGAGCAGGGATTTTGCTTGACTTAGGGCATTGTAGATGGCCCTTAGTTCCAGAATATTTATGTGAAGGGAAGTCTCCTGACTTGTCCATAGTCCTTGGAAGTTTCTTCCCTTTGTGACTGCCCCCCAGCCTCGCAGGCTGGCATCCGTGGTCACCAGGACCCAGTCCTGAATGCCGAATCTGCGACCCTCCAGAAGATGAGCACTCTGCAGCCACCACAGAAGAGACACCCTGGTTCTTGCAGACAGGGTTATCAAGCGATGCATCTGAAGATGCGATCCGGACCACTTGTCCAACAGGTCCCACTGAAAGATTCTGGCATGGAACCTGCCGAATGGAATTGCTTCGTAAGAAGCTACCATCTTTCCCAAGACCCGCGTGCAGTGATGCACCGATACCTGTTTTGGTTTCAGGAGGTCTCTGACTAGAGAAGACAACTCCCTGGCTTTCTCCTCCGGGAGAAACACTTTTTTCTGGACTGTGTCCAGAATCATCCCCAGGAACAGTAGACGTGTCGTCGGGACCAGCTGTGACTTTGGGATATTCAGAATCCAGCCGTGCTGGTTCAGGACTTCCTGAGATAGTGCTACTCCCACCAACAACTGTTCTTTGGACCGTGCCTTTATTAGGAGATCGTCCAAGTATGGGATAATTAAAACTCCCTTTCTTCGAAGGAGTATCATCATTTCCGCCATAACCTTGGTAAATACCCTTGGTGCCGTGGAGAGTCCAAACGGCAGCGTCTGGAATTGGTAATGGCAATCCTGTACCACAAATCTGAGGTACTCCTGGTGAGGATGGTAAATGGGGACATGCAGGTAAGCATCCTTGATGTCCAGGGAAACCATGTAATCCCCCTCGTCCAGGCTTGCAATAACCGCCCTGAGCGATTCCATCTTGAACTTGAATTTTTTTATGTACATGTTCAAGGATTTCAAATTTAAAATGGGTCTCACCGAACCGTCCGGCTTCGGTACCACAAATAGTGTGGAATAGTAACCCCGGCCTTGTTGAAGTAGGGGTACCTTGATTATCACCTGCTGGGAATACAGCTTGTGAATTGCCGCTAGCACCGCCTCCCTGTCTGAGGGAGCAATCGGCAAGGCAGATTTTAGGAACCGGTGGGGTGGAGCCGCCTCGAATTCCAGCATGTATCCCTGAGATACTACTTGAAGGATCCAGGGATCCACCTGTGAGCGAGCCCACTGATCGCTGAAATTTCTGAGGCGGGCCCCCACCGTACCTGGCTCCACCTGTGGAGCCCCACCGTCATGCGGCGGACTTGGAAGAGGAAGCGGGGGAGGACTTTTGTTCCTGGGAACCTGCTGTCTGTTGCAGCCTTTTTCCCCTACCTCTGCCTCTAGACAGAGAAGACCCTCCTTTTCCACGCTTGCTTTTCTGGGTCCGAAAGGACTGAACCTGATAAAATGGCGCCTTCTTAGGCTGTGAGGGAACATGGGGTAAAAATGCTGACTTCCCAGACGTTGCTGTGGAAACTAGGTCGGAGAGACCATCCCCAAATAATTCCTCCCCTTTATAAGGCAAAACTTCCATGTGCCTCTTGGAATCTGCATCTCCCGTCCACTGACGAGTCCATAAGCATCTCCTAGCAGAGATAGACAATGCACTTACTTTAGATGCCAGCCGGCAAATTTCCCTCTGTGCATCTCTCATATATAAGACTGAATCTTTTATATGGTCAATCGTTAGCAGAATAGTGTCTCTGTCTAGTGTGTCAAAATTTTCTGACAGTTTTTCTGACCATGCAGCAGCAGCACTGCACATCCAAGCTGACGCAATAGCTGGTCTAAGTATAATGCCTGAGTGTGTGTATACAGACTTCAGGATTGCCTCCTGCTTTCTATCAGCAGGCTCCTTAAGGGCGGCCGTATCCTGAGAGGGTAGTGCCACCTTTTTTGACAAACGTGTGAGCGCTTTATCCACCCTAGGTGGTGTTTCCCAACGTGACCTATCCTCTGGCGGGAAAGGGAACGCCATTAGTACCTTCTTAGGAATTACAAATTTTTTATCAGGGAAAAGCCACGCTTCTTCACACACTTCATTTAGTTCATCTGATGGGGGAAAAACTACGGGTAGTTTTTTCTCCCCAAACATAATACCCTTTTTTGTGGTACCTGGATGTAAATCAGAAATGTTTAACACCTCTTTCATTGCCTCAATCATGCAGTGAATGGCCCTGACAGGCATTAGGTTTGACTCATCGTCGTCGACACTGTTATCAGTATCCGTGTCGACATCCGGGTCTGCAAACTGAGGTAGCGGGCGTTTTAGAGCCCCTGACGACCCCTGAGGCACCTGGACAGGCACGAGCTGAGATCCCGGCTGTCCCACATTTGGCATGTCGTCAAATTTCTTATGTAAAGAATCTATACGTGCACTCATTTCTTTCCATAAGTTCATCCACTCGGGTGTCTGCCCCGCAGGGGGTGACGTCCCTTCAAAATGCATCTGCTCCGCCTCCACCTCATTATCCTCATCAAACATGTCGACACAGCCGTACCGACACACCCCACACACACAGGGAATGCTCAACAGAGGACAGGACCCACAAAAAGCCCTTTGGGGGGACAGAGTGAGAGTATGCCAGCACACACCAGAGCGCTATATATATACAGGGACTAACTGAGTTATGTCCCTAATAGCTGCTTTTCATATAATATATGTATATATACTGCCAAATTTTATGCCCCCCCTCTCTTTTCCCTCTTACTGTTACTGTATATTGCAGGGAAGAGCCAGGGAGCTTCCTTCCAGCCGAGCTGTGAGGGAAAAATGGCGCCAGTGTGCTGAGGAGATAGGCTCCGCCCCTTTTTCGCGGCCTATTCTCCCGCTTTTTATGGAATTCTGGCAGGGGTATTTACCTCATATATAGCCTCTGGGGTTATATATTGAGGTATTTTAGCCAGCCAAGGTGTTATTATTGCTGCCTCAGGGCGCCCCCCCCCAGCGCCCTGCACCCTCAGTGACCGGAGTGTGAAGTGTGAGAGGAGCAATGGCGCACAGCTGCAGTGCTGTGCGCTACCTTGGTGAAGACAGAGTCTTCATGCCGCCGATTTTCCGGACCATCTTCTTGCTTCTGGCTCTGTAAGGGGGACGGCGGCGCGGCTCCGGGACCGAACACCAAGGACTGGGCCTGCGGTCGATCCCTCTGGAGCTAATGGTGTCCAGTAGCCTAAGAAGCCCAATCCGGCTGCAAGCAGGCGAGTTCGCTTCTTCTCCCCTTAGTCCCTCGCTGCAGTGAGCCTGTTGCCAGCAGGTCTCACTGAAAATAAAAAACCTAAGTCTATTCTTTCTAAGAGCTCAGGAGAGCCCCTAGTGTGCATCCAACCTCGGCCGGGCACGAATTCTAACTGAGGCTTGGAGGAGGGTCATAGTGGGAGGAGCCAGTGCACACCAGGTAGTCTGAAATCTTTCTAGAGTGCCCAGCCTCCTTCGGAGCCCGCTATTCCCCATGGTCCTTACGGAGTTCCCAGCATCCACTAGGACGTCAGAGAAAATACTTACCAGCCCCGTTCCTGCACTCCGTCTCCGGTGCCGCTCCTCTGATCTATGGGAGAGACGTCATGACGTCACAGAAAGGTCCTCTCAGCGAACGGAAACTAGACGCTACCTCACTGCATGTCTAGTTTCCCTCAGCGGAGAGAACCTTTCCCTAACCACCACCGCCGCCATCCTAGTTAGTAGCGGCTCTTGCCACGGCGGCGGCGCACCCGGGACAGCTACTGGGAGTAGTAGTAGACCGCCAACGTACCGGGATCACACCTTTCGCGGCACTATTGAGGAACTTTAAGTAGGATTCTTTGTAGGTTGCCAAACAGCCAGGGTAAGAGTTAAGGAGAAGGAAGAGGGAGCAGAAGGGACCTCTATGCCCACTATCGACTTAGAGATGGATATATCACTTGGTCCCAAAAGAGTCTGCAGTCCCACCAAATGTGTAGTGAGGAGCCAACCTCTTCAGTACAATGCCAGCATGTGTGTAGCACCCCAGGAAACATCTTAGCTAGAGTTAAGGGAAATCTATACCAGTGTGATAGAACCTTAAATTGTGTCTCGATCACAAAATAACTAACAGAACTAATTAATGTGTTCTGAAAGATCCCGGACCAATCCTCACCCTCTACATCAGGCTGAAGGTCACATACCAAGTCTCTGGTATATTTATGGAGAGCAGAGTACATATGTTCAATCAAAAATCTATAACCCCTCGTGAGAAAATGCCCGGACGTATAGGGATAAGACACAAGGTCTCAAATGGAGTCAGATCTGACGGAAGATGTGCGCAATTCCCCTCGCTGTATAAAATGCTTTAGTTGTAAATATCTCCAAATCTCAGATGGAGGGAAGGTCCATTTAGCTTGCAGAACAGAGAAAGAAGACACACTCCCCTCATCCACCAGCTGGCCAACTCGCTGCACCCAGTGTTGCATCCATACAGTAAGGCTTCTACTTTTAACAGTTTGTCTCAGGCATTGGAGCAGCTAATGAGAGAACCTTATAGCACTCATAAACATGTAGAAAGTTGCTCTGCAACTGTTTTAACTACACTGTGTCCACGGAGGGTTCCTGAGAGTACAGATGAAATCCAAGCATAGAGGTAAAGTCGATCTGTTATGCTGTAGCAACAACATTATCATATGTATATAATTAACAAGCATAAACTTGTTAATTATATGCATAATGTAAATATTTAAAAAGCATAAGCATTAGCTAGACAAAATATAATATAACAAATTACCACAAATTACTGGTACAAATACTAAATCTCTGAAGCAGTCTGCTACAAGTATTATTACCAAAAATGAATTAGGTTGTAGACCAATAATATATTAACATATATTATTATTTAAGCTGGTAGAAAAGTACAGAAAGATGATAAATTAGCTCCTTTTTATAAACATCCGACATCTGCTTTTGACAGTTTGTTGCACAGACAGAGAACGGCCAGTGAGAGTGTCAGACACATACATCCTGGAGAACAGGGCACTTCTGCTTTCGGTAGTGGACACCAGTGTCTTAAGGTGCATACACACGGAGAGATTTTGGCTATGAGAGATTTTGACTAACTTTTCCCTTGAACTGGCAGTAGGAGATTTTGACTAACTTTACCAGAGATTTTGTCTAACTATGCAAGAGATTTTGGCTATGGGAGATTTTGACTATCTCATTTAAATAAGGGGATGAGTGTCATATATAGGACGATTTTACAGGGTGGCTGGTATTTAAATAGCTGAAAGTTAAAAAAAAAATTTGCGTGGGGTCCCCCCTCCTATGTAAAACCAGCCTCGGGCTCTTTGAGCCAGTCCTGGTTGTTAAAATACAGAGGAAAAAATGAGTAGGGTTCCCCCATATTTAGACAACCAGCACCGGGCTCTGCGTCCGGTCCTGGTTTAAAAAATACGGGGGACAAAAGACATAGGGGTCCCCCGTATTTTCCAAACCAGCACCGGGCTCCACTAGCCAGGGAGATAATGCCACAGCCGGGGGACACTTTTATATTGGTCCCTGCGGCCGTGCCATTACCCCCCCAACTAGTCACCCCTGGCCGGGGTACACTGGAGGAGTGAGGACCCCTTAAATCAAGGAGTCCCCCCCTCCAGCCACCCAAGGGCCAGGGGTGAAGCCCGAGGCTGTCCCCCCCATCCGTGGCCCGGTGGATGGGAGGCTGATAGCCTTTCAATAGTAATATTGTTCTTTACAGGAGGCCTACAGGTCCCAGCAAGCCTGCCCCAGCATGTTGGCACTTGGAGAACCACAAGTGCCAGCATGCCCGGACATAAAGGGCCCGCTGGCACCTGTAGTCCACCTGTAAAGAAAATATAAAAAAAAAAACACAACACATTCTTTTAAAAATCCTTTATTAAACTGGGTCTTCACCTGGGGGCGGAGGCCTTTAAGCTCTTTTGCATGGCCGCCGCCTTCCCAGGGCTTCCGGCGTCTTCACCTGGGGGGGCGCCACCTCCCCAGGGCTTCTGGGGTCTTGCTCCGGCGTCTTCACCTGGTGGGCGGCGGCTGCTAAGCTCTTTTGCATAGCCGCCGCCCATCCAGGACTTCCACGACGTCTTCACCTGGGAGGCGGCGGCCTTTAAGCTCTTTTGCATGGCCGCCGCCTTCCCAGGACTTCCAGCATCTTCACCTGGTGGGCGGCGGCTGCTAAGCTCTTTTGCATAGCCGCCGCCCATCCAGGACTTCCACGGCGTCTTCAGGAGCTCTTCTCCGCTCCTCCTCCGCCGTCGGACTGACAGCCGCTGCCTCGCGCTGACTTATATAAGTCAGCGGGAGGGGGCGGGGCGATGACGCGGCGAGCCGTGATTGGCTCGCGGCGGCCATCTTGAATTTCAAAAATGACGCTGAGGCGCCATTTTTGAAACTGGTACCGCTCCGCTGCCAAACTCTGCAATAGAAAGGTAAATTTCCCCCGCCCGCACCGCTGCCGCAACCCGCCGCCGCCCGCACCGCCGCCGCCCACACCGCCACCCACACCGCCGCCGCAACCCGCTGTCGCCCACACCGCCACCCGCCCCCGCCCGCACCGCCGCCACAACCCGCCGCCGCCCGCACCACCGCCGCCTGCACATCGCTATCGCTGGGAAAAATCGCTGGCCTCTTAAAGTGTTAGCGATTTTGACTAACTTTTGCAGCGACATAGCCAAAATTGACTTGCCTGCACTGACTATTTTTCCCAGCGATAGCGACCTAGCGGGGACGCGCATCGCTATCGCTGGCTGTGTACACACGGAGCGATCTGCACTAACTTTCTGAGCGATTTTGACTATATAGTCAAAATCGCTCAGTTATATCGCTCCGTGTGTATGCACCTTTACAGCTAAATTTTACTGTGTACTGATGAGCACAGAAAGAAAGAGTGAGAAGAATGATACCTGGAACGGTGTACTTGTCTGGTGTAGACTCATGCCGCTAGCTATGGACCCTGTACTCGCATTAAAGAGGTCCCATGATCTGTCTGCTAACTTTGTTCTCCACGCGCATCAGTGAGCTTTGGGCGCATATGAGCCTGTCGCCAATTCACTCGTTGTCCTTCCATGAATCACTTTGCTAGGCACTGACCACTGCATACCAGGAACAGCCCACACCACCTTCCGTTTTACTGATTCTCTCACCCAGTTATCTAGACATCATAATTTGGCCCTCGTCAGTTGCTCAGATCCTTTACACTTGTTACCAACACATCGGCTTCAAAAACTGAGTGTTCACTTGCTGCCTAATATATGCCACCCCTTAACAGGAGCAACTGTAACAAGATAATCAATATTACTAACTTCAAATGTCACTGCATTGAATGGAATGGCTGATCGGTGTGTTTACTAGAGATATATATATATATATATATATACACACAGTGATCGCAAAAACGCGCTATAGCGCGTATTTTACCCGATTTTGAGGGAAGGTGACTCACTTTTCTGAAATGGGCGAGTCCCCGGGGACGCGCTCTGCTGCAACAGCCAATCACTTCCTGTTAAGTCAGTGATTGATGCCTGTGACTGTGGCGGGAGAAGGTGAGCACCGCGGAGGCGCCGATTCATCACAGACTTGCTGTTGCTGAACCCTCCGCTCCGGCGCCCGTGCTCATGGACTGAGCGCACCGCCTCTCCGCAGGTCAGTTTCCCCGCCGATCCTGACAGCCGCTCTGAGCGCCGGCCAGTGTGTGTGTGTGTGTGTGGTGTACATCTCCCGCCATATCCCGGTCTCCGTGCTGCTGTAAACGGACTTCTGGCTGCCGGCTCTCGCCGTGCCTGCCATATGGGCTCTGCCAACGAGGAGGTGCTTGCACTGTTGCGGTGTGTAAGTGGAGGGGGCCAGTTAGTGTGTGTGTGCCTGGGGTACAAGGGGAGATGGTCAGTTACTGCTTGTGTGTCCGAGTTGTTTGGGGGGGGGGGGGCAATTGCTGGGTGTGTGCACGGGGTATAAGGAGAGAAGGTTAAATTACTGCTTGTGTGTCCTGGTTGTATGGGGGTTGGGGGCAATTACTTGGTGTGTGCACGGGGTATAAGAGGGGGGGGGGGGGATTATGAGGTGGGCAGATGTGTGTGTGTGTGTGTGTGCCTGGAGTATGAGGTGGGCAGCTGCTGAGTGTGCCCCGGGTATGAGGTGGTCAGCTGCTGAGTGTGCCCGGGGTATGAGGTGGTTAGATGCTGTATGTGTGCATGGGGTATAAGGTGGGCAGATGCTGTGTGTGTGTGTGTGCGTCCGGGGTATAAGGTGGGCAGATGCTGTGTGTGTGTGTGCGTGCGTCCGGGGTATAAGGTGGGCAGATGCTGTGTGTGCATCCGGGGTATAAGGTGGGCAGATGCTGTGTGTGCGTCCGGGGTATAAGGTGGGCAGATGCTGTGTGTGTGCGCGTCCGGAGTATAAGGTGGGCAGATGGTGTGTGTGTGTGTGTGTGTGTGTGCACGCGCGTCCAGGATGTGTGGTGGGTAGCTGCTGTGTGTGTGCCCGGGGTATGATGCAATGTGTCTCAGCGCTCTACCTGGTGCAATGTGTCTCGGCGCTCTACCTGGTGCAATGTGTCTCGGCGCTCTACCTGGTGCAATGTGTATAACTTGCTCTGCCTGGCGCATTGTGTATAACGTGCTCTACCTGGCGCAATGTGTGTAACGTGCTCTACCTGGCGCAATGTGTGTAACGTGCTCTGCCTGGCGCAATGTGTGTAACGTGCTCTGCCTGGCGCAATGTGTGTAACGTGCTCTGCCTGGCGCAATGTGTGTAACGTGCTCTGCCTGCTGCAATGTGTGTAATGTGCTCTACCTGGCGCAATGTGTGTAACGAGCTCTACCTGGTGCAATGTGTGTAACGTGCTCTACCTTAGTGCAATATGTTTAACGTGCTCTACCTGGTGCATTGTGTATAACGTGCTCTACCGGTCGCATTGTGTATAACGTGCTCTACCTGGTGCAATGTTTATATTTGATTTACCTGGTGCAATGTGTCTTAAGTGTTCTACCTGGTGCAATGTTTATATGTGCTCTACCTGGTGCAATGTTTATATGTGCTCTACTTGGTGCAATGTTTATATGTGCTCTACCTGGTGCAATGTATATAACGTGCTCAACCTGGTGCAATGTATATAACGTGCTCTACTGGGCACAATGTGTATAATAATGCGCTCTAACAGGCGCAATGTGTATAAAGTGCTCTACCAGGAGTAATGTGTATAACGTGCTCTGCCTGGCGCAATGTGTATAAAGTGCTCTACCTGGTGCAATGTGTATAATGTGCTCTACTTGGAGCAAAGTGTATAGTGAGCTGTACCTGGAGCAAAGTGTATAACATGCTGTACCTGGAGCAATATGTATAATGTGCTCTACCTGGTGCAATATGTATAACGAGCTCTACCTGGCGCAGTGTGTATAGGAGGTTCTACCTGGTGCAATCTGTATAAGCGGCACTACTGTGTGGTGTAATGTGAATTGGCACAATTATGTGGTCACGCCCCTTCCCCGTGAAGCCACGCCCCTCAAATTTTGCGGCGCGCACTGCCTGTGCTTTACGATCTGGTAAGGTGGAACACCAATTCACTTTCTGCCTAAGGGCACCAAAATGTCTAGTTACAGCTCTGGTGCAGGGTGTCCTGCATGCTACACAGCCCAGCAGCACTATCACCCCATCCCCCCACCTTGCAACACTTTTGTAGTGTCCAAACAAGATTAAGATTAATAAGAACCTTCATTTCGATGGGACCTAGAAAAGGACCGGTAGGACCCCAATTCTTGAAAGTGAGGGGTCCCTGGGACCCACTTTTTTTTGGGATCAGCGCGATCACTGTATCTCCTATATATTTGCCCAAGTCTGTGACTCTGTGCCCGTAACGCTGGGCGGAGTCACAGGCACAGATCTGGCCAGGAACAGTCCCCTCCCTCTCTCCGCCCAGTCCCCTCCCCATCTCCGCCCAGTCCCCTGTCTCCCTTCTCCCCGTACACTCTCTCTGGTGACACCGCAGCCGCTGACTGTGAGCGGAACTCACACTACCCGCCTCACAGACTAGCGGCTGCTGCAGAGTTCAGGGGGACATGCTGACACTGACAGCTGCTCTCGCTCCCTCTCCCACCCGCGGCATCCACCCGTCACTTACCCGCGGTCGCGGGTGAAAAGGGGGTGTGGCTTCACGGAAGGGGGCGTGGCTTCGCGTCCGACCCCCCGTTTTCGGCACATTGTGGGTCGGGGAAGTGCTGGCTTCTGCACTGTGACAGGAGCCGGCACTTTGGTGTCACCCCTCAGAGGGTAACACCCGGGTGCGGCCCGCACCCACGTTGTGGCGCCACTGCTCCCGCCCCCACCCGTAGCACAAACACCCGCCGCATCCACCCACCACCCGCGGCAATCCCGTCCCCTCCCCCACCCAGAGCACATACACCCGCGCCACCCACCCGCGGAACTCCCGCCCCCTCCCCCACCGGTAGCACCAACACCCGAGGCAAACCAACCGCATTCGCCCCCCACCCGCGGCACTCCCACCCGCAGCACCAACACCCGCGACACCCACCGCATCCACCCACCACCCGTGGCACTCCACCCCCTCCCTCACCCGCAGCACCAACACCCGCACCACCCGTGGCACTCTGCCCCCTCCCCCACCCACAGCACCAACACCCGCTGGCCCCCCCTGCGGCACCCAACGTATCCCCCACATCCGCTCCCACCCGTAGCTCCCACACCTGCAGCACCCCCCGCCCCTCCCCCACCCGCTGCAACCCTGCCCCTCCCCCATACCCACCTCTCCCCCCTGCTGCACCCTTCACCCAACCCGCACCACCACCGCAACTGCCCCATCCTGCACCCACCCCTCCCCCACCCGCACCACCTCCCCAACCCTCGGAACCCCAGCAGCTGCCTCCCACCACCCAACTGCACCACCACTGCTCCAGCCCCTGCCCCCCCTCCGCACCTGTCCCCCACCCACAGCACCTCCCCCACCCCCATCATCTACAGACACCTCCCCCACCCCCAGCACTTCTACAAACCATCACCCAACCTCCCCCTCTGCAACCCCAACTCCCCCTACATCGCCCCTCCCCCACACACAGCACCTCCAGACCCCCTCCTTCATCCACAGCCTCCTGCACCTGCCCCTCCACCACCAGCATCTACAGGCCCCATCCACACCCCCTCCCAACCCACCCGCAGCATCCTCACACCCGCCCCTTCCCCACCGCCGCACCCCCTCCCCTGCCCTCCCCGCCGCAGCTGCACCAACCGCCCTACCCCAACTGCGGTATCCCTGCACCGGCACCCTCCCCCACCCACTGCAGCAGCACACCTGGCCCACTACAACCGCCGTAACCCCACACCCACCACTCACTCATCCACAGCGCCCACGGACCCCCTCCCCCATCCGTGCCATCCCCGCACCCGCCCCTCCCCTAGCTACCGCACATCCACATCACCTACCCCATCCAGATCACGTACCCCACCCGCAACACCCCTGCCACTCCCACAACCACAGCACCTACCCGCCCGCATTGTCTACAGGCACCCTCCACATCTGCGGACCTCCCACACCTGCCCCTCCCCCACCCGCAACACCTCTGGACCACCACCCGAACCACCTCCAGACTCCCTCCCCCATCCACAGCTCCCCCGCATCCACCCCTCCCCCATCCACAACATCTACATGCCCCATCCGTGCCATCCCACACCTCCCCCACCCACAGCACTTCTGAAACCCATCACCTAAGCTCACCCCCCCTGCACCTCCAAACGCACACCCCTACATCGCCCCTCCCACACACACACATCACCTCCATACCCCCTCCTTCATCCACAGTCCCCCTCCCCCACCCCTCCCCCACCAACAGCAACTACACTCCCCATCCGCGCCCCCTCTACACCTCCCCCACCCACAGGACCTCTGCACCCTTTACGCCATCCATGCCCCTGCACCCACCCCTCCGCCACCCACAACACCTCTGGACCCCCTCCCACACCCAACCCTCTACCACACGTAGCACCTCGAATCACCATCCACAGCCGCTACAAGTGATTCCCACGGATAGGAACCTCACTGAACCCACCCCCTTTCCAAACCCCCCAAACTTTTGTGAGTATAGTTGCTAGCAATGGACATTGGATTAATTAGAAACACTAATACTGTGGCCATTATGTGTATAAGCAACACTGCTACCTGTGCCCATTGTGTATAAGTGGCGCTGCTACCTGTGCACACTGTGTGTATAAGCGGCTCTGCTACCTGTGGTCACTGTGTGTATAAGCGGCTTTGCTACCTGTGGGTATTGTGTGTATAAGCCGCTCTGCTACCTGTGGGTATTGTGTGTACACGTGGCTCTGCTACCTGTGCCCATTGTGTGTATAAGCACCTCTGCTACCTGTGGGCACTGTGTATAAGCGCCTCTGCTACCTGGGGGTATTGTGTGTATAAGCGTCTCTGCCCCCTGTGGGTATTGTGTGTATAAGCGGTTCTGCTACCTGTGGGTAATGTGTGTACATGTGGCTCTGCTACCTGTGCCCATTGTGTGTATAAGCCCCTCTGCTACCTGTGGTCACTGTGTGTATAAGCGCCTCTGCCCCTGTGGGTATTGTGTGTATAAGCGGTTCTGTTACCTGTGGGTAATGTGTGTATAAGCGGTTCTGCTACCTGTGGGTATTGTGTGCATAAGCGGCTCTGCTACCTGTGGGCATTGTGTGTATAAGCACCTCTGCCACCTGTGGGTATTGTGTGTATAAGCGGCTCTGCTACCTGTGGCCATTGTGTGTATAAGCGGCTCTGCTACCTGTAGGTATTGTGTGTATAAGCGCCTCTGCTACCTGTGGGCACTGTGTGTATAAGCCCCTCTGCTACCTGTGGGCACTGTGAGTATAAGCGCTTCTGCCCCCTGTGGGTATTGTGTGTATAAGCGGCTCTGCTACCTGTGGGCACTGTGTGTATAAGCGCCTCTGCCCCCTGTGGGTATTGTGTGTATAAGCGGTTCTGCTACCTGTGGGTATTGTGTGTATAAGCGGTTCTGCTACCTGTGGGTATTGTGTGTATAAGCGGCTCTGCTATCTGTGGGCACTGTGTGTATAAGCGCCTCTGCCCCCTGTGGGTATTGTGTGTATAAGCGGTTCTGCTACCTGTGAGTATTGTGTGTATAAGCGGCTCTGCTATCTGTGGGCACTGTGTGTATAAGCGCCTCTGCCCCCTGTGGGTATTGTGTGTATAAGCGGCTCTGCTACCTGTGGCCACTGTGTGTATAAGCGGCTCTGCTACCTGTGGCCATTGTGTGTATAAGCGGTTCTGCTACCTGTGGGTATTGAGTGTATAAGCGGCTCTGCTACCTGTGGCCATTGTGTGTATAAGCGGCTCTGCTACCTGTGGCCACAGCACCTTCGTATCTTATCTACAGTGCATTGCTGTTACTCATCTGGTACTTCATAATGCAGACACTAGCAATATATACTACACTCTACACTATGTTATTCATTGTGCCCTGCGGCCACTCTGCACGCCCTCACAAAGGCCTACGCCCCCTTGACAATCGCACGCCCTACCCCCTTACAATATTTACCCACTGCCATAAAAAAAAAAACAGGTAATACTCCATATAATAACAATTATAGCACAGCTGAAGCCCATGCAGGGGATAATGGATCGTAGCCCCTTGCAACGGTATTTTCTGTCTAACACCTTCCCTCTCTTTATCCTCTCCCTACCACCCTGCCTCTCCCTATCCTTTACCGATCGCACAGCGTTTCTGTACATTCCCTTTCTCTCCCCCTACGCCTCTCTATCTTATCTCAACCGGAACCCATTTCTGTATGCCCTCTATACTGCCCTGCGTTTCTGATTCTGTTATCTACCGCCCTGCGTATGTTCAAAGGCGTGCAGAGGTTAACGGGGCGTAGCCCCTAACGACGGTGTGAAGAGCGCCCGTAGGGCGCGATGAATCACCTAGTATATATATATATATAATTCATTCAGAAATGGGTGGCACTCACAAGGACATTTCACAACGAAAGAAATCACAAGAGAGACTGAGCTCTACCACAGCTCAGTCTCTCTTGTGATTTCTTTCGTTGTGAAATGTCCTTGTGAGTGCTACCCATTTCTGAATGAATTACATTGGCATGTAGCCAGGGAAGGCACCGAGGTAGTTGGAGATTAAGACAGCGTGCCGGTCATTTTGGGGAAAAAAAAAAATATATATATATATATATATATATACACACACACACACACAGGTTGAGTATCCCTTATCCAAAATGCTTGGGACCAGACGTATTTTGGATATCGGATTTTTCCGTATTTTGGAATAATTGCATACGATAATGAGATATCATGGTGATGGGACCTAAGTCTAAGCACAGAATGCATTCATGTTACATATGCACCTTATACACACAGCCTGAAGGCAATTTTAGCCAATATTTTTTATAACTTTGTGCATTAAACAAAGTGTGTCTACATTCACACAATTCATTTATGTTTCATATACACCTTATACACACAGCCTAAAGGTCATTTAATACAATATTTTTAATAACTTTGTGTATTAAACAAAGTTTGTGTACATTGAGTCATCAAAAAACAAAGGTTTCACTATCTCACTCTCATTCAAAAAATTCCGTATTTCGGAATATTTGGATATGGGATACTCAACCTGTATTTATATATATATATATATATATATATATATATATATATATAGAGAGAGAGAGAGAGAGAGAGAGAGAGAGAGAGAGAGAGAGAGAGAGAGAGAGAGAGAGAGAGAGAGATACACACACACACATACATATATACACACACATACATATAAACACACACATACATATAAACACACACACCTCTTTATTAAATATGCACAATGACTTACAATGTATGTATCATTTAATACAAGTAATACTATCTACAGGGAGCACGGTGTTCACGCCTAATGGCAGATTTTACAGCCACAGAAAATAAATAAATACAGAACATTTACCGTAAAACAATATTGGAGAGGAGTGGTATTAACCATCAGATAAACACTGATTATTACATGATGCTGTTTTAGCCGCCTACCCTTTGTGCACAAAACCAACATTTAGCTCCACAAAGTTAAAAATAATGTTTTCACCAATAACCAGTGTTTACTAAATGTAACAGAGAACGCCATTCCCCCATAGTCTAGCCCCTTCAGCTGAGGATGCACCGAATGTGCGAGCCACATAGACCTCCAGAAGGTGTGTATAAATATTAAATTGGGCTGAAGTATCGCTTACCTTCCTCTTCATTCCACGTGAGGTTAGCGATGCAGAACATGGCAGCCAGTTGCAGCTTCAGGTTGGAATGACCCTGTAATGTGGAAACAGAACAAAACAACGATCACCACAGCCTTAGTTTGTTAATTAAAAAATATAAAATCAACGTAACAGAGATTTTCTCGCCTTTCATTTTTTTCATTAGAGGGAAAGAGACCTTGCTAAACAGTTAAACAATTTTCAACTGCAACCGGACATAGCAGAGAATCAGGGTGCGATTGTTAGATACTTTTATACACTTTACAATGACCTTGTCGAGCTTTATCCTTGAAAAATCTCAATTTCAAACTCAGACTTCTTCCTCATTACGCATTAAATACATGAGAAACAAATCTCTCTGTTGCAGACAGCAAAGGAAATCTAGGTTCCCTATCTTCTATTTGGTTACTGGCTACCCTCAATCCTGATGTGTGTCGTATGTGCAGAAATTGTGAACGCAAGAGATTTTATTAATTTAAATAAGAATTTACTCACCGGTAATTCTATTTCTCGTAGTCCGTAGTGGATGCTGGGAACTCCGTAAGGACCATGGGGAATAGACGGGCTCCGCAGGAGACTGGGCACTCTAAAAGAAAGATTAGGTACTATCTGGTGTGCACTGGCTCCTCCCTCTATGCCCCTCCTCCAGACCTCAGTTAAGGAAACTGTGCCCGGAAGAGCTGACACAACAAGGAAAGGATTTGGAATCCAGGGTAAGACTCATACCAGCCACACCAATCACACTGTACAACTTGTGATAACCATAGCCAGTTAACAGTATGAACAACAACTGAGCCTCAATAACAGATGGCTCACAACAATAACCCTTTAGTTAAGCAATAACTATATACATGTATTGCAGAAAGTCCGCACTTGGGACGGGCGCCCAGCATCCACTACGGACTACGAGAAATAGAATTACCGGTGAGTAAATTCTTATTTTCTCTGACGTCCTAGTGGATGCTGGGAACTCCGTTAAGGACCATGGGGATTATACCAAAGCTCCCAAACGGGCGGGAGAGTGCGGATGACTCTGCAGCACCGAATGAGCAAAGGCAAGGTCCTCCTCAGCCAGGGTATCAAACTTGTAGAACTTAGCAAATGTGTTTGAACCCGACCAAGTAGCAGCTCGGCAAAGCTGTAAAGCCGAGACCCCTCGGGCAGCCGCCCAAGAAGAGCCCACCTTCCTTGTGGAATGGGCTTTTATCGATTTAGGATGCGGTAACCCTGCCGCAGAATGAGCTTGCTGAATCGTGTTACAGATTCAGCGCGCAATAGTTTGCTTTGAAGCAGGAGCACCCAGCTTGTTGGGTGCATGCAGGATAAACAGCGAGTCAGTTTTCCTGACTCCAGCTGTCCTGGCTACATAGATTTTCAAAGCCCTGACTACATCCAGTAACTTGGAGTCCTCCAAGTCCCGAGTAGCCGCAGGCACCACAATAGGTTGGTTCAAATGAAACGCTGATACCACCTTAGGGAGAAATTGGGGACGAGTCCTCAATTCTGCCCTGTCCATATGGAAGATCAGATAAGGGCTTTTACACGACAATGCCGCCAATTCTGACACACGCCTAGCCGAAGCTAAGGCCAATAGCATGACCACTTTCCACGTGAGATATTTCAGCTCCACGGTCTTAAGTGGCTCACACCAGTGGGATTTCAGGAAATCCAACACAACGTTAAGATCCCAAGGTGCCACTGGAGGCACAAAAGGGGGCTGAATATGCAGCACTCCCTTAACAAACGTCTGAACTTCAGGCAGTGTAGCCAGTTCTTTTTGAAAGAAAATAGATAGGGCCGAAATCTGGACCTTTATGGACCCCAATTTTAGGCCCATAGTCACTCCTGACTGTAGGAAGTGCAGAAATCGCCCCAGCTGGAATTCCTCTGTTGGGGCCTTCCTGGCCTCACACCAAGCAACATATTTCCGCCATATGCGGTGATAATGATTTGCTGTCACATCCTTCCTAGCTTTTATCAGCGTAGGAATCACTTCATCTGGAATGCCCTTTTCCGTTAGGATCCGGCGTTCAACCGCCATGTCGTCAAACGCAGCCGCGGTAAGTCTTGGAACAGACAGGGCCCCTGCTGTAACAGGTCCTGTCTGAGAGGCAGAGGCCATGGGTCCTCTGAGATCATTTCTTGTAGTTCTGGGTACCAAGTTCTTCTTGGCCAATCCGGAACGATGAGTATAGTTCTTACTCCTCTCTTTCTTACTATCCTCAGTACCTTGGGTATGAGAGGAAGAGGAGGGAACACATAAACCGACTGGTACACCCACGGTGTCACTAGTGCGTCCACAGCTATCGCCTGAGGGTCCCTTGACCTGGCGCAATATTTTTTTTTAGCTTTTTGTTGAGGCGGGACGCCATCATGTCCACCTGTGGCCGTTCCCAACGGTTTACAATCTGCGTGAAGACTTCTGGATGAAGTCCCCACTCTCCCGGGTGGAGGTCGTGCCTGCTGAGGAAATCTGCTTCCCAGTTGTACACTCCCGGAATGAACACTGCTGACAGTGCTAGCACGTGATTCTCCGCCCATCGAAGAATCCTTGTGGCTTCTGCCATTGCCATCCTGCTTCTTGTGCCGCCCTGGCGGTTTACATGGGCGACCGCCGTGATGTTGTCTGATTGAATCAGCACTGGTTGGTTTTGAAGCAGGGGCTCTGCTTGACTCAGGGCGTTGTAAATGGCCCTTAGTTCCAGTATATTTATGTGTAGTGAAGTCTCCTGACTTGACCACTGTCCTTGGAAGTTCCTTCCCTGAGTGACTGCCCCCCATCTTCGGAGGCTTGCATCCGTGGTCACCAGGACCCAGTCCTGTATGCCGAATCTGCGGCCCTCGAGAAGATGAGCACTCTGCAGCCACCACAGCAGAGACACCCTGGCCCTTGGGGACAGGGTGATCAACCGATGCATCTGAAGATGCGATCCGGACAATTTGTCCAACAGATCCCACTGAAAGATCCTTGCATGGAACCTGCCGAAGGGAATTGCTTCGTAAGAAGCCACCATCTTTCCCAGGACTCGCGTGCAGTGATGCACCGACACCTGTTTTGGTTTCAGGAGGTCCCTGACCAGAGATGACAATTCCTGGGCCTTCTCCACCGGGAGAAACACCTTCTTCTGTTCTGTGTCCAGAATCATGCCCAGGAAAAGCAGACGCGTCGCAGGAATCAGCTGCGACTTTGGGATATTCAGAATCCAGCCGTGCTGTTGCAACACTTCCCGAGAGAGTGCTACGCTGACTAACAACTGCTCTCTGGACCTCACCTTTATAAGGAGATCGTCCAAGTACGGGATAATTATAACTCCCTTCTTCCGAAGGAGTATCATCATTTCGGCCATTACCTTGGTAAATACTCTCGGTGCCGTGGACAGACCAAACGGCAACGTCTGGAATTGGTAATAACAATCCTGTACCATAAACCTGAGGTACTCCTGGTGAGGTGGGTAAATGGGGACATGCAAGTAAGCATCCTTGATGTCCAGCGACACCATAAAATACCCCTCTTCCTGGCTTGCAATAACCGCCCTGAGCGATTCCATTTTGAACTTGAACTTCCTTATATAAGTGTTCAAGGATTTTAAATTCAGAATGGGTCTCACCGAACCGTCTGGTTTCGGTACCACAAACATTGTGGAATAGTAACCCCGTCCCTGTTGAAGGAGGGGAACCTTGATTATCACCTGCTGGAGGTACAGCTTGTGAATTGCCGCCAGTACTACATCCCTCTCCCTGGGAGCAGCTGGCAAGGCTGATTTGAGGTAACGGCGAGGGGGAGTCGCCTCTAACTCCAGCTTGTATCCCTGAGATACAATTTGTACAGCCCAGAGATCCACCTGTGAGCGAACCCACTGGTTGCTGAAGTTTCGGAGACGCGCCCCCACCGCACCTGGCTCCGCCTGTGGAGCCCCAGCGTCATGCGGTGGACTTAGAGGAAGCGGGGGAAGATTTTTGTTCCTGGGAACTGGCTGCCTGGTGCAGCTTCTTTCCTCTACCCCTGCCTCTGGGCAGAAAGGATGCGCCTCTGACCCGCTTGCCTTTCTGAGGCCGAAAGGACTGTACATGATAATACGGTGCTTTCTTAGGCTGTGAGGGAACCTGAGGTAAAAAAGTTGACTTCCCAGCTGTTGCTGTGGATACGAGGTCCGAGAGACCGTCCCCAAACAATTCCTCACCCTTATAAGGCAAAACCTCCATGTGTCTTTTAGAATCAGCATCACCTGTCCACTGCCGAGTCCATAATACTTTCCTGGCAGAAATGGACATTGCATTAATTCTAGATGCCAGCAGGCAAATGTCCCTCTGTGCATCCCGCATATATAAGACGACGTCTTTTATATGTTCGATGGTTAGCAAAATAGTATCCCTGTCGAGGGAATCAATGTTGTCTGACAGGTTATCAGACCATGCTGCTGCAGCACTACACATCCATGCTGAAGCAATAGCAGGTCTCAGTATAGTACCCGAGTGTGTATACACAGACTTCAGGATAGCTTCCTGCTTTCTATCCGCAGGCTCCTTTAGGGCGGCCGTATCCTGAGACGGCAGTGCCACCTTTTTTGATAAGCGTGTGAGCGCCTTGTCCACCCTAGGGGATGTTTCCCAACGTAACCTGTCCGTTGGCGGGAAAGGGTACGCCATCAGTAACCTCTTAGAAATCACTAGTTTCTTATCGGGGGAACTCCACGCTTCTTCACACAAATCATTTAATTCATCAGATGGGGGAAAAGTCACTGGCTGCTTTTTCTCCCCAAACATAATACCCTTCTTGGTAGTAACCGGGTTAACATCAGAAATGTGCAATACATTTTTCATTGCAGTAATCATGCATCGGATGGCCTTTGTAGACTGTACATTTGTCTCATCCTCATCCACACTGGAGTCAGACTCCGTGTCGACATCTGTGTCTACCATCTGAGCTAGCGGGCATTTTTGAGCCCCTGATGGCCTCTGAGACGCTTGGACAGGCACGGGCGGAGATCCCGGCTGTCCCAAGGCTGCTGCGTCATCGAACCTTTTATGTAAGGAGTTGACACTGTCTGTTAAGACCTTCCACATATCCATCCAATCCGGTGTCGGCCCCGTCGGGGGCGACACCACACTTATCTGCCCCTGCTCCGCCTCCACGTAACCCTCATCAAACATGTCGACACAGCCGTACCGACACACCGCACACACACAGGGAATGCTCAGACTGAGGACAGGACCCCACAAAGTCCTTTGGGGAGACAGAGAGAGAGTATGCCAGCACACACCACAGCGCTATATAACACAGGGATTTACACTATAATGAGTGATTTTTCCCAATAGCTGCTTATTATCCTATTTGCGCCTAAATTTATGTGCCCCCCCTCTCTTTTTTACCCTTCTCGTACAGGATACTGCAGGGGAGAGCCTGGGGAGCGTCCTTCCAGCGGAGCTGTGAAGAGAAAATGGTGCTGGTGTGCTGAGGAAGAAGGCCCCGCCCCCTCAGCGGCGGGCTTCTCTCGCGTTTTGTATAGCTTAATGGCGGGGGTTTTTACACATATACAGTTTCCCAGACTGTATTATGTGTATTTAGTGCCAAAAGGTATTCTTATTGCTGCCCAGGGCGCCGTGCTGTGCGCTGCCTTAATGAAGACCGGAGTCTTCTGCCGCCGATTTCATCTCCTTCTTCTGTCTTCTGGCTCTGCAAGGGGGACGGCGGCGCGGCTCCGGGAACGAACGATCGAGGTCAGGCCCTGTGTTCGAACCCTCTGGAGCTAATGGTGTCCAGTAGCCTAAGAAGCACAAGCTAGCTGCACGCAGGTAGGTTTGCTTCTCTCCCCTCAGTCCCACGTAGCAGTGAGTCTGTTGCCAGCAGATCTCACTGAAAATAAAAAACCTAACAAATACTTTCTTTCTAGCAAGCTCAGGAGAGCCCACTAGGAGCACCCAGCTCTGGCCGGGCACAGATTCTAACTGAGGTCTGGAGGAGGGGCATAGAGGGAGGAGCCAGTGCACACCAGATAGTACCTAATCTTTCTTTAAGAGTGCCCAGTCTCCTGCGGAGCCCGTCTATTCCCCATGGTCCTTACGGAGTTCCCAGCATCCACTAGGACGTCAGAGAAATTTACAATAAAATCATTCCCATTTGATCTATACAAAAGATGCCTGGGGACTGCCTAAGTGCCCAATGCTTTCTGTAAGCAGAATTGTATGTGCCTTACATTTTTATTTACCAATTATCTTTACATTCAAACTATTGCAAGCTTTTGATGTTTCTCCTAGAACTCATCTATTGTCCTTAATTCTGCAATAAGAAGACAAGACTAACCGATCAGCCCCATCAGATATAATAGAACTGTTACACTTGCTGGGGTTTTTTTTTTCTCCTAATCCATTACTAATCTTGGACTATTGGATTTGCTACGGGTCATCTGTAATGTAGCCCCTCCCCTACATAACGCCTCCTTGCAATAGCTCCTTAATTCTTATCTAAAAAAGCCCTCAGGACCATAAGTGGACCATACGATTAATGGTAACCACAGAGCCATGAAGGGTAGGGTTGTAGAGTCCTCCCTCCTCTTAGGGAGACACCAGTGATCTTGGGGACGTCCCGAAGCGGTCACTAGGGTTAAGGTATACTTCGGAATACCATGAAAGATGAAGAACATTAAGCAAAGCCAACAATGTTGGAAAAAGACCACCGTGCACTGTAACATTTTAGAATTGTGCTCATGGAATCCACCCAGCCTGGGATCTCTATAGCACAACATCCGGTAAGCTGTCTTCAACCTGGAAGATCTGATCATGGGGCTATGAAAATGAACAGAGATCTGATCCTATCGGAACAAGACCCGGAACACCCAAGCCATGCCTGCCAAGACTGTGGCAGCCTAATCTGTGGCCCTCCTAAGGGACCAGAAGAGCATCAACAACATAAAAACAGAGCCCGGCCAATGGCTCACATTACAAAGAGGGAATGTTACACATTACTGATTTGCCAATTGGACCATAAATTAAAAAGAAAGATACAGTACAGGCTGCCATCTGTAGTGCACCTGCTAAGGCACTCCGAAAAACCAAATGAACTATTGCAAGGAGGGATTATATAGGGGAGGATATACAAACAGTTTGAGTGCTAAATCCTGCATTGCACCCTCTATACCCCAAGGTTACCTGTGTCCCTCAAAGAGAACCTAAGAGTCAGCGAGAAAAGTTAGCAGCCTGCATTAATGAGCAGATGAAGGGGCAAGTTGTATTGCTAATAAAGAGGCGTAATTACAAAGCCTTGAAAGTAAT
Organism: Pseudophryne corroboree; assembly: GCF_028390025.1. NCBI lineage: Eukaryota > Metazoa > Chordata > Amphibia > Anura > Myobatrachidae > Pseudophryne > Pseudophryne corroboree. The sequence goes on along the minus strand of NC_086450.1, from coordinate 39,583,837 downwards.
TATTTACAACATGTTAAATGGAACACTCATGGTGTTAGGGCATAAGTCGTCCACTTACCACATAATACTTTATTTTCTGCAAAATGTCATCGTTTGTCATAATAAGATCTTTAGCTGTTGTGCCATCTGCTATGTTGGCGAGAATGCACAGGGTCTGGAATATAAGCAATACAGGTCATATTCTTGCCTGATCTGTAGCAGACCGCTGTCCTTTACCTAATTCCCATTGCCATATATAAACGACACTTCGTTTTGCTGACACTTAACCCCCTTCTTTATTCGAAATAAAACATTATTGTTCGAAAACATTTACACAGGTCACGTTTTTGGATCATCATTTATTTCAACGTCTGTCCAATATTTCTACTGTGCAAGTGTCCATTACGAAAATTTCCTTTATCCCTTCCAGACCATACTGTTCCTGCATTCCCGGGTTATTCTGAATACCTGATAACATCACAACCCAGCTTGTAGTACCGGCAGGTCAGCCAGCCTTTGCTTGATAACATAAAGTTAGCATTGTAACATACAACCCACGAGTATGAGGCCTAATGGTTGAAAAACACTAAGTGTACAAACTAAGGGCCAACTGGTTGACAAAGTGTTGACGTAAACTAATAAACTAAATCCAATTTCTCTTGTAGTGAAGAAGGAAGTGGTACTGTACTGTAGTGCATGAAGGGGCTTCAATTGTTACAAACAGAATTGAAACCTTTTCAGATGAAATACACAGCTGACCTGCAGAACCAATATAATGGGTGTTCGGTATCCGGACTATCGATCTACACTACAAAAGGTCTACAGTCAATAGGTCTACCACTAATGGTCGAGAGGGTCAAAAGGTCAACACACATAAGGTACAGATGGAGCCCTCTTCATCTTTGCCTTTAATAGGATTAATTAAACTAAGGGAAGTCGGACTTAGTGGGTCATTCCGAGTTAATTGCTAGCTGCATTTGTTCGCAGCGCAGCGATCAGGCAAAAAAACAGCACTTCTGCGCATGCGGCGCAATGCGCACGCGCGATGTACGGGCACAACGAATGATGTAGTTTTGCACAGGGTCTAGCGAAGCATTTCAGTCGCACAGGCAGCTGCAGAGTGATTGACAGGAAGTGGGCGTTTCTGGGTGGCAACTGACCGTTTTCAGGGAGTGTTCGGAAAAAAGCAGGCGTGCCAGGAAAAACGCAGGCGTGGCTGGGCGAACGCAGGGCGGGTTTGTGACGTCAAATCCGGAACTGAATAGTCTGAAGTGATCGCAAGCGCTGAGTAGGTCTGGAGGTACTCTGAAACTACACACAATTTTTTTGCATGCGCTCTGCGATACATTCGTTCGCACTTCTGCTAAGCTAAAATACACACCCAGTGGGCGGCGGCATAGCGTTTGCGCGGCTGCTAAAAACTGCTAGCGAGCGATCAACTCGGAATGACCCCCTTAATCACCTGCTGAAATGACTTAATCCCCTACTGTATTGTTCTCTCTGTATTGTATTGCAGCTGAGAACAGTAGATGAAAGCTTTATGCTAATAAGCCATGGTGCACCTAGGCGCAGCAGAGAAGCCAAGATGAGCGAGGTTCCATCTGTACAGTAGACACAAGTTTTTTCTTTTTTCTTCTACTTTTTATTACTTTACCATTCACGTGGACTAAGATTGGGAATTGTAAATCCGAAGCATGGCGTGCGAAACGAGCCAGGCGAGGGGACGTGGTACATTAGTGGGGCTTGTGTGTGGCAGAAAAGTGACAAAACACCACAAAAACCCCCCATAAAAAAAAATGGTGTCCACCTTTTTTGTGTCGAACCATTTACATGTCTGCCTTTCCTACTTATTCTATGACGACGTTTTGACCCTTTCGACCTAATGCACGTCTAGTGGTAGACCTATTGACTGTAGACCTTTATAGTGTAGATCTAATAATTCCCACCCGGGTGTTCCACCACCTCTAGAGAACTCGTTCCATAAATCAGGGTTTCCACACATTTTGTGCAACACCTTATATAAACTAACGGCCTATTCCCACAGCTGCACAGATATGCTCCCAGTCTCGCAAGCCTTCCGTATCTGGAACATGGGAGTAATCTGATCGGACTCCTACGGCTCGTTGGAAGTGAGCCACGACAGCCCAAATACAATACAGTAATACTAGATTACTTCTGTGCCCTTCAATTAAGTTCCGGTCAGGAATTCTGCCGCCGCGATCGCATCCTAATACATGTCTAAGTTCTTATCGGATGTGACTGATCTGCTTACACATTTGTCAGTTTTATTAGTCGCTACCAGAAGTGTTATCAGTCATTCGGCAGAGAACAGCACAAAGATCAGAAAATGTAACAAGCGGATTTGCACTTCTGGAACGCTCGTCTGCGAAAAACTGCAAACCATACTTATCAAAACGTGGATATTTGTTTGTCATACACTTATGAAAGGTTCATACACCTTTAAGCACGAGGAATCGCTTGTACAACATGTTCCACTGGATGTCAAACTACATGTAGGTCTGAATGCAATGGCCTGCGAGCTGCCGGAGATGTATTTTTAAAGAGGCAATCATTATATGTGGCAAAACCAACCACTTTTTGCCGTGTAAACGATTGCCGCTTTAAAAATACGGGCACACTCGCACAAAGTCCCGTGCTTCCGGCGGCTCGCAGGCCATTACATTTAGCCCATGGTGTTTAATAAGACATTTTGAAAACCAATTACACGCTTTAAGTCAAAACTATAGCAATGACAGATTACTCCACATGAAGACATTCGTGTCAAATATCCCGATGAGATGATCAGTATGTGAAGACCATGGACAAGAGCCAAAAAGTAAATTAGGGTGATGTTTACTGTAGTGAAGAGAACGAAATGGATGCAGCACAATAAAATGTACTCTACATCTAGTTTACGGAGCCATTAAAAAGGTTACTGACAACTGGGGAAAATTTACTAAGGTTGGAGGTTTTCTTTTTGGGGTTTTTTTTTTTTTTAAGAACTGGTGCTGTTGCCCATAGCAACCAATTAGAGTCTATCGATTATCTTCTAGAAGCAGTTAGATAAATATTAAGTAGAATCTGATTGGTTGCTATGGTTTCATGCCATTGTGACTGGTATGTATAATTCCCAACCCCCTGGAACGTACGGGATACTCACTATTTTTCAGGTGTAACTTCCACATCTCGCCAACATTCTAGTGAAATGGAAAGAGGGAGGGGACAGGACCAATATGACGCAATTCTATGAGAATGACATCATTCCCTCTTAGTCCCGCAATTCAAGGGATGATTCCATGTAGGGGGCGAGGCTTAATGACAAACGTACGGCTCCACCCCCTCAGCCAGTACCAGCTCCGCCTGTAGAAAACTCGGCAAGTGTGTGTCAATGGTAGCCTCCATCACCCCTAAATTTTAGATCGCAACCCCGTAGAGTTGCATATTAAAATACAAGAACTGCGGTTCCTATATGTAAGGGCACTGCGCCGGGGAAAGCAATTTTGCATTGCTCAAGAACTGATCCCCTAGACTACTGTTAACCCTCTGCTGGTGATAATGAATACTGTCCATCATTCATTACAGTGTAATTAGAGTCATCGTTATAAAAGGTCACGCTGGTGCAGTGTAATACGGCTGGCAGGGAACCTGTTGTAACTTACTTGCTCCTTGACCTCTATATTATGCTCCCCTTCAAGGATGAAGGTCACGGCTTGCATGATGTGCTTCCCATGCGTGCTCATTATCTGGTCTATGTGCTTAACGTGCAGATAGAAGACAAGGAAAAGAGGAATAATGTTATCGCTAGGAGGGAGGCGAGGGTTACATCAATCTACGTGCTGGCAAAAAAGAATTCTCTCCTGTAACAAAGAATAACTTTATAATAATTAGGATGTACACCGTGTAGGGATACACATTCACTACAGTAATAACCCTTCGGCCGAGTGATCACATCATTCACTGCAGAGTCACAGCTGGTAATGTGTGCAGACAACAGAAATGTACTCTATTACGAAAATAAAAAACAGATTATGGGGGTCATTCCGACCTGATCGCACGCTGCCGTTTTTCGCAGCGCAGCGATCAGGTCACTGCTGCGCATTTGTATGCACCGCAATGCGCAGGCGCATCGTACGGGTACAAAGCAGATCATTGCTGTGCGATGGATTTAACGAAGAATCCATTCGCATAGCCGATCGCAAGGAGATTGACAGGAAGAAGGCGTTTGTGGGTGTCAACTGACCGTTTTCCGGGAGTGGTTGGAGAAACGCAGGCGTGTCCAGACGTTTGCAGGGCGGGTGTCTGACGTCAATTCCGGGACCGGACAGGCTGAAGTGATCGCAGTGGCTGAGTAAGTTCTGAGCTACTCAGAAACTGCACAAAATGTTTTTGTACCGCTCCTGCTGCACATGCGATCGCACCCTTGCACAGCAAATATACATTCCTCAGTGGGCGGTGACTATGCGTTTGCACGGCTGCAAAAAGTACCTAGCGAGCGATCAACTCGGAATGACCCCCTATGTTCAATCACACATAGCAGTGCTGCTCAAACCGGGTACTGGTGGGACCCTAGCAGTGCATGTTTTCCAGATCATCTAGCTGGAGCACAGGAGTTTTAACTGACTGACACAATAGATCTATAGGTGGTACTAATTATTCCTGAGGCTACCTTGAAAACACGCACTGCCAAGGATCCATGAGTGCAGAGTGTGATAAGCCCTGGAATATAGGAATGATGACCGGAGGGGATTCGGAATTAAGAAGTGTGTACGGAGGAGAACAGCCTATGAATGCCTGGACCACAGAGTTAAATGGAAGTGTCAGACAGGTAGAACAGGCTCACTAGGCATGTGGGAATGAGGTGGGGGTAGAAGTTGTGTCCACATACACCTATCCTCAAATGGTGCCAAACAGCCCCATTTGGTGCACCGCTGACTTTGCCAGAAACTTTTTCACAAATATGAGTCTTATTTGCATCACTAATGCGACTTAAGTCACAAATCTGGATAAAAAGGTAAAAGACGGAGGTCGATAGGAGTGGTCCACGCTACGCCTCGCATCGTTATGCTTAATCTGCAACTTTATACCAAGGCCACTGTAAGCAAAGCGTTATGCACATAACACGCAATAAGGAAAGAGTACAGGATGGTCTACCTGTGGCATAGCGTTTAAGTCGTGCCAGGCGTCTCGTGCCATATGGCACAAAAAGGATAGGACACATCTCTTCTTCAGTTTCCCCACCTCAGTAATTGCTGGTGTCCTCATCCACGCACTTTTATTTGCTGAACACACCTGTGGCTTTTTGGAACATACGGATACTTGCAAGGACTGTATATCAGATACCACATAAGCCCTTTCCACTAACAGCGACTTACAATCGGAGCTACCATCTCAGTTAGGAGCTGCATGAATATCTCGTACCCCTTGGTACATCGCCGTCTTCAATATCTGGACACGGTAATTAATCCACATGCCAAGAACGTCTCACTTATCACAGTGAGTACACACTATACAGCAATCCAGCTCAGGTCTTCATTCCTTCATGTACGGTTGTACATCTATACATGCTTATTTTCAGAAGCATGTGTTTATTACGTGTACTATCGCTAGATGTGTAATATAAATCAACGTGATTTTATCTTTTGGTGATCTCACACCGTTTCATTAATCCGCGTTGTTTCTTTTTACAAGTTTTAATTTCTGCACCAGGTTCTGGTCTTGTAGACCGTGGCGGCTTTTCCCCCCGTTTTTTAATCTGTAATACGGAGTAGCACTGACGTGGTTGTACAATTTAAAATATTTTCGGGGGATTATGCACCACTCAACCCTATGGACCGCAGGTGCGAACACAGCATACGTTCACAAGGAAACTAGTCGCGCCAGCTTTGCCACGAATATCCACAGAGGTGTGGACACCTCTGTACAATAGCATTTTGAAAACAGTAGGGGGAATTCAATTAGAACCGGTTATTTAACGAGTGTTAAAAAAGTGTGGTAGCCCCTTTTTCTCGTCTGGTAAATTAACTGTTTTCAGGCATGAACACATAGGTCTGGGAACTTATCCCAGATTCTATGTGTTAACAGGTTCGCCGCACCTTGAAAGAGGCACTTTTTGAGGGATTTTTTTCCGACTCCGATCCGAAAAAATAAATAAAATCACCGTTAACTGCAGCCTGCCTTCAGGGCTAATTGAAACGTGCCGGGGCATCAATTAGCCCTTGGTAAATTACTGCGGCTAATTGAATTTTCCCCCCATATGTTCCCTAACTAATGAACCCCTCTTGTAAATGTAATGCTATTAGTAGTAGACTTACTGGGCGCGTGGACAAGAGGTTTCTAAGAAGTCCCAACGTTTTCATCAAAACATTGACATCGGAATCAGAAAGCAGACGAAACAACTGCTCGGTGTTCAAACCTCTTAATATGTCGGATTTTATTTTCTGGTCGGCTTGAAAGGCCATGTTCTGCGGAACAGGAAAATGGTTAGGACAATGCGCTGATTGGTCGCAGTGCGACATCTGCAGAGAAACGCTTACCATTAGGGCCCAGATACCATTGACCCGCAGGGCCGGATTCTCGCTCAGAGTCAGGCTACACAGCAACTCTACAGCGCCAGATTCCAGAATAGGCTGTAAGCAGAGACATCAGAAAAGAACCAATTTAAGAAGGAAAAACACACAAGTCTTATGTACAGTATTCCAAAGCAACAGTGGTGGTCATTCCGAGTTGTTCGCTAGCTGCATTCGTTCGCTGTGCAGCAATGAGGCAAAAAAAGGCACTTCTGCGCATGCGTATGCGGCGCAATGCGTATGCGGCGCAATGCGCACGCGCGACGTACTATTACAACGTACGATGTAGTTTCACACAGGGTCTAGGAAAGCTTTTCAGTCGCACTGCTGGCCGCAGAGTGATTGACATGAAGTGTGTCTGGGTGTCAACTGACCGTTTTCAGGGAGTGTTCGAAAAAACGCAGGCGTGCCAGGAAAACCACAAGCGTGGCGAACGCAGGGCATGTTTGTGACGTCAAAACAGGAACAGAACAGTCTGAAGTGATCGCAAACACTGAGTAGGTTTTGCGCTACTCTAAAACTGCACAAAAACAAAAAAACGTTGCCGCCGCTCTGCGATCCTTTTGTTCGCACTTCTGCTAAGCTAAAATACACTCCCAGTGGGAGGCGGCTTAGCGTTTGCACGGCTGCTAAAAACTGCTAGCGAGCGAACAACTCGGAATGACCACCAGTATTCAGCAATTCAGATTTCTCATACGTCCTAGAGGATGCTGGGGACGACATCAAGACCATGGGGTATAGATGGGATCCACGGGAGACATGGGCACTCCAAAGACTTTTCATGCAGTGTGAACTAGCTCCTCCCTCTATGCCCCTCCTCCAGACCTCAGTTTTAGAAATGTGCCCAGGTCAACTGGATGCACTCTGAGGAGCTCTACTGAGTTTCTCTGAAAAGACTTATGTTAGGTTTTTTATTTTCAGGGAGATCTGCTGGCATCAGACTCCCTGCTTCGTGGGACTGAGGGGGCAGAAGTAGAACCAACTTCCTCAGAGTTTCATGGCTCTGTTTCTGGCTGACAGGACACCATTAGCTCCTGAAGGGAACTGAACGCTAGCCGTGTCTAGATGCTCACTCCCACAGCACGCCGTCACCCCCTCACAGAACCAGAAGACAGGCGAGTATGAGAAGAATGATCTTCAATCAAGCAAGTGATGGCTGAGGTGCGGCGCGGCTGGCGGGAGCGCAGCGCGCCATTGCTGCCCACACACACAGGCACTGCAGGGTGCAGGGCGTGGGGGCCCTGGGCAGTAAGAAAAATACCTTAAACTGGCTAAAAGGGGCCATAAGATGCCGCTGGCACAGCCCTACCCCTGCCAGTATAAATATTGTCATGGATACTGAGCGGCGGAGCTTCTTCCTCAGGCAGCCAGCACACTACTCAGCACCATTTTCTCTCTCTCCTCAGGCTGCAGAGAACACGCTGGTCCTCTCCTCCACTTCTGACAAGTACAGGGTGCTATAAAGGGGGGGGCACAAAGCGATTGTGGTGCATTTGATAGTCTATATTACTATTTAAAAGCGCTTTTGGGCTGTGGACATACTGTGTTCACAGGCAATACTGGCGCTGGGTTTGTGAACTGGCTGCTCCTATCCTGTGTCCCTCTGACAGATTTTACTGTGGGTCTGTCCCCAAAATAAATCCCAGTGTGTCTGAGAGTGTGGTGTACACGTGTGAGGCAGGGAGTTCCTCCCCGGAGGAAGCCATTTTAGGGACACAGAGTTGTAATGTGGTGGCGCTACCGGCACACCAAGAGCCTGCATGGGTGAAAGAGCTACATGACAGTATGCATCTGATTAACCGTAGATTAGATAAGTCTGAAACTAAGGCTGCATGCTGGAGAAAATCTGTGGAAGATGTGATTTTTCAGGATGCTGTTATTCCTTATGCGGGCGGCACCTCTGGGTCACATAAGAGACCATTTTCAAATGTTGTAAACACTGATACAGACACGGATTCTGATTCTTGTGTCGACAATAGTGAATCCAGAGAGATGGATCATAAATTGTCAAAAAGTATACAATATAGGATTGTGGCTATAAGGGACGTGTTGGAGGTTACAGAAAGCACTCCTGTACCTCAGGAGAAAGCTTATTTATGTAAGGAAAAGAAATCCAAAGTCACGTTCCCTCCTTCACACGAACTAAAATGCTCTGTTTGAAGGGATGTGGGTGAATCCTGATAAAAAAATTTGTATTCCCAAAAGGATTCACATAGCTTATCCTTTCCCGGTTGAAGACAGAAAAAAATGAGAGTCATCCCTTGTGTCAGACAGTGCACTTTCCAGGTTGACAAAGAAGGTAATTCTCCCTGCTCCTGGCACGGCTTCTCTTAAAGAGCCGGCAGACCGCAAAATGGAAACGACATTGAAGTCCATTTATGTTACCAATGGTACACTGCTCACAGAAAGCGTGTCATCAGAAATTGACACGATTGATAAAGATTAGATACTCCTTAAATTAGGGAATATCAAGGACGCTGCCGCCTAGATGCTGGAAACAATGAAGGATATTGGACTCTTGAGTTCACAAGCCGCTACCATGGCAGTATCGGCTAGGCGGGCGTTATGGATTTGCCAGTGGAACGCGGATGCAGATTCCAAAAGAAACATGGAGGCTCTCCCATATAAAGGTGAGGCCTTATTTGGTGATGGCCTGGATGCGTTAGTCTTGGCGGCTACCGCAGCTAAGTCAACATTTTTGCCCTCTGCGCCTGCATCGGCAAAAAAGACCTATCACCCACAAATGCAGTCCTTTCGGCCCAATAAATACAAAAAAGCGAGAGGTTCCCCCTTCTTTGCAGATAGGGGAAGGAGAAAGAAGCCCACACCGGCTCCAGGTTCCCAAGAGCAGAAATCTACCCCTAATTCTGCCAAATCCCAAGCATGACGCTGGAACTCCCTTGCGGGAAGCCGCTCGGGTGGGGGCACGTCTCAAACTCTTCAGCCAGGATTGGATTCTGTCTGACCTGGATCCCTGGGTGTTTAAATAGTATCCCAGGGATACAAACTAGAGTTTCAAGACGTTCCCCCATGCCGATTTTTCAAATCGACCTTGCCAGCTTCTCCGCCAGAGAGAGAAGCAGTAACAGCGGCAATACAAAAATTATGTCAAGACCAGGTTATAGTCCTGGTACCGTTGTCACAACAAGGGCGGGGTTTTTATTCAAGCCTCTTTGTTGTTTCCGAAGCCGGACGGCTCGGTCAGACCGATCCTAAATCTAAAAGATCTGAATTTCTTCCTGAAAAAGTTCAAGTTCAAGATGGAATCACTTCAGGCGGTGATTGCCTGGAGGAGGGGGACTACTTCGTGTCGGTGGACATAAAGGATGCTTACCTGCATGTTCCCATTTATACTCACCAGGCTTATCTGAGATTCGCGATTCAGGATTGCCATTACCAATTCCAGACGTTACCTTTCGGTCTCTCCACGGCGCCGAGGGTATTCACCAAGGTGTTGGAGGAGATGATGGTCCTCCTTTGTCAGAAAGGAGTCAATATAATCCCTTATCTGGACGACCTCCTGATCCAGGGAGATCCAGGGAGCAGTTATTACAAAACATATCCCACTCCCTGTCAAAACTCCAACAACACGGGTGGATCATAAATTACCCAAAGTCACAGTTGGAACCGACGACAAGGTTGTCTTTCCTCGGGATGATTCTGGACACAGAAGTACAGAGAGTATATCTTCCGCTGGAAAAGGCTCTGGAAATCCAGAAAATGGTAAAACAGATATTGAAACCATCGAGTGTGTCGATCCATCAGTGCATTCGGTTGTTGGGGAAGATGGTGGCGGCCTACAAGGCCATACAGTTTGGCAGGTTCCATGCCAGAGTATTCCAGTGGGACCTGTTGGACAAGTGGTCGGGGTCACACCTACACATGCACAGAAAGATAATCCTGTTGTCAAATACCAGGATTTCGCTCCTGTGGTGGTTGCACAGCTCTCACCTGCTAGAAGGATGCAGGTTCGGGATTCAGGACTGGGTCCTAGTAACCATGGATGCAAGTCTCCGAGGCTGGTGAGCAGTCTCTCAGGGAGAAAACTTCCAGGGACGTTGGTCACAACAGGAAGCCTACCTTCACATAAACGTTCTGGAGCTAAGAGCCATTTACAACAGCCTTCAACAAGCGGTACATCTTCTTCAAGACTATCCCGTGCAGATCCAGGCGGACAATGTAACAGCAGTCACATACATAAACAGGCAGGGCGGAACGAAAAGCAGAGCGGCAATGGCAGAGGCGACAAAAATCCTCCGCTGGGCAGAAAAACATCTACAAGCTCTGTCGGCAATATTCATTCCGGGAGTAGACAACTGGGAAGCAGACTTCCTCAGCAGACACGATCTCCATCCAGGAGAGTGGGGCCTCCACCAAGAAGTCTTCACAGAGGTGACAAGTTTTTGGTGAGTTCCTCAAATAGACATGATGGCGTCTCGTCTCAACAAGAAGCTTCAGAGATACTGGTCCAAGTCGAGAAACCCTCAAGCAGTAGCAGTGGATGCACTGGTGACCCAGTGGGTGTTTCCGTCAGTGTATGTTTTCCCTCCACTTCCGCTGATCCCAAAAGTACTCAGGATCATAAGAAAGACAAGCGTTCGAGCAATTTTCATTGCCCCAGACTGGCCAAGAAGGGATTGGTACCCAGATCTTCAGCAGTTACTCATAGGAGATCCTCGGCCTGTTCCTCCTCGGAAGGACCGCTGCAGCAGGGGCCGTGTGTGTGTACCAAGACTTACCGTGGCTACGTTTGACGGCATGGCTGTTGAGCGCCGTATCCTAGCCAGGAAGGGTATTCCTAAGGAGGTCATCCCCACTCTTATTCAGGCCAGAAAGGGAGTAACGTCAAAACATTACCACCGTATTTGGAGAAAATGTGTGTCTTGGTGTGAATCCAAGAAAGCTCCTACGGAAGAGTTTCACTTAGGACGTTTTCTCCATTTTTTGCAGGATGGTGTGGAGACGGGCCTACGATTGGGATCAATCAAGGTCCAGATTTCGGCCTTGTCAGTGTTCTTCCAAAAACAATTGGCCTCTTTTCCAGAGGTTCAGACCTTCGTGAAAGGGGTTCTGCACATCCAGCCTCCATTCGTGCCTCCAGTGGCACCATGGGACCTTAACGTGGTATTGCAGTTCCTTCAAACGGATTGGTTTGAGCCTCTACAAAAGATAGAGTTGAAGTTTCTCACTTGGATGCTTTTGGCATTGGCATCTGCAAGGCGGGTGTCGGAATTGGGGGCCTTGTCTCACAAGAGTCCATACCTGATTTTCCATGAAGATAGGGCAGAGTTGCGAACTCGACAACATTTTCTTCCAAAGGTGGTTTCTGATTTTCACATAAACCAACCTACCTATTGTGGTGCCAGTAGTTACTGACACATTCACTGATTCAAAGTCTCTAGATGTGGTTAGAGCTTTGAAAATCTATGTTGCTAGATCAGCTCGTATACGGAAAACAGAGGCTCTGTTTGTCCTGTATGATCACAACAAGATTGGCTGTCCTGCTTCCAAGCAGACTATTGCACTTTGGATTAGAAATACGATTCAGCAAGCTCATACTATGGCTAGATTGCCGTAACCGACGTCGGTAAAGGCCCACTCCACTAGGAAGGTGGGCTCATCCTGGGCGGCTGCCCGGGGGGGTCTCGGCATTACAACTTTGCCGAGCAGCTACTTGGTCAGGGTCAGACACATTTGCTAAGTTCTCCAAGTTTGACACCTTGGCCGATGAGGACCTCAAGTTTGGTCAATCGGTGCTGCAGGGTCATCCGCACTTTCCCACCCGTACTGGAGATTTGGTATAGACCCCATGGTCTTGCTGTCGTCCCCAGCATCCTCTAGGACGTATGAGAAAATAGGATTTTGATAACCTACCGGTAAATCCTTTTCTCCTAGTCCGTAGAGGATGCTGGGCGCCCGTCCCAGTGCGTACTTTACCTGCAGTTTAGTTATTACAGTTACACAAGTTGTGTTATCTTGGTTTCAGCATGTTGCTGCAATTAGTTCATGCCTGTTGGCGTGTGTTATGTTGAATGCCATGTGTGCGGCATGGTTGAGGGTGTGAGTTGGTAGATATCTCACCACTAGTTAAGTAATTCCTTTCCTCGAAATGTCAGTCTCCCTGGGCACAGTTCCTACAACTGAGGTCTGGAGGAGGGGCATAGAGGGAGGAGCCAGTTCACACCCAATGAAAAGTCTTTGGAGTGCCCATGTATCCTGCGGATCCCGTCTATACCCCATGGTCTTGTCCCCAGCATCCTCTACGGACTAGGAGAAAAGGATTTACCGGTAGGTTATCAAAATCCTATTTTATATTCTTCTCAGCTAGTTTCCCACAGTCCGTGTGCAGAACATACAGGCAATTAAAGGACAAAGTATTCTACAGGATTATAGCAATTAAAGGGAATTAGAAATGAACCACATTTGTGCATGCCATTTGCAGAAACACAAAAAAGCAAGTGTTATTCTGGGATCAGATAAGTGCTAAGAGCAACACCTGGTTTTAAAGACTGATCCCACAAAACACATCTACATATAAACTAATATGGTCGGCAAAGGCCTTGGATTTGTGTAATTAAAAAAACGAACACAAAAAAATAAAAAGGTGCATTTGCGCCCCTTACGTTACATCTGGACAAACCACGTTGCAAAGTTAATTATTATATTTTGCTCCAACTCTGAACTCTCCCCATAATCTACAGAATGGATTGCACTATAATACACCTATATTTGTGCTGGGTCTCGCCAGTAAGCCCATTAAATATAAACGAATTCTAAACGTCCTCCCTTTCTTCCAAACACTTGTCGAGGCGTCTTGCTAGACATTGCCATGTGCATTATAATAAACAGAAGTGATAAATGAACAATAAATGTATCAAACTGGATGTTACAAGTAATAACAGTGGAAAACAAGACCGGTGACGTGATCTAAGTGCTGCTCGGGGAGCAATTAGGTCTTCACACGTCATTCCGACTGCTCTTTCCCAAAAAGCACAGGGACGTGTGGTTCCTCGCCAGTCTTGAATTTTTTATAACGCTGAATCTATTTTCTTCCTAATGCATTTATAACACTTGGAAAATGACATCAAGATTTTATGTAAAACTATTACAAATAAGACAAAGGTCTCGCTTTGTACAAGAGCTTTACACATCAGAGGTCAGGAAAACATCGCAACTTCAGCAGCAAGACAAGAACACGAAAGGCCTGGGAGGCCGCGCCCGTCATCTTTCCCACTGTGCACACCTAAGCATCTATGGCTGAGCTGCGGGGATATTCAGAGTGGCACTTACGCCAGCCGGATCTCCGTTTGCAGCTAAGCGGGCATAGCTGGCTGACAATAGGGTGTTTGCACTTGGCATAAACTTGCCACGGGTCTGTAGATGGCATTGCTGCCTATTCAGAGGTAAGCGTACACAAAGATCTGGCCATTTCAGAGGGATCCCTCACACCAAGAAGATGCTGGATCACACTCTAAGCACTAAGAGCACTGATCACCAAAATATATAATAAGTTCTGCAAATAACATGGCGTATAACAGAGGTTCTTAGCACATACTTGGCCAAACGTGTCAACACATCCCCTTATTTTTTAAATATGCAATGCGGCCGCTGGTTTGCATCCGACTCATTTGGTCCATAAGTACTCCAAGTAAAAACATGCACTATTGGCAATGCTATCAGATATAGAACCTACATATTCTACTAATACTGACCTGCAAAGAGTTAAATATAATACATGTCCTGAATTATTTTTCCAAAATCATCTAAACCAAAAATCTCACCTTTAGCACGCTCTACTACATAGATCAGTTCATGTGCATATAACTGTCCAAGCCACCTATAAACTGATATTATTAGGGCCGTAGGAGATGAGGTAAGTGATCGGTTATAGATGGGCTTGCTTTGTCAGTGGACCCGGAGACAAGGAATACGAACATTATGGGGAAATTCTATTAACGGTGATGTGTCGATGCGGATTTCCTGCACACCACTAATGTGTGATGTCGGTGACCACAAAGAGCCGGAGAACTGCTCAGGCTATCAGGGTAATTGAAGTGCCCTCTACATGTTGGAGATCTACAGTGCATCCGAAAAGTATTCACAGCGCTTCACTTTTTCCACATTTTTGTTTCATGTTTTTACCCTCAAAATTCTACACACAATACCCCATAAATGACAAAGAGAATTTCTTTCTTTTTTTGTGTGCAAATTTATTAAAAATAAAAACTAAGAAATCACATGTACATAAGTATTCACAGCCTTTACCATGAAGCTCAAAATTGAGCTCGGGTTCATCCTGTTTCCACTGACCATCCTTGAGATGTTCCTACAGCTTAACTGGAGTGCACATGTAGTAAATTCAGTTGATTGGACATGATTTGGAAAGACACACACCTGTCTATATAAAGGTCCCACACTTGACAGTGCATGTCTGAGCACAAACCAAGCATGAAGTCAAAGGAATTGTCTGTAGACCTCTGAGACAGGATTATCTCGAGGCACAAATCTGGGAAAGGGTATAGAAAAATATCTGCTGCTTTGAAGGTCCCAATGAGCACAGTGGCCTCCATCATCCATAAATGGAAGAAGTTCAGAATCACCAGGACTCTTCCTAGAGCTGGCCGGCCGTCTAAACTGAGCGATCGGAGGACAAGGGCCCTAGTCAGGGAGGGGACCATGAACCCGATGGTCACTCTGTCAGAGCTACAGCATCCCTCTGTGGAGAGAGGAGAACCTTCCAGAAGGACAACCATCTCTGCAGCAATCCACCAATCAGACAGAAGCCTCTTCTTGGTAAAAAGCACATGGCAGCCCGCCTGGAGTTTGCCAAAACGCACCTGAAGGATTATCAGACCATGAGAAACAACATTTTCTGGTCTGAGGAGACAAAGATTGAACTCTTTGGCGTGAATGCCAGGCATCCTGTTTGGAGGAAACCAGGCACCGCTCATCACCAGGCCAATACCATCCCTACAGTGAAGAATGGTGGTGGCAGCATCATGCTGTTGGAATGTTTTTCAGCAGCAGGAACTGGGAGACTAGTCAGGATAGAGGGAAAGAAGATGAATGCAGCACTGTACAGAGACATCCTGGATGAAACCTGCTCCAGAGCGCTCTTGACCTCAAACTGGGGCGACGGTTCATCTTCCAGCAGGACAACGACCCTAAGCACACAGCCAAGATATCAAAGGAGTGGCTTCAGGACAACTCTGTGAATGTCCTTGAGTGGCCCAGCCAGAGCCCAGACTTGAATCCGATTGAACATATCTGGAGAGATCTGAAAATGGCTGTGCACCGACGCTTCGCATCCAACCTGATGGAGCTTGAGAGGTGCTGCAAAGAGGAATGGGCGAAACTGCCCAAAGATAGGTGTGCCAAGCTTGTGGCATCATATTCAAAAAGACTTGAGGCTGGAATTGCTGACAAAGGTGCATCAACAAAGTATTGAGCAAAGGCTGTAAATACTTATGTACATGTGATTTCTTAGTTTTTTATTTTTAATAAATAATCAAAAATCTGCAAAACACTTTTGTCACGTTGTCATTATGGGGTATTGTGTGTAGAATTTTGAGGGACAAAATGTATTTATTCCAGTGTGGAATAAAGCTGTAACATAATAAAATGTGGAAAAAGTGAAGCGCTGTGAATACTTTCCGGATGCACTGTACTTAGGGGCTAATTCAGGTTGGATCGCAAGTCGCGATCCGGCCGGAATTTTTGCGACAGTGCCGCTGGCGCATGCGCAGCAGGCCGTACTGCGCATGCGTCCGCATTTTCTGCAGGGCCACGCAGAAAATGCGGTCGCATCTGCCTGTAAATCAGGCAGAGGCGGCCGCGGGGCGGCAACGCTCCGTTTTTAGGGAGGAAACGGAGCGTTGCAGGGGCGGGGCAGCCCGAGCGGTGGGCAGTATGGCGCGAACAGTGGCATGTTGGTGCGCGGTCACGGCGGCTGGGTGACGTCACACGCAGCCGCCACGACAGGTAAGATGGCGCCAGGACTCCTGGGGCCGCAGCTAAGCTGCGCCAGCAAGAGTCAACCTTAGTTTCTGCTGACAAGCAGAAATTGCGAGGCGATCACAATTTCTGCTTGTAGCAGGTGAGGGGGTGGGGTCGGGGCCTGCGCCTGTCAGCATGCTGGGCAGCCTTGCCCAGAGCTGGGCGGCCCCCAGCATGTGTGCAAAAGGATAGCAGATTCTACTTATTAGCAGAATTTGCTATCCTTACTGAATTAGCCCCTTAGTCTTCATTTCACACGAAAACAGATAAAGATCTCATTTAAGATTTTTCAAACCGGTAACTTAATTGGATTTCAGGGAGAAAAAAAATATATCAGAAGGCAAAATGATCGCTCCACGAAACACCTAATTAGGCAGGAATTTAAACGTGTAGGATCTGTACCAATTGTCAGCATTCCAGGGGCTTAGCAGTTTAACCCATTAAAATTTATAACAATCTTGCAATTCCGCACATTAAACTGGATTTTTATTTAAAAAAAAAAGTTCTACTTGTGTGTTACGCAATGTACTTTGGACACGTACTGCTTACACAGGCATAATGAAACCACTAAGGACACATTAAAGAACAACCTTAACTGAAAACGAAATCACAGAACAGAAAATGTTTTCTGTGTACAATGGGAATAACGCGGGGGCAGCTCTGGGGGAAAGCAGCAGCCCTACAACAGGCGCAAAGTGACTAAATCAGAGTGCGGCCTGAACAAAGCATACGACTGAAACCCACAGAGCGCCTCAAGGTAACATCCTGCACCGTAGCAGGAATGTTAGATGTAAGTAAGACAAGCCCTCGTAGACCAACAATCATATAAGTGGTCTGCGTGAGAAAGCAAAGCTTTGATAAATACTGTGCCAATGATGTCTAACCATAAACAGACACTTTAAAACAGGATAGATGAGGATTACCTTTGACAATAACCAAATTCTATATAAAAAAAAACCCATTCAGGAATAGAAAATAAACCCCACAAACAAAAGAAGCATTAGATGTCAGCTCTTTTCATTACAAGTTCCCCAGTGCTCCGTATACAGACTCAGTCACACATAATATACAAGTGTCATATCACATTAATCAGCACAGATTCCTGGTGCGTCCTACAGTAGTTGCATCATGCTGCGACTAAGACGCATTTGCGGCAAAATAAGATACCCGTTGCTAGCAGAACTGCACGGGACAACAAACTCAACACCACAATAAGAGGCTACTCATGTGTCCTTTTACATCTTTGCTCTGTGCACTACAAGTCGCGTTACACATAACACGAGTTCCATGTGACTCTAGCGCCGTACGTCTTTTTTAGCGCTGTTCCACGAAAATGGGTCTTAGACACAACGTAATATAACAGGACGCGCAAGCAGATTCTGCTGATTATGATGATATGCAGCATGCCTATATTCTACAGTAGGGGTGGGCAACATGCGGCCCGCGGGCCGGATGCGGCCCGCGGACCGATCGTGCCTGGCCCGCTGTGCCCCACCAGAGTGCAATGACAAGCGGCCCGACAGGCCGCTTGTAATTGCACTGCTCTCAGACGCGGCGCCGCTGAGGAAATCCCGGTCAAGTCACGGGGTCAGCTGACCGGGATTTCCTCTGTTACCATGCGCGCGCTGGGCGGCACGGGGGGCGGGCACTGCAGTGAGCAGGAGCGGCGGCTGAGTGAGGAGAAGAAGCGGTGGCCAGCGAGCGGGAGCAGGAGAGGCCACATCAGCAGCGACTCCAGGCGGCAGCAGCAGCGCGGATCATCGGACAGTGGGGATCGTCTGCCACTGTGACAAACAGGTAAACCCCCTGTCCAGCCAGCCCCTGGATCAGCGCTTCAGCTGCCATATAGGTTTAGGGGTGGGGAGGCAGCGGAGTTAAAATCTGCAATATGGGTTTAGGGGAGGGGGGAAGGGACTGTCTGCCATAATATGTAAAAAAGTGGGACGCTGTCTGCCATAATATGTAAAAAAGTGGGACGCTGTCTGGCGTAATGTGTAAAAAGGGGGACGATGTCTGCCGTAATGTGTAAAAAGGGGGACGATGTCTGCCGTAATGTGTAAAAACGGGGACGATGTCTGCCGTAATGTGTAAAAAGGGGGACGATGTCCGCCGTAATGTGTAAAAAGGGGGACGATGTCCGCCGTAATGTGTAAAAAGGGGGACGATGTCTGCCGTAATGTGTAAAAAGGGGGACGATGTCTGCCGTAATGTGTAAAAAGGGGGACGATGTCTGCCGTAATGTGTAAAAAGGGGGACGATGTCTGCCGTAATATGTAAAAAGGGGGACGATGTCTGCCGTAATGTGTAAAAAGGGGGACGATGTCTGCCGTAATGTGTAAAAAGGGGGGCACTGTCTGCTGTAATGTGTAAAAACGGGGACGATGTCTGCTGTAATGTGTAAAAAGGGGACGATGTCTGCTGTAATGTGTAAAAAGGGGGACGATGTCCGCCGTAATGTGTAAAAAGGGGGATGATGTCCGCCGTAATGTGTAAAAAGGGGGACGATGTCCGCCGTAATGTGTAAAAAGGGGGACGATGTCTGCCGTAATGTGTAAAAAGGGGGACGATGTCTGCCGTAATGTGTAAAAAGGGGGACGATGTCTGCCGTAATGTGTAAAAAGGGGGACGATGTCTGCCGTAATGTGTAAAAACGGGGACGATGTCTGCCGTAATGTGTAAAAACGGGGGCACTGTCTGCCGTAATGTGTAAAAAGGGGGACGATGTCTGCCGTAATGTGTAAAAAGGGGGACGATGTCTGCCGTAATGTGTAAAAAGGGGGACGATGTCTGCCGTAATGTGTAAAAAGGGGGACGATGTCTGCCGTAATGTGTAAAAAGGGGGACGATGTCTGCCGTAATGTGTAAAAACGGGGGCGCTGTCTGCTGTAATGTGTAAAAAGGGGACGCTGTCTTCCGTAATGTGTAAAAAGGGGGACGCTATCTGCCGTAATGTGTAAAAAAAATAAGAATTTACTTACCGATAATTCTATTTCTCATAGTCCGTAGTGGATGCTGGGACTCCGTAAGGACCATGGGGGATAGCGGCTCCGCAGGAGACTGGGCACAAAAGTAAAAGCTTGAACTAGCTGGTGTGCACTGGCTCCTGCCCCCATGACCCTCCTCCAAGCCTCAGTTAGGATACTGTGCCCGGACGAGCGTACATAATAAGGAAGGATATTGAATCCCGGGTAAGACTCATACCAGCCACACCAATCACACCGTACAACCTGTGATCTGAACCCAGTTAACAGTATGATAAACGAAGGAGCCTCTGAAAAGATGGCTCACAACAATAATAACCCGAATTTTGTAACAATAACTATATACAAGTATTGCAGACAATCCGCACTTGGGATGGGCGCCCAGCATCCACTACGGACTATGAGAAATAGAATTATCGGTAAGTAAATTCTTATTTTCTCTAACGTCCTAAGTGGATGCTGGGACTCCGTAAGGACCATGGGGATTATACCAAAGCTCCCAAACGGGCGGGAGAGTGCGGATGACTCTGCAGCACCAAATGAGAGAACTCCAGGTCCTCCTCAGCCAGGGTATCAAATTTGTAGAATTTAGAAAATGTGTTTGCCCCTGACCAAGTAGCTGCTCGGCAAAGTTGTAAAGCCGAGACCCCTCGGGCAGCCGCCCAAGATGAGCCCACCTTCCTTGTGGAATGGGCATTTACAGATTTTGGCTGTGGCAGGCCTGCCACAGAATGTGCAAGCTGAATTGTACTACAAATCCAACGAGCAATCGTCTGCTTAGAAGCAGGAGCACCCAGCTTGTTGGGTGCATACAGGATAAACAGCGAGACAGATTTCCTGACTCCAGCCGTCCTGGAAATATATATTTTCAGGGCCCTGACTACGTCCAGTAACTTGGAGTCCTCCAAGTCCCTAGTAGCCGCAGGCACCACAATAGGCTGGTTCACGTGAAACGCTGAAACCACCTTTGGGAGAAATTGAGGACGAGTCCTCAATTCTGCCCTATCCGTGTGAAAAATCAGGTAAGGGCTTTTATAAGATAAAGCCGCCAATTCTGAGACACGCCTGGCTGAAGCCAGGGCTAACAGCATTACCACCTTCCATGTGAGATATTTTAATTCCACAGTGGTGAGTGGTTCAAACCAATGTGATTTTAGGAACCCCAAAACCACATTGAGATCCCAAGGTGCCACCGGGGGCACAAAAGGAGGCTGTATATACAGTACCCCTTTGACAAACGTCTGGACTTCAGGCACAGAAGCCAGTTCTTTTTGGAAGAAAATCGACAGGGCCGAAATTTGAACCTTAATGGACCCTAATTTTAGGCCCATAGACAGTCCTGTTTGCAGGAAATGTAGGAAGCGACCCAGTTGAAATTCCTCTGTAGGGGCCTCTTTGGCCTCACACCACGCAACATATTTTCGCCAAATGCGGTGATAATGTTTCGCGGTTACATCCTTCCTGGCCTTTATCAGGGTAGGGATGACTTCTTCTGGAATGCCTTTTTCCTTCAGGATCCGGCATTCAACCGCCATGCCGTCAAACGCAGCCGCGGTAAGTCTTGGAACAGACAAGGTCCCTGCTGGAGCAGGTCCTTTCTTAGAGGTAGAGGCCACGGGTCCTCCGTGAGCATCTCTTGAAGTTCCGGGTACCAAGTCCTTCTTGGCCAATCCGGAACCACGAGTATAGTTCTTACTCCTCTCCTTTTTATGATTCTCAGTACTTTTGGTATGAGAGGCAGAGGAGGGAACACATACACTGACTGGTACACCCATGGTGTTACCAGAGCGTCCACCGCTATTGCCTGAGGGTCCCTTGACCTGGCGCAATATCTGTCTAGTTTTTTGTTGAGACGGGACGCCATCATGTCCACCTTTGGTTTTTCCCAACGGTTTACCATCTCTTGGAAGACTTCTGGATGAAGTCCCCACTCCCCCGGGTGAAGGTCGTGTCTGCTGAGGAAGTCCGCTTCCCAGTTGTCCACTCCCGGAATGAACACTGCTGTCAGTGCTATCACATGATTCTCCGCCCAGCGAAGAATCCTTGCAGCTTCTGCCATCGCCCTCCTGCTTCTCGTGCCGCCCTGTCTGTTTACGTGGGCGACTGACGTGATGTTGTCCGATTGGATCAATACCGCCTGACCCTGAAGCAGGGGTTTTGCTTGAGTTAGGGCATTGTAAATGGCCCTTAGTTCCAGAATGTTTATATGAAGAGATGTTTCCATGCTTGACCACAAGCCCTGGAAATTTTGTCCCTGTGTGACTGCTCCCCAGCCTCTCAGGCTGGCATCTGTGGTCACCAGGATCCAATCCTGAAAGCCAAATCTGCGGCCCTCTAGTAGATGAGCACTCTGCAGCCACCACAGAAGAGACACCCTTGTCCTTGGCGACCGGGTTATCCGCTGATGCATCTGAAGATGCGATCCGGACCATTTGTCCAGAAGATCCCACTGAAACGTTCTTGCATGGAATCTTCCGAATGGAATCGCTTCGTAAGAAGCCACCATTTTTCCCAGGACCCTCGTGCACTGATGCACTGACACCTGGCCTGGTTTTAGGAGATTCCTGACTAGCTCGGATAACTCCCTGGCCTTCTCCTCTGGGAGAAACACCTTTTTCTGGACTGTGTCCAGAATCATTCCTAGGAACAGGAGACGTGTCGTTGGAATCAGCTGCGATTTTGGAATATTTAGAATCCACCCGTGCTGACGTAACACTAACTGAGATAGTGCTACTCCGACTTCTAACTGTTCCCTGGACCTTGCCCTTATCAGGAGATCGTCCAAGTAAGGGATAATTAAAACGCCTTTTCTTCGAAGAAGAATCATCATTTCGGCCATTACCTTGGTAAAGACCCGAGGTGCCGTGGACAATCCAAACGGCAGCGTCTGAAACTGATAATGACAGTTTTGTACTACAAACCTGAGGTACCCTTGGTGAGAAGGGTAGATTGGGACGTGGAGATAAGCATCTTTGATGTCCAGAGACACCATATAGTCCCCTTCTTCCAGGTTTGCTATCACTGCTCTGAGTGACTCCATCTTGAATTTGAACCTCTTTATGTAAGTGTTCAAGGATTTTAGATTTAAAATTGGTCTCACCGAGCCGTCCGGCTTCGGTACCACAAACAGCGTGGAATAATACCCCTTTCCCTGTTGTAGGAGAGGTACCTTGATTATCACCTGCTGGGAATACAGCTTGTGAATGGCTTCCAAAACTGCCTCCCTGTCGGAGGGAGACTTTGGTAGAGCAGACTTCAGGAACCGGCGAGGGGGAGACGTCTCGAATTCCAGTTTGTACCCCTGTGATACTACCTGCAGAATCCAGGGGTCCACTTGCGAGTGAGCCCACTGCGCGTTGAAATTTTTGAGACGGGCCCCCACCGTGTCCGAGTCCGCTTGTAAAGCCCCAGCGTCATGCTGAAGACTTGGCAGAAGCAGAGGAGGGCTTCTGCTCCTGTGAAGAGGCTGCCTGGTGCAGTCTTTTTCCTCTTCCTCTGCCCCGGGGCAGAAATGAGTGGCCTTTTGCCCGCCTGTACTTATGGGGACGAAAGGACTGAGTTTGAAAAGACGGTGTCTTTTTCTGCTGAGAGGTGACCTGGGGTAAAAAGGTGGACTTTCCGGCCGTTGCCGTGGCCACCAGGTCCGATAGACCGGCCCCAAATAACTCCTCCCCTTTAAACGGCAATACTTCCATATGTCGTTTGGAATCCGCATCCCCTGACCACTGTCGCGTCCATAACGCTCTTCTGGCAGAAATGGACATAGCACTCACTCTTGATGCCAGGGTGCAAATATCCCTCTGTGCATCACGCATATATAGTAATGCATCCTTCAAATGCTCTATAGTTAGTAATATACTGTCCCTATCCAGGGTATCAATATTTTCAGTCAGGGAATCCGACCACGCCACTCCAGCACTGCACATCCAGGCTGATGCGATTGCTGGTCGCAGTATAACACCAGTATGTGTGTATATACCCTTCAGGATATTTTCCAGCCTTCTATCCGCTGGTTCTTTGAGGGCGGCCGTATCAGGAGACGGTAACGCTACTTGTTTAGATAAACGTGTGAGCGCTTTATCTACTCTAGGGGGTGTTTCCCAACGCGCCCTAGCCTCTGGCGGGAAAGGGTATAGTGCCAATAATTTATTAGAAATTAGCACTTTTTTATCGGGGGAAACCCACGCTTTATCACACACCTCATTTAATTCATCTGACTCAGGAAAAGCTACTGGTAGTTTTTTCACTCCCCACATAATACCCTTCTTTGTGGTACTTGTAGTGTCAGAAATGTTCAATGCCTCCTTCATTGCCGTGATCATGTAACGTGTGGCCCTACTGGACATTACGTTTGTCTCCTCACCGTCGACACTGGACTCAGTATCCGTGTCTGGGTCTGTGTCGACCCACTGAGGTAACGGGCGTTTTATCGCCCCTGACGGTGTCTGAGACGCCTGGACAGGCACTAATTGATTTGTCGGCTGTCTCATGTCGTCAACAGTTTTTTGTAAAGTGCTGACATTGTCACGTAGTTCTTTAAATACAACCATCCAGTCAGGTGTCGACTCCCTAGGGGGCGACATCACTAATACAGGCAATTGCTCTGCTTCCACATCATTTTCCTCCTCATACATGTCGACACAATCGTACCGACACCCAGCACACACACAGGGAATGCTCTGATAGAGGACAGGACCCCACTAGCCCTTTGGGGAGACAGAGGGAGAGTTTGCCAGCACACACCAGAGCGCTATATATATCAATAGGGATAACCTTATATAAGTGTTACTCCCTTTTATAGCTGCTGTTTATAATTTAGCTGCCAATAGTGCCCCCCCTCTCTCGTTTTTACCCTGATTCTGTAGGGACTGCAGGGGAGAGTCAGGGAGCCGTCCTTCCAGCGGAACTGTGAGGGAAAATGGCGCTTGTGTGCTGAGGAGATAGGCTCCGCCCCTTCACGACGGCCTTATCTCCCGCTTTTTTCTGGAAAACTGGCAGGGGTTAAATACATCCATATAGCCCAGGAGCTATATGTGATGTATTTCTTTTGCCATCCTAAGGTATTTCTGTTTTTATTGCGTCTCAGGGCGCTCCCCCCCAGCGCCCTGCACCCTCAGTGACCGGAGTGTGAAGTGTGCTGAGAGCAATGGCGCACAGCTGCAGTGCTGTGCGCTACCTTAGTTGAAGACAGGAACGTCTTCTGCCGCCGATTTCACCGGACCTCTTCGTTCTTCTGGCTCTGTAAGGGGGCCGGCGGCGCGGCTCCGGGACCCATCCAGGCTGAACCTGTGATCGTCCCTCTGGAGCTAATGTCCAGTAGCCTAAGAAACCCAATCCACTCTGCACGCAGGTGAGTTCGTTTCTTCTCCCCTTAGTCCCACGATGCAGTGAGCCTGTTGCCAGCAGGACTCACTGAAAATAAAAAACCTAAAATAAACTTTTACTCTAAGCAGCTCAGGAGAGCCACCTAGCATGCACCCTTCTCGTTCGGGCACAAAAATCTAACTGAGGCTTGGAGGAGGGTCATGGGGGGAGGAGCCAGTGCACACCAGCTAGTTCAAGCTTTTACTTTTGTGCCCAGTCTCCTGCGGAGTTGCTATCCCCCATGGTCCTTACGGAGTCCCAGCATCCACTTAGGACGTTAGAGAAAAGGGCACGCTGTCTGCCGTAATGTGTAAAAAGGGGACTCTTTTTGAGTATTTTGTGTGTGGCCCTCGAATATTCGCTGGAAGTGTTAAGCGGCCCCCCAGCTGAAATAATTGCCCACCCCTGTTCTACAGTATGAGTGACTGTGACTATCTGCATACAAAATGTTATGCTACAGTGTTTCCCTGAAAAACACTGTAACGTGGCATTTCGGATGCAGATAGAGCCGCAATTACACACAGAATATAGGCATGCCGCATATCATTTTAACCAGCAGAAGCTGCTTGTGTGTCTTGTCATATTACTTTGCGTCTAAGATGCATTTTTGCTGAAAACCGCTAAAAAAGATGCCGCCGCACTACAGAGTCCCGTCACGGAATGGCGCTACTTCAAGGGCTGTTTAGCGTGACTACAGCAAGGATGTAAGATGACACATCTGTATGTACGCAAGTAGGCCAACACACTTTGTTAAATGAATAGCTAACTTCCCCGGCTGTACTACAGGAACATGGTTTCCTCACCAGGACCCTGCTCACCTAATGAGCCTTCACTGACCACCTCTGTTCTGGTTGTGACTGAAGCCTTGCACATCCTTGGAAGGAGTGTACCAAGAAGCAGAGACATATTAGGGATGTAGCATTGGAAAAATACGTAATATTTAACACTTATGCTTACTGCTCCTTTAAGCCATTCCTCAGTGAAAGAAAGGTTTATCTTGTCGAGCAAAGCCCACTAACATCTGAAGATCATCTCATTGTCAGCCTGCCTTACCAAATACACACACACACACACACACACACACACACACACACACACACACACACACACACACAAGCATTGTGACTGTGCAAACCAGCCTCCCTGCCCAAAGTAAGTTTCCCCAAATCTCTCCAAGTACAAACATGGGTATCCGCTGTGCGCTTCCCACCAACCTCTTTACTAGGAGAGAACTCAAGGAGAAGGTTACACAGCGTCGATGAAGCCACCACCAAGATGTCATCAGGGGCATTCTGTAACACCTGGGTACAAAACAAATGCAGAAGGGATACAGTTTACGCGCACAGCATTAAATACCCCTACTTCCCCAGTACTGCTGCACTGTATTACAGGCATAAGTGTAGCAGCTGCCTTACCTTCATCAGGGGCTTCCACACAGCATGGTCTTGAAAGCTGGTTCGGAGCTGTTGCACGGATCTGGACAAACTGTGTAAACATCTAGGAAGAAAGAGGAAATTAACGGTATATAGACATTTAACCAAGAGGTTCAGAAAATCATCTACTTATCAATGCACATCTTATCAGTTTAGAGTGGCAAATCTCTACCTAGACATGGCGGAGAGCTACCTGAAAAAGCCTGATCTAAGCGGAGCAAACTGGAGATTATAGTGTTACTAAAAATTAAAAAAAAACGTTGCTGAAGATTGTGGCTTTTCAGGGTGGAGTTGTCATGGGAGCATGTATCTAAGGTGGTACACACGTGACAATTGAACATTGTCCGCGACGGCACACTTGCCGGTTCCAGCGGCGACGAACGACGGCGGAGGTGGGGGACGGGGGTCATGCTGCATCAGGCAGCATGGCATTGCTAGCGACAGCCTCTGATCTTTTTGCATGTACAAGTGCTGTGCTAGCGAACTGCAGGTAGGCGTATCGGCATCGTCCTCTTGCATACAGATGGACTGATGTAAACGATCGGCATTGCTAGCGACAGCCTCTGATCTTTTTGCATGCTAGTGCTGTCACTAGCGAACTGCGGGTAGGCGTATCGGCATCGTCCTCTTGCATACAGACGGACCGATGTAAACGATCGGTCACTCCGTTCGATCGGGAACACCCACATCATTTGTGCTATCGTTCCGTGCTAGACTCCAGTTAGCAAATTTCTCAGTCCAGAAGGAAAACGGTGCAGCAGGAGAATGATCTGTCCAGTGCTACGAAAGTGACGTTGCAACAGAAAAATGATTTTAATTAGGGAAGCGTAAACATCTAGCGTTGTATCAGACTCTTCCAGCAACCAAAAAAGAAAATATATTTGAAAAAGACGCTTTCATCCTGATCCTCTGATAAGAGGTGAAAACTGCTCTCTCTGTAATATAGTAATGCAGTGCCCAGTTTGTAGAACAACCCTGTATAAATGACAGTAGAGTAACTCCATTTTAGGGTACCCTCATTACAGCCTCACTAGAATGCTAGGTTTGGCCTAAGGTTGTAAGTTTCAGTCCTAAATGTGGGTGCGCTGTATTATGTATATCCCAGGAGGTAGCACTCATGTGCGAGGCGTTTATATAATGCAGCTTTTCACTGGTTAAACAAGTATTGGTTTATTTTTTATTTTTATGTATATTGAATCCTATTAACCAGTAGTAAATGGGTTGCACAACTGTCAGTGGTCTAAAACAGTGGTTCCCAATTGTTTGCTGCCTGGGTTCCCCATGGCAGCCCATTTACGTTCTGTACCCCCAACATTTACAATGCAGAACATTGGTGATGAACAGATTTGTTGATAGATAGAAGGCTTTGTGCCAATATCAGACTACTAATAAAGTTGAAGAAAAAAAAAACACATAGAATAAATTTGACACACACATATATATATATATATATATATATATATATATATATATATATATATTTATTTAGTTTTGCATAGAGAATAAAACTACAGTCCGTATAAGTTTCATATTACCAAGAAAGATTTGTTCATTGTGTCATCAATCAGGATTCCACTGTGATGCACTGGGCTAGAAACCCCTAGGACACTGCTTTACCTACAGTATGTGCCTAATTATCACCTGATGTCCTGCCCTGCAAGTACCCCTGAACGTCACAGTGAATAGCCTGTGATACTCAGGTTGAGAACCACTGGTCTAGAGGGTCATTCCCAGTTAAACCAAAAGGAAACACAGCACTGAGAAGTTTGACCATTCAAAAGTAATGAACACCCGGACTGACGCCATTATGCTGTAGAGGAAAAATCATAATTACATTTTTTGAGATATTTGCAAAAACAATAAAATTAGACATCACGAAGGGAAAAAAGAAAATAAAAATCTAAAAAAAGACTGTTTTATTACGCCCATTCATCTGAATTCTGTCACCTACGGGGAGCTACATACCAGGCCTAAACGCATCAACCAGAAGCAATGGTTATAGTAAACCCCAACATCTTAAATAAACATTCAAAAGAAGGGGCAAAAAAAAGAAGAGAAAAAAAAAAATTCGGATTCAAAACTTGGCTTGATGTCATTGGCTCCTAGTGAATGGACAGGCTGCGTCCATTGCGCATAGGCTACAGGTGCTGGTTAAAGTTAACAACTATGGGGAAAAGGGGGTAGGCAGTATAAAAACATCGGACTTAACCCATACCTGACTGCTGCTAACCGCACCTTGACACTAGTCTCAGACAAGCCATTCACAATCCGGTCCATCATATGCTCAGCCTCAATGATCTGGAGAGAGATGTTAATGTAGCATAAATAACATCACGGAATCCACGCCTGCCTGCCCGATTCCCGTCTACAACTGTAACAATAATGGCGGATTCAGACTATTGTCCATTGCAAGCGTTTTTCATGCATTTTGAAGAAAAAAAAAAAAAACCCACAACATTTAAAAGTTCTGTTTAAAAAGTGCATGAAAAGTTCAAAATATCAATTTCTGACACCATTCACACATTCAAGTATATAATAGCTGTGTCCAGGATACACAGGGGAAAAAAAATGCATCAACAGTATATGTACAGTATTAGGTGCAAATCAAAACACAATTACTAACTGTGAATGAGCCCAAGGGCCAGATGCATCATCGCTTGGAAAGTGATAAAATGGAGAGTGAAAAAATACCAGCCAATCAGCTCCTAACTGACATTTCTCAAACATAGCCTGTGACATGGAAGTTACGAGCTGATTGGCTGCTACTTTTTCACTCTCCATTTTATCACTTTCCAAGCGATGATGCATCTAGCCCCAAATGTGTAAAAGCAAAAAAATTACACAGTCCTAATATATGGATCCAAAAACCAATAAATACCGGAATGATAAATACATTTGGAATGACAGGTACATTGCATATAGTGGGGGAGATTTTGCAAAGATTAAAGTACCAACCAATCAGCTCCTAAGTGTCATTTTTCAAATGCACTCTGTAACATGGCAGTTAGACAATGATTGGTTGGTACTTTCGCTCTCTCCAAGCTTTGGTAAATCTCCCCCAGTATCCTATAAAAGTTATTGCCATTTCGGTAGATAATATATTACAAGTGATTCCAAAGCGTTACTTACTAGTACATACAAAACTGGGCACTGGTATAAAACTGGTACTTTGTATGGATGATCACTTTATAAGCTTGGAACCTAATTAGAACATGTTGACAATTGCAAACAGCTCAGAAAGCAATTGTAATGATGAAATTAAGAGTAAAGGAATGGAAGCCAACTGTGCAATATCTATCGGAGAATATCGTATTAAATAGAAAAGAAAGAAAACCCCCCCCCCCCAAAAAAAAAAAAGTACAATTATCCTCTCTCCTCTCCACGTACGGCTGGATAAACCCAAACAAATCACACATTTATTCAGCGTGAGGATATGGTCGTGTAGTTTTGGCATTTTAAAATACTACTCATGTTTAGGAGGATAATTAATTAAAATATATTACATGGTGCCAGCATCCTCTGTAGCACTTTACAAATATTAACTTGTAAAGCCTAAGGAAAAGAATACTCTAGGTAGTGACAAGTGTACATACCGTGCAGTGACAAGGGGATACTGCTAGTTATGGTATAATATGAAAACAGTGTTTAGATCAACGCCAAAAGGTCAACATGGGTAAAACGTTGGCACGAGTTTTGTTGGGCGCCAATTTGTAGGTTTCAGCACATGACAAGCCGATTAGTGTACTGCTTCTCTCTCGCCATGCTTCAGGTAGGGTTACCGTTCCTAATCTCAGTCTACGTGAATGGTAAAATAGGAGATAGTTGAAGAAAAAATAAATAATGCAAAAAAGAAAACCTTGTGTCAACCATTTGAACATGTCGACCTTTTGACCATTTCAACCATATGGTGTTGACCTTTGGACCAGATACCACTAGATATATAGACATTTCTAGGGTTAAATCTGTATTACCTGTGATCATTCCTGGAATTTAGGAACAGTTGGCAACAGAAATGAAAATAAACTATATTTAGTGTGGTTTATGGGGAAAGATGTATAGGGGACAAGTTGAGGTTTTGCAATCAATCAATGAGATTCTAACCATTATTTACTTAGGACATTCTATGAAATGAAAGCTATAAGCTGATGGGTTGCTATGGGAAACTTCTTGATCTGTTCACTTCGTAAAGGTTATTATATCTCCCCCATAGAGAATAATATGCATCAGTCATTATAAGGAAAGTAGGAGGAAGCTTCATAATGGAAAAGGTAAGAGATGTAACGTTCTTCCTAGATAATCCATATTACCTTCAACTAGCGGTAAACAGTTTGGGGTGTAATACATTTTATAATCGGAAAACTACGTAAATAGAATTTTAATAAACACCTCCCCTAAGGGAATGACGTCATTATTGATGCGTGGCTTGCGTTGCGTGAACGATAACACTCAAACAAACGGATCAAAATTGGGATTGCACCTCCAGTGTGTAGAATTTAATAAATTACAAAAATGGTCCTGTCACTTTTTAACGTATCTGCTACGGGTTCTTCTCGGATAACACCAAGAACCATGGATTAATATTTACTTACATTAAGACGTCTCAAATTTACATCTCTATAGATTTACCAAATGTGTTTGATGTGCACAGTTAGGGCGGAATTCAATTCGTTTATTGCACCGGATCTCCCGTCTGTTTATTTGTGTCAAGTGGCAGAACCTAACAAACTAATTGGCGTGATGTAAAAAGTGCCGTTTGGGCTCCTAAAACAGGTCACTTTTTGCGCATTTCATGCCGCCACCCTCAGGGGCAGCAAGCTTAAATACAGGCGCGGGGATCTGTTCGTGCCCGAACCGAGCTGGCAGTGACAGCTACCAGCTATAGCAATCGAATTCCGCCCCGAGAATCTAGTAACAACAATTTGCAATGTCACTAATAAAATGTAAACTGAAATGGTAGCAACTTCATAACTTGTTACATAAACATTTTTGTTTGAGCATATTAACCTTCCAGTGACAGAAAAACATTACAACCAGTTTTATTATAACAGATAAATGTGAATTTCTTCCCGATTTAGGCAAAACTTCACAAGCAAAAATCTAAACGAAAGGTCTACCTTATCGAATCTGTCCTAGCTTCTGTCAGGCTTATATGGATCAGCCAGCTACCACAGTGCATAGAAAGCTCACATTTTAACCAAAGCACTACATGACCCAAACCTGTAGACACATTAATACTCTGAGTTAAATAGCTACACACTTAAATGTGCATACACACTTGGCGAGAAAATGAGCGACGTCGCTCGTTTTCAGCCTTCCTGAGCGACGTCGCCCATTTTCACCCTTCCTGAGGGACGTCGCTCATTTTCTCTGCAAGTGTGTATTCCGCCGTGGACCAGCGATAATGACCCTTGCAGTTGGCAAGCAGCTCAATCTGGACCGTTGTACAAGGGCTACCTGCGTGGACCGGCCCCTGAATGACGTCACCGAGTGATATGAACGTCATATCACTCAGTGTGTATGCCCGGCCCTTTTAGGAGCACGCCACGTAGTGTGTACCCACCAATAGAAAGAAAGGCCTTCTAAAAAAGGACTTCTGTATCTTGGTAAGTGGTAAATAGAATCATTCGCCACCACCAAAACTACAGGCAACTCTGACAGATTTATCACAGGCATCTAGTACTCTTCAGGCTGACAATAACAGAAGATGATTGATGGAAGGATACACAATTTGTTTGGTATTTGTAAAAAAAAAAAAAAAAAAATTAATAATTTGAATATATATATTATTTATTAGTGTGATAAAAAATAAGTGTGTGAATATAATTGGGATTTTTTTTTTTTTTTTTTACAAGTTTCGGTTTTACCCACATTTGTAAGATCTAGACAACAATTTTTCTACAATTAAATTTGCACCGGAAACGGTTATTGCTTCTAAAACAAAAGTGGCAGATACAATTTCATAGTTAAGGAGTCTGACATTTTAAATATGTAAACTCAAATGGTCTTCGGGAAATTCCATTGAAGCCAGTAAAATAACATAAATTTAGCGCATCCAATAAATATCTAGAAAGAAATAATCAGTATACAGCCCCTTTTATTTTATTTTTAAGACCACTATTTTTGCCAAAATTTAAATGTCTGAGGACACCAAAAAATAAACGTAACAAGAACAAAATTCAGAAAAACACAAAACATCCAAGTGAGTTTTCCAGTCGTGATCACTCTTTATTTGGAAAGTTTTCCTCAGACATACATTGGAGACATTACCCAATAAACAAAATCTAGTTAATTTACAGGTTTCAAAAAGAATATCCTTAAAAAGGAAATAACAATGCACATAAAAATGAAACAATGTAACTTATTAAGTGTGAATTTCGGTCAATGCCTGTAAGACAAATTAATTGACTGTAGTGAAATACAGTTTCCTGTGAATTAAATGTATAAAATGAATAACAGTCCCCAGTCAATGTACTACTTCAGGCCACGTACCCACTGGTGTTGCCTTTTCCAATGCTAGTAAAAATCTGATTCAATGTGAACGCGTTTCGCATGTTTGTCCCTTGAATTTGGATTCTCAATCTAGGCTTCCCCCAATGTGCTTACCAATAGAAAATATAAAGAGAACACTGTGGTGCAGTACACTAATAAACAGAAGCAATGGATATGGTCATACTAAAACCATGGCTTCTAGGGTCAGACCTGTTTATGCGCGTTTCACCAGTACTAAAAATGCTAGTCAAATATTGATATAACAGAACACCAGTGGGTATGAGCCTTTATGCAATAAGAAAACCGCTTCGAAGCAGTGCATATCTTTGGCAATTTTTTTTACTGACTTTTTAACTTGACAGACATTATAAACAATACATATTTTTGTCAAAGTAAATCCACATTGCCAGACTCATGGCAAATATGCTTCAGGCTAATAAACTATTCTACAAATATGCTGAAAATGTATCTGTTAAAAAGACCACGTAAATGGCCAAAACTCATAAAACAAAAACATGTAAGCAAAGTTGAAAAGGACCACATATTAATATTTTTCAATTAACGGACTCCTGTACGGGAACAGCAAGTACTTCTAAGTGCGCTTATTGAAATATTTATTAGTTTGTCTTCCCTGTTCCCTTACAAGTTCTATAATTCATTAGAAAGACTACACAGTATAATCTTTTTTTGCCGTCTCCACTGATGTGTTACATTCAGTATTTGCTTGTTTCAGTTTCACTGACCATTACAGATAACAAATCAAATATAAATCCAAGAAAAAAAAAGTAACTAATTAATTATCTAGTACAGTATATTCCAAGGTAAAAGACTGCGTAAAATAAAAAATATATAAAAAATATATAATAATAATAATAATAATAATAATAATAATAATGTATTGGAGTATGAAATACCCACAACAGCATTGGAAGATCATCATTTAAAACCAGTTCTTTTTAATTTCACATTGTTGGCAACGGAAAATATTCCTACTCCTGCTCCCTATGAACATGCTAAAAACAACAATCCACTTTTGTGCTGCAAGCCGTAGTCCGAAACTTCTCTCGTTTAAGCGACAAGATGCTCAATGGGACAATGACATCAATAGGAATGGGTAGTGGGGGGGGGGAAATTAAGGTTCTGATGTTTAGCAGTTACGTAATTTGTGTCTTTAATTAGTTAATACAGCAACAACTGCCGCTATTTTTGTTTCACACGCATTCAGCTATTTTGCGCCGCGGTTTTTAGTTGAGAACTTATTTCACTATATTGGTACATCCTGTTTGATGAATTTATAAGCGGTATCAATGAATCAGACCGGACTAGGAAGGCAGAACCGTGCAATTCCAGAGAAGTAATTACGCTAAATGTTTAACAGCAAGGTGTGAATTAAACACAAGCTTGGTGTAATAAAACAATGAAGGTCCCGCCGTTGGCTTCCACCACCCACGTTTGACTTCACGAAGGGCTCAGGTGGGTGACAATCCATAGAGCCACAGGTCACTCTGAAAAACGGGTAATTTCTTTAATATGGTGCAATGAAAACCTCTAATATACTTTTCATCATAGCCTTATTTCATCTTCTCCTCTTCTTTTTTCCAGTTTATTGAGATTATACATTGAATAATAATAGTCGAGTTTCCCACCGGCCCAGCAGCTGTCAGAGTCCTTAAGTGAACTGTCTAGGGTTTTATGAGCTTCACTGCAAACGTTTTAAAAGGGGCTCATAGGATCTCTGACGTACGTAAGGAACGATAATAGATGTGTCCCATGTCAACCCACATAAAGCAGCCTTATTGTTAGATCTTATTAAATATATTTTTCCGCAAAACTCTTATTTGTTTTAGATTTGAATATTAATCCTCTTTGGAGTGCGATTTAAAGTTGCTTTATTCCTTTGCCCATCTGTGCTATAATATATGAACTCCACACGTGCAACAAGATTAAATTACAATAGCACACTACATTAACCCTGAGCAACCAAAAGGTATTTCATGTTTTACTCCAGACACTAGTGAATATCTAACAGGTTTATTCCAGTGATTTTTTCCTGATGACCGATACCAGGGTCTTATTTGGCAGAGATATTATATACCTGGCACAGAACCCAAGTCATCAGTGTCTTTTGGTCCACAAGAGCTAGCATTTTATATAGAGCAGGGGTAGGAAACGTCCGGCACTCCAGCCGCTGTGGAACTACACATCCCAGAATGTCATGAAACAGGTTTAGCATGCCCTATCAGGAAAACTGTGGCACACCTGCTACAGAGCAAGGAGCTTGCGATATGCGCGAAACAGCGCGATTCTAGCGAAAGTAACTAGATTTAATGCAGCCCTTAGTTTAAAGGCAAAACTAAAAAGTTGTTCTTTTTTTAGCAATATATTGTAAGCAAACTAAATTTTGCAGTTAATCAATAATGAAACGGAATGTTTCAGGAAAAGGACGGAATCGGATCAGGTGAGCGCAAGTGTAGATGCAGAGTGGATGTTATCTATGATTTAACAAATGGATTCGGAGGATCTGCTTTGTACAAAAGGATAGCGCCAGCATTTTTCGGAAAAAAAACCATGTCCCTTCCAAACGTGAGCTCAGGAGGACACATTTTCTTGTGTCACTGGTGTCAGTCCATTTTTGTTATCTTTTTATTCCTCACCCCCCCCCCCCCCCCTCAAAAAAAAAATAAACACCTGCAAACCGTCCTTGGATGATCTTGTACTCTTTAAATAGACCTGCACACTGGAGATTTGCATTCAAATTTGAGAAAAGTAGTATTAGTTTACCTATTCCTACTGACGAGCCAAATAAAGCCTACCCAAAAAAATAAATAAAGAAAAATTAAATATATATATATTATTGTTATTGAAAGTAAACAAAGAGAAAATGTATGGGCAATTTTTTGAGTATGGGAAGGGATAATGGGGGTCATTCAGAGTTGATCGCTTGCTAGCAAAACTGGGCAAAACTACGCATGCGTATGCACCGCAATGCGCAGGCACGTCGTACGGGTACAAAGAGGATCGGTGCTGGGCGATGGATTTTCGAAGAATCCATTCACACAGCCGATCGCATGGAGATTGGCAGGAAGAGGGCGTTTGTGGGTGTCAACTGACCGTTTTCTGGGAATGTTTGGAAAAACGCAGGCGTGTCCAAGCGTTTGCAGGGCGGGTGTCTGACGTCAATTCCGGGACCAAAAAGACTGAAGTGATCACAGCGGCTGACTAAGTCCAGCGCTACTCAGAAACTGCAAAAAACTATTTTGTGCAGCTCGGCTGCAAAATCGTTCGCACACTTGCAAAGCGAAAATACACTCCCCCATAGGCGGCAACTATCTGATAGCAGAACAGCAAAAGTTGCTAGCAAGCGATCAATTCGGAATGACCCCCCCATATGGTTTGTCCAACAAGGAATACCATTGTGAGAAGTAAACAACCTAAGGCAGGCATTCCCAACCGCGGTCCTCAAGGCACACCAACAGTGCAGGTTTTAGTGATATCCAGGCTTCAGCACAGATGGTTAAATCAAAATAACTGAGCTACTAATTAAGTCACCTGTGTTCAAGCCTGGATATCACTAATACCAGGACTGTTAGTGTGCCTTGAGGACCGTGGTTGGGAAACACTGACCTAAGGCCTCAAATAAGTCTACTGAAGCTAGGATGGAGGTGATCTGGGCATCAGAGCCACAATATCTAAACGTGATGCTCTCTGTATTGTAAGGTGTCACAATTTGGTGATCACCGGTCTTTTTGAAAGGGCAAATTGTTTAAGAGAGGGTGCCAAAATGTGGGAGACTGGGCCCATTTAGTGCCCTCCCCATCCTATAAGTTGAATTGTACCTCTGCAGGGCTGGTGTTATATATCTGGTGGTCACCACACAACCACCACTACGGGGCCACACAAAAAGAAAAAAGGGTCCTGTACTCTTTAAATGGGGGGGGGGAAGGGGGGGTACCCCTTATTTTACAGAGTCCCCCCCCATCGCTGGACTTCATAAGGATTTCTGTAACGTAAGTGGTTATTCTCTGGTGATAACCAGAAAACAACAACTAGGGCAATAGTTTAAAAAATAGGGACCCCTCTCTTTCATATGAAGATCCCCAAGAGTGTCTAGGTGCCATGATGGGGGAGATCGAGCCAGCTC
Source organism: Pseudophryne corroboree (assembly GCF_028390025.1). Classification (NCBI taxonomy): domain Eukaryota; kingdom Metazoa; phylum Chordata; class Amphibia; order Anura; family Myobatrachidae; genus Pseudophryne; species Pseudophryne corroboree. The sequence continues at coordinate 39,546,888 of NC_086450.1, read as the reverse complement.
CCACTGCGCACAACGGTGACAGAACAGACAATCCATGCTTAATATATTACATATATGGGATGGAAAAGCGAATACAGTAGTAGAAAAATATTCCAAAGCCCCGAATGTTGCAATTACAAAACGTGTAAAATTTTGGGTGACTTTACAGAGTCTTCACTTGGTCCTCCACTACTACGGATAAGACCGCAACAGTTTTCAATGGGCATAAACGACCGGAACATCAACAAGAAAGGGAACAGGCAGCAAGTGACTTAAAAAGGTACAAATCCCTTTCTAAAATGAGCTAGTAGATAGCGGACATACCTGGTGTTGCCAGATGCATTTTGCACCCTCTGCCACCACCCCTTGTTTAGATCTTTCCCGCCTCTCCCTCTAATCAAGTGCTAGGACGGCTGTCACATATAGTCGCTTGCTAGACTGGGACTTCCCTGGGGGCCGGATAGTGGAGGACAGGACATGTGTCCATTCAGCTCCTCAAAATAGTGCAGGAAGGCGGGTTACTACTGAGCTTTATGGGGCATGCAGGGGGGGGGGGGGGGGGGGGGGGGCAGGAGTAGCCTCCAGGTAGCCGCCATCTTGCGGATGGCAATGACGTCAGCTCAATTGGTTTGTCTTAACCATGCACGCTCGCCACCGTCCAGCTCTCACTGCGCACACCCAGACAGGTCGGTAGGATTAGGCAACAGATGATCTGGTAACATATGAATATAGTGGTACAGGGACATCTGAACTCCTGCACATAAGTACATCACACGTTGCGGTCTTAGTGGTCTTGGAGCATTGTAATTTCCATCACGGCAAGTCGTAATCATACAATGTGTTTTCGTAATCAATACTACCCAAGTATTCCTTTTAATATTTTCTAAGGCACAGAGAATAATTATAGATAGTAGGGACTGCATCCAATCTTCAGAAAACAAGATGTTCTCTTCATTGAGCAGCTAGTCAAAATAAAGAATTAAGGACGTTGCCAGGGACGAAGCTTTAAGTCTGGAACTGTCCCTGAAAATGAGTGAATAATGGTAACGATGCCAGGTGTACGTCACGGTACAAGCAAGCAGGGGGAGGTGCAGCACAAAGATACAGGTCACATCTGAGCACCCCGATGAGGACTACGTAACGCCATTATGTACAAATGCTTTCTTGTTATATTATAGGGTATAGGTGTTCCCTGAGTATTACGGTCCTAGCAAGTTCTCAGGTCAAATTCCCCACTTTAGTTAGGCTTACCATACCAGGGGATAAATTTACTAAGAAGGGAGTTCTGTTTAAGATGGGATGTTGCCTATGGCAACCAATCAGCTTCTACTTCTCATTTATCTAGCACCTTCTAGAAGATAATACCTGGAATCTGATTGGTTGCTATTGGCAACATCCCATCTTAACTCCCATCTTAGTAAATTTACCCCCAGTCCTTTAAACTGGGACGCTCATGAATTACACAGGTTCTCCAGCGGATTAAAACCAAGTGAAATGCAGGCTTGAAGTCAGACAGCCCCAGAACCTGTGTAATTCATAAATGTCACAGTTAAAGGGATAGTATGGCAAGCCTACCTTTAATTAAATGGAAGGAAGGAAGGAAGGAAGGAAGGAAGGAAGGAAGGAAGGAAGGAAGGAAGGAAGGAAGGAAGGAAGGAGCGAGCTATGGATATAACTGGACTATATTTTTTGAAGCCCGCTTTGACTATAGGGGATCTGGTCTCTAGGTCGACAAGACTTAGGTCGACACTGTCTAGGTCGACCACTATTGGTCGACAGTAAGTAGGTCATTATGGTTTCTAGGTCGACATGAGTTTTTCACATTTTTCCCCCACATTTTTTAAACTTTTTTATACTTTACGCTCCATGTGGACTACAATTGTGAACGGTAACCTGGGCTGAGCGCAGCGGTAGCAGAGCGAGGCACCTTGGCCGATGCGAGGGGGACACAGTGCACTAATTGTGGTTCCCGGTCACTCTATGAAGAAAACAACACCAAAAAATAATGTAAAAAACTCATGTCGACCTAGCACATGTCGACCTAGAGTCCGTCAACTTAGAAACCATGTCGACCTACTTACTGTCGACCAATAGTGGTCAGCCTAGACACTGTCGACCTAAGTCTATTCTATCTAACATACCACACACGACTATAGGTAGGAAAAGAAATGATCCAGCCTACTGATCGGTAACATACCCTATATATTAATGTTATACATAGACAGGCAGATAACCAGCGTGACAAGGACGCTTGCCAGGAGACTGAAGTGTCAGATACCTGCTAACTACAACAATATCATGCACAGTACTCCGGTTTAGGACACAAAAACCAAGCAGGGTGCAACAATACAGAATAGGTTACATCATATAAAGCCTTTATTTATAGTAACAAGGGTTAACCGGTATTATGGGGTAGATTTATTAAGCCTGGTGAAGTGATAAACTGGAAGGTGATAAAGCACCAGCCAATCAGCTTCTATGTTACAGGCTGGGTTTAAAAAATGACAGGAGCTGACTGGCTGGAGCGTTATCACCTTCGACTTCATCACTTCACCAGGCTTAATAATACCCCTTTTCCATCTGTAGCACGGGTCGCAGCCGGGAGCCTGACACAGCTGCGACCCGTGCTAAAGCCCCCTTTCCCACAGTGCTCACCAACCCGGCATATTGCCGGGTTGGTGACGCTGCTAGTGATGCGGCAGGGGCGGCGCTGGGAGATCACATGATCTCCCAGCGCCGCCCTCCCATACACTGAACGGGAGCCGTGTCGCCTCGACACGGCTCCCGTTCACACTAGACAGCTAGCCGGGTTGAACACATGTTCAACCCAGTAAGCTACCTGGGTAGGATTCCCGGATCACTTGATCCGGGAATTTGCAGGTAGACCTTTTCCACTAGGGAAAAACACGGGTAAATGCGCGCCCCCGCACATTTACCCGTGTTTCTAAGAGCTAGTGGAAAAGGGGTACAAATCTGCCCCTATGTGTGGTATATATGCAAAAAGCCTCAAAACGATTTACTGACACACAGGGTTAACGGGCCAAGCAACACAGCACATATAGCACCATCATACTTCTATGTCGCTGTGCCCAGTGTGCCAATAAATATTTTCATGTATATAGGGGTGAAGGTGAATTTGTTTTCGCAGTGTTCTTCCCAGAATTCATTTCTACGCTCTTCCAGGTGTCAGTCAGTCAATGCGCTTCCATTACTGTGACAGGCGCAGTAACAGAGATCCCGGATCCCTCCCCAGACTTTAAGTGGCAGGGTGCAGGTTGGACGGCAGGAACATTGCGTCCAGCCAGCAAGTGAACAATATCTGCAATAGTCTTTCAAAAATATTTCATTGTTCAAGTCATCTTTCATTCATGCAAAGTCCTAGTCCCACCCGGCAACTGCTTAGTACCAAAATTCGTGAGCAAAATGTACTAGGTAGAACGCAGGTCTCCGGTTGGATGTTTTATGGATTTTTATTTATCATGCACCCTATGTTTTTTCATTGATGTATGTGTGTGCGCAGACTTTCAGTATAATAGACGTTGATAAATATCTGTGACGTGTGGTTAGGTGAGGTAGAGCATCTCCTGTCATATTTCAGAGTTCTCACTATAAAAATTATATGAAAAAGACAAAGATGAGATTACAGTATACAGTAAATATCTTCTTTGTATTATTCTAATGATTGTTATAGTCAAAACTCTGGAGTATACTGGCGTATGACAGTTGAGGCAGTGCCTCAATGCCTACCTTCTCTGTACATCTCTGATCAAAACTCAGTAAAATCCCAGCAGTATCTACTGCTGCACCTGTGTATAATGCCCACATGTATACTGCCGCCCCTGTGTATACTGCCCACGTGTATGGGATCAGTACGTAATCCCGCTGGACGGGATCCCGGCGGTCGAAATACCGACGCCGGAATCCCGACCACACAATCCCGACAGGGGTGGCGAGCGGAACGCAGCCCCTTGCGGGCACGCTTCGCTCGCCACGCTGCGGGCACGGTGCCTCGCTACGCTCGCCACACTATTATATTCTCCCTCTATGGGTATCGTGGACACCCACGGAGGGAGAATATGTCGGGATTGTGGCGGTTGGGATTCCGGCGTCGGTATTTCGACCGTCGGGATCCCGTCCAGCGGGATGTTGACCGCATCCCACGTGTATATACTGCCGCACCTGTGTATAACGCCCACATGCATATACTGCTGCACCTGTGTATAACGCCCACATGCATATACTGCTGCACCTGTGTATAACGCCCACATGCATATACTGCAGCACCTGTGTATAATGCCCACATGCATATACTGCTGCACTTGTGTATAATGCCCACATGCATATACTGCTGCACTTGTGTATAATGCCCACATGTATATACTGCTGCACATGTATAATACCCACATGTATATACTGCTGCACCTGTGTATAACACCCACATGCATATACTGCTGCACCTGTGTATAATGCCACATGCATATATTGCTGCACCTGTGTATAACGCCCACATGCACCCTTTAGCTCATAGTGTGTGTAAATCTGGCTCTGGTACTAGCCAGCGCCTCCTGAGCCATTTGCCTCACTGATAAATACAGACCACAAGGTGATGAAGAAGGAGAAAGAACTCTGACAAAGAGAGGTATAAGAGGCGTCCTGCTGAACCTTTCCATACGCACACTGTATGTACACCTGAGGCTATATTTCCTTAGCTATGAAAACCTGACAATTTGTGCCCATGCCCACAGGATTTAAATACAGCAGATAACATTAAAGGTTATTGTTTTGCATTCAAAAGTGCTGCCGTTGTAAATCCCACCGGCACAAAAAAATAAAAATGAAATAAAATCGGTGATTTAGAAAACCTGCTGCTTTATAGATATAGGGGCGTATCAGTCCTTCTAAAAGCAGCGACAGGCAACCTGATAATCCTCAAATTGGGCGGCCCTCTAGCCGTCGAAAGGGCAGCCCATAACTTTAATCTCTATAAGTAAATGAAAATGACGACATGTAATCAATGAGATAGACACCTATCTGTAAATAACAGCACATTAGGTACTTTAAAGCAACATGACATCAAAGTAGACAGGAATTGGGGTGGCACATGAAGGCATGGAGGAGACCCTGGGGCAGTCTGATGCCCATCACGGGTTCTAAAGAGTGGACACGTGGAGATTATCAGATTCTAGATCGCATTTTATAGAGTATACATGATATACAGTATGCTATCTAGAGGTTGATTGGTTGCAACAGCAACAATCTCAACCTGACTTCTCATTTCTTTATACTGTTTGAGCACCCCCTATAGTCCCCGATGTACATAGAAAAATAATACTTCCATATTCTTTCAACTGGTCAGAACCCCTAACTCAAATAGCTCTTACTAAGATAAGTGATACCTTAACATATTTTTCTCCTAGTCCAAAAATGACTTGGTTTAGCTAATGGCACTCAATGGCTTTTTTTAGACAGTACATGGTGTATTTTACATCTAGGAACCAAATAACAGGTTTAATTAAAAAGATGGAGTGCCATCAGCCATAAAAGCAAGGCAACAGTGCTACGGAGTGTGACTAATCCAGCCTGTGCCTCTCCATCCCCGCAGTCTGAGCGCAGTCTAGACCGCAGTGGATTACTCAGCAGGACACTTAGGAGAAGAGAAAATAAGAAAGTGGCACCATTACCGCTGCTAAGTAGCAACTTTCAGCAGACGAAAATGAATAATTCTAATAAAAGAAAGACTAAAGTTATCATGCACGTTTTAAAGTGTTGCTACAAACCCATATAACCACTTTCCATCATAACATCATTAAAACAAAGCTTTATTCACACATAAAATATTAAAAGAAAAAAATTAAAAACGCACAACAGATATAATCCAGGCCAGACCAGAAGCAAACCATTTTGTGCAGATTACAATGAAATGTCGGTTTTGTCATAGCACATATCACAACATAAGCAATATCAGAAGTGAGGTCTCTTTTGCAGTGCTGGTCCAACAGCAGGGCACAGGCCGTGGCGGAGGGAGACTGTCTATCAGACCTCATGGACTCTACCAGCACTGAATACTGAAGCCATATTTTATGTGCAGCCAAAGTAAGTGCCAACTCGTTCGGAATGCTACTGTCCCAACTGTCCAAGGCTGCTTATGGAAAAAAATGTAGAGGATACACACATCTATATTGCTCCAAAGGGCAACGCCATATGGTGCAAAAATTATAGGTATATCGATTGTGAACGTTAGCCGTTACAGTGTGCTAGATGACACTAGGGGAGGATAACCACTATTAGAAACTCTAAACTAGACCTGCCCTTTGCCACTACCGGTGATAAACCTACCGTGTGTGCACCAAGTCTTTGAGAAAGCGGTGGCCGAGTTAAGTATAATGGGCGCAGGGGGGGGGGGTGTAGTGTGTGACCCCCTGTACTGCATCTATTAGAGATAGGCCCCCGTGCAGAAAGGGTATTAGTGTGTTAGGTAGGTGCACTAATTAAATGTATACCGGCGGGTTTAGTATGAAATCCCCACGGTCAAAATCCCGACATTTAAAATTTCGACATGTCAAAAAGTCAAAACAAGTCTTACTTTTTTGTGTGTATGTCAACAACATAGGTCGATATGGGCACCGCTTAAGTGTAACGCGTCCCCTCGCATGGGCGAGCGGCTTCGGTTACGGTGCTTTGCTGCGCCCGGCACACTATTATATTTCCCCTTCCAGGTTCACTGGGATGGTAAAGTATAAACAAGTCTGTTTCAATGGAAAATGACCTGTCGACATTTTAAATGTCGGTATTTTGACCATGTCAGGATTCTGTCAGTGAATGGTTGTCGGTATTTTGATTGTAGGTAAATTGACCGCATCCCATACTGGCAGTAGGCTTAATTAAAGCTTCCCTTCAACATTGTAGTGCAAATAATCTACAATTTGCACAGGTAATATCCGCACTCAAAACTGTGCAGCAGCTGTGTTATGTTTGCAGATGTATTTGGCTTATTTATGGTGTATAAAAGGTTTCTATACAAAATAAAAAATTATGCGTCTATACTCCGGAGCCTGCTGGATGCAGTAAGTGGAAGTACTGTAAAAGGACAGGCAGCTGAAGTTTGTTCAATGCATTGACATCTGTCTAAAGCAACAGAACCCACCCTGAAGTTCGCCGCCTCGTCTTACACTACAGCTCACACCAGTCAGCAGTTGTAGCGGATGTGTAGATTGAGGGTTACCGTTTGTGCGAGAAACTCTACAGTATTACTGGAAGTAGACGGATATCAGCTGCTGATTAGTGGAGGATGAGACGGAAGCACGGGAACATGGAAGATAAAACAAGACTCGAGAGAAAGGTGAACAGTTTTCACGGACGTCAATGGGAAGACGGAAATGTTTGGAGGCGCTACTAATTCTGCACACAAATTAAATAGTTTTTCCCACATTAGAGGTGACACGGACGGGCTATATAACAATTCCTCTGCCTGGGCTTGTCTTTGGTCCCCTTGCAGCAGGTAGTATGTACCTACAAACCAAGGCGCACCTGCAACACCTGAAATGACGCAGCTCTTTTCTCCCCTTACTCCAGCAATGTATTATCCAATAGAAGGAATAGTGGTAATAATTCATGAAAAAGACTGAAATGTGATAGTATGTGTGCACGTGTGTGTATATAACTTCATTGCACGACCCTCATAGATTGTAATCCTCTTAATGGAGATGTGTCAATGTTATTTTCTCCTTGAAAAGCCTGCTATTAAGAGTGTGCTTTGGTCAGTTGACTTGAGAAGGAAGACTGGATCCGCCACGACTGATGCAGAATTAGGCAAGGGCTAACAGGACTGGACTCCCACCAATTCTTGCAATGATGATCCCCTCTTTGATAACTAGCATGCTCTAGTAATACAGTAATAGGGTGTGTTGCACGGTAAGTGCTGCACCAGCTGGCACACCAGTCGACCTCACACACACGCACCCAAGCAGATTTTTGAGATACTGCCACGTGCACCTGCCTGCATCTGGATACGTGGGACAGAGAGGAATGGCCGCCTTCTAATGTAAGCAGAGTACAGCATCTGTGTATTTGTGCAAGTGCGGACACGTGCAACCAGGGAAAGGGGCGCGCTATTTGCTGTGCTACCTGCACGTGGCAAGGGACAGGTGCAAAAAAAAGGATGACGAGGAAAGTCGCCAGCACTAGAGAACCTATGTGATTGGTGAATACTACCCTGTGCCCGGTATCTTCCCCACTCAGGTTCTGTATATATTATGTGTTTGAGTAAATTTTGAAGAAAAATATATATCTTTTTTTTTTTACAATTTTAAAAAAAGTTTAATGCATAATAGCGAAAACAACTGTGTGCCACATTCGCATTATAGTATAGTTGCCGCTGTGCAGATTTTTCGAGGGAACACGTCTCGCACCTGTGACTTGTGACAACGATGCAGCAGGCAGACCGTGTGCACAATAAATGCTTGTTTATTCAAGTCTACCTGCTGGCTACAAACAGTGCAGACATCCCATGTGTGCAGCCGACATCACTTAGATGACGGACACTATGATACGGTGACATCACTGAGATAAGACGCATGCCCAGGTGATACCCACTAGATCTGCTAGGGGGCACTGCCGCGTGCCATGAATCAGCTGCTTCATCTGTGACTAAGCTGTGGACATATACTCACCCTTCCGCTATCACGATATAATGTAACACATGCTGTAGCAGAAGCAGCTTTGGACAGTGGCGACATTGTAGCGTTGTGGTTACCCTGGGCACCGGAAAGCTTCGCCTCTACAGGAAACGGTGTATTGGAACTCATGCATACGGAATGTGCAGGGTTAATGCTGAACACAGGAATAGAATGCAAGTTATTGGTCTTCTCATACCATCAGGCTATGCTAGGTTTCTAACGGCATAAAAATATAAAGCCATAAGGCAATGGCCCCATTCATTCATTCTTCCGTAAACCCTCACAGTCTCTGCTTTTGGCTTTAAACATGACAGTCACTGTTAATTCTTTTTTTCCTGGCGACTTTTTCAGGTGGGTGTCACACCCTGTCTGCTGGCGGAAAGGACCGGGGGTCGCCCCTCTCCCAGACTCACCTTCTTCCGGATGTCTTCGTCATTGGCTCCCAGCGAGGCGTAGAGCTTGAAGGCCGCTTGGCGCAACTCGTGGGCATGTTTTAAATCGTGATCCAGCTGAGATCGGGAAGAAAAATATAAATATATTAAAAAAAAATAAAGACGTAAGACAGACTGGCAACTTGGCGGCAGATAACCAAGCTCTTAGACATAGTGAATACATGCATATTGCAGTCATAGCTCAACCAAATCACTTCACCTCAAACAACTGTCTAAGCCAGGCTCTGGCAACATATGGATCTGCGGCCGGAGGGGGAACAAACAGGACTTAAAGCATAATGTGCCAGCTGGGACCTCTATTCCCACGCAAACAGAAGATCCACAGATTTCCCTGGGTTGGGTACGGAATCCCGTCTGTCAGCGACAGGGGCGCTTGAGCACTGTAACCCTAAAAGTAACCCTCTCTCCCCCCCGCAGTCTAACCCAAAACCCCGCAGTCTAACCCTAACGGCATACTTACATTTGGGATTCAGTCGTCGGCATTCTGCCGTCGGGATTCTGACAGTGGTGTTCTCAACTACATCACATTTCACGAATAGCTGAAGCACAAACTGCCAATGATTTTCTAGCCTTAACGCCCCTTTTATTTTCAAAACAGTCGGACACAGTGGCGCCCTTAAGCCTTTTGCCAGACGCAAGTCTGCGACTTTATGTTGATACCACCACAAGTCTTTACCTTGTGTACTTCTGTGCGTCTGAATGTGCAATGACCGAGAGTCAAAACGCTGCAAATGCGTTTGGTGCATCTATAGACGCCACCATCGAAACCATACGCTAGGTGTAGAATTTTTCTGTCCGAGTACGGCCCCCCAATGTGACCAATTAAAACGTCTGTGCATGCAACCACTTCAGAGATACTCCCGTAACACTGACCGTCACCCGTGCTTCTGAGCAGGCCCCTCCCAGTCATCGCCCAGGAGCACCCAAAACATTCTGGGTGGTACTGAAAATCGCTACTGCGACTTTGAACCAACAATCTGGATGCACACACGTGGTGACTTGACACGTGTGCAGTAAAAAATTAAAAAAGGTTACTCGACTACGTCCTGAATCAAGCCCAAGACCTCAGAAAGGAGTGTATGTGTAGGTCATAAACATTATAGGGCTGTAAAACACACCCAAATTAGAGGGAAGTTTTCAATCAACAAAACATGACAGTGAAATATAGTGGTGTAAGCAGTCAAAAAACAGCAAAGCACAGACTGGCAAAAACAAATCATACCAAACCTACAGGTCGTTCTGCAAAAAGCATGATATAACATTCAGGAAAGGTCTCCTGTACTTTCAGAGAATTACATATTCCGAGATTGGGGTCTCCCCCCCCCAAAAAAAAAGTAGATGAGGAAGGATAAAAACATAACTATCTTCCCTGTTATGAGCTGAACATACATATTGAAATATATTTATTTTAGCAAGATTCCGAAACTGGCATTGTGATTCACTATGCAGCTAGCACCGGTTTCCAGTGACAAGTCTGACAGCGTGCGGGACAGGATACTCTCAGACAGAGGACTGAAGTATACAGATTAGGAGTAGGGGAGCTGAACACGACAGCCAACGTGAGCTGGCTGGGATTCCAGTCCCGTCAGCTGGCACGTACAGTAGATACATACAGGACTGAACAGTGCTGCAAGCTTAGAAAGGACAGTACAGCTGTCACCATGGCTGGGTGACTCCTATGAGTGAGTACATGCTAAGACTCAGACTGATTAAGAGGGATTATCTTTTGTAGGTCTATCCCTAAAATGTGTATATCTGATTGTCTGCAGTTGGTTACTGTTAGGGAGCAGTATGCTCCACCGTCGTCTCCACCACGCTGGGCACTAAGACCCAGAATCTGCGGGCAGGAGCGACCTCCGACCTCATCAGCTACTGCAGCCATGTTTACTGTGTAAGAGTGTCACAGTGCTGCACACGTGTGCTACTTCGCTCCGGAGAGGAGACGCCTATTATGTGTTTAAGAGCATCACATCATCCGCTGACATCCAATCATGGGATTTTAAGTTCATGACGCCTTTCAGGGCAGTTTACATTGTAATGCACAAAACCTCACCTGTGCTCAAGCAACACATACACGCAAGCACCTACCTAACAAAGCTGTGCAAAAACAAAAATATACTCACCTCTTCTTCTGAAGTCTGGGGTGAGAGCTGGTGGGATTGCTGGGTCATTTGTAACAGTGGAAAGGTTAGAGAGGCTGCAGTGCACTGGGATTCATCTATAGCCCCACTGGTGTCTGTCTCCACGATGTTAGCGTGCAACGTCTCTTGCTGCTACAGTGTATAAACACCAGGGAGAGAAGAGGGGGGAAAGAGGACAGGTTTGTGCTTACCTAGGAGCAGACGCCCGGGGGGACTAAAGAATAATCTCTATGCACTGCAGTCTAAATCGTCACACACACACACAAAGATCAGCTCTGCAACCTATAGGAGAGAAACTCCGGAGAACTTGGGCTAGGAACATTAGCTGTTGGGGGCTGGTCTGCTTCCATTATATTTTTACTGTCTATAGAGCAGTGTTTCCCAACCGCGGTCCTCAAGGCACACTAACAGTCCTGGTTTTAGTGATATCCAGGCTTGAACACAGGTGACTTAATTAGTACCTCAGTTATTTTGATTTAACCATTTCTGCTGAAGCCTGGATATCACTAAAACCTGCCCTGTTGGTGTGCCTTGAGGACCGCGGTTGGGAATGCCTGATCTAGAGGATTTCTAAAGAGGACAAAACTGAGAATTTGCAACTTTTCGATTTTAGGTTTACTATATTGGTCCATATAACCCACAAATAAACATGGTCCATTCGTGGCCTACTATCTGTACACGGGTTGCACCGTATCCTGAGAAGCAGATCGTTATCGTACATAATATATAAAAACTAATCTACGTTAAATAAATAGAAAAAGTTACACTGCGTGCAATAAAAATGGACCAGACGGCTGGTTTGTGATGTAATATTCTCCTATAAAAACAGCCCTTCTGTTCCGTAACTGCCAAAAACGCCCTGATGGGCAGTGATGAAAGGGGTAATTCACATCACTTTATACAAGATCTCCCCTAACCGGTCCTCATACTGACTGTATAGGATCCTGTGAAAGGCGGTTACAGATATTGGTTTGTTATTCACACTCCGCTGCAGAGCTATACTGACCACTATTACTTTAGCAGCAGCCTAAAGATGCCGCCACTTGGTCACATGCAACAAAATAAAAACCACACCTGTGCGCACTGCAATACCATGTACACACAGCAGGGGGCAGGATATACACACCCTTTTGATGTCCGTGATGGCACTGACTGAGCTGGGATATTTAAAGTAATCCGCAAGCATGGAGATGAGATGGTCAGTAATGCTGGCAATCCTCTGCAGCTCCACGTCCGGCTCTATAAGATACGCCAGGGTCTCCGCCCCTTCCACTCTCTCCTCTAGGAGGCGCTCTTTGCTACACATACGCACCAAGCAGGGAAGTGCCTGCAATAGAAAGGGACGGGATGTGTCAGAATGGAAACAAAGACAGAACATCTTGTTGTTTTACAGCTTAGCAGTGGGGGAGGAAATGTTGGGCTACATGACTTTTCTTTTAGTCGGTGTTGTTCAAGTTAGATTATTGGGGTTCCCAACATAAAGGGTCATTTACGATCATGCAAATGTTGTTTTGTGACATCATTCCGGCTCCTATTACGTATACGTACCGGTGATTGACAGGAAGCATATAAAACGTATGGACCAAGGTTATTACTAGTGAAAAAATATTGCCCAGTAAGCTGGGAGAAGTTGGTATATCCAGTATCTTCCTTGCTCAATGCTTATGCACTTAAGTGGAAATATGAGACAACATCATCAGTTGTACAGTTAGGTACATAGGCTTCTCCTCTCAACAGACCTCTGGCTGGTCAGTGGCACTTGAAGCACAAGGTCATTCCTAAACTTAGGGCAGGCTTCAATTAGCTGCAAAGTGCTTAATGCGGGTTAAAAACCTGCAGCCACCACTTAACGCAGGTCATAATGGGAGCACAGTAGCTCTTAGTTTGTAGCTTCAGACTAGTTAAAAAGTAGGGAAAATCCCTATTTTAATGTCAAACATGACAAGACAATGTACAGTACTCCCTGATACACATTTCACAATGAATAACAACATATTTAGAGGTGTTTTAATAAAAAAATCTGGCCCCAAAAAAACAAACAAAAAAAAAAAAAAAAAACAGGTCAATTATCAGGTCTTGAAAAAGCAGAAAAATGGGGTTAATAAAGTGGGACACGTATGTAGAGGTGTAATAAAGTGGGACACGTATGTAGAGGTGTAATAAAGTGGGACACGTATGTAGAGGTGTAATAAAGTGGGTCACGTATGTAGGTGTGATAAAGTGGGACACGTATGCAGAGGTGTAATAAAGTGGGACACGTATGTAGAGGTGTAATAAAGTGGGACACGTATGTAGAGGTGTAATAAAGTGGGACACGTATGTAGAGGTGTAATAAAGTGGGTCACGTATGTAGAGGTGTGATGAAGTGGGACATGTATGTAGAGGTGCGATGAAGTGGGACATGTATGTAGAGGTGCGATGAAGTGGGACACGTATGTAGAGGTGCTGTATTGATGGGAAATGTTTTTTTTTTTTAAGTGTGAATATACAAGTAAAACCCTTGCAAGTTCACACTTAAAAAAAAAAAAAAACAACAAAAAAAACCAAATCACTGTAGAGACACATAAGGGGATATTAAATTCCCCTCGGAAAATTTTCCCGCAAAACCTCACCCCCCAAAACTGGTTTTTACAGCGATTTTTACCAGATAAACATTATTAGGCAATTCAATTGTAGCCCGTCCCCAACCCCCCCCCCCCGAAACGGACCCATTTTCGGCCAAAAACGCATAGGATTCAGCGGGATGGACACGTGTTTTTTGTGGACACAATTACGAAACCAAGACATTTATCACGGATTTTTTTTTCTCCGGTCTCAGACAGGTAAAAGAAAAATCCCTGATGACTGCCAGCTTTTGGGGCTAAAGGGATTGCCCCTCCCGGGATCAATTAGCCGCAGTAAATTACCTCGGCTAATTGAATATCCCCCTTAATATGCCCCAAAATACTCTAGACACTTTCCTTGACCATCATTACTAAATGGTTGTAAAAAAACCAACCATTTAACACAATGTAACAGCCTCCAATACTTTGCTTATGGCTGACAGCCCTATACATTGTCCCGAGATCTTATTTGGCACTTTTTCGTGTGTATATTATTCCCGCAAGCTTTCATGCACGTCACATAAGTCGCGCACCGCAGAGGTAACGCACAACATGTCTGCGACTTGCCATTTGTAATTGAATCGCGTGTGCGGAAAGTAAACCGCCTTTAATCTTTCAGATACAGTTTTGCATGAAGAGACGGTTTCTATTAAAAACATTCAAACAGACACAAAAACTCCACAAGAAACAAAAAGAATACAGGATGACGCTTCACTGTTATAACGAATTTACATGCGACGTCAGTAAGTAGCATGTACAGGACATAAGTTGTCCTAAAGCAGAAGCTGGTTTGACTGTGTAGTGACTCTTTACCACGTCTGCCATGTCACGCCCTCCATGTGGTAGGTTAGCCCATTACAAAGCCATTCCCAAAAGCACGGAGAGACGACAAGCGCCTTAAAAAGGCGCTTGGCGAGCACTTGCTCGTAGTGCGTGCCTGCATGGTTTCCCAGTATACACTAATCAAACCTTTACAATATTTCGTTTGAAATACATTAAAACTTTTATGCAAAGTTACCAAGAAGAAACACAATCACTATAAACTTTTTGTTTCTCCTTCTCCTCCTCCTCTAGTACAATCAATGGGGTGCTTCAGCGAGTTCCCTGCAGTTTTAGAGTTGCTTACCTCTGCTGTATTGCAGACCATTTATTCTTCAGCTCATTGCTCCTGCAGAATATTGAAAGTAAAACACAGTTGTGCCAACTGGACAAGACTCAGAACGAAGCCCAGTCAGACAAACTCCATGATGCGTCATCTATTCTGCAGCTATTAGGCAAGGGTGACCTGCTGCAGCCCGACTACAGGTGATATAGTGCAGCTGTCAGATGCGGGTAACGGCTGATTGAAGCTGTATGGTCACAATAATTGCACAAAATCCAGGTACGTCACTGCAGGTTGACCCCCCCTCCGCTCTACTGGAAAGTGAAACAAAGCCAGAAAGCTGGCACCCCCGAAATATTTTACAAAAAGACACATTTCCTGCCCAAATAAGTGCTTTATTACACAGGTCATCTAAACATGGAATCATTCTATTTAGCTTTATTGCACAGGTTTGAGGCAACAGCATAGAAACATTTACCGCTGATGATCCTACTATTCTCATTTTCACAAAAAAAAAAAAAAAAGAAAGAAGTCAAACAGCTATACTTACTCTTAACACAATGCAGTTGTCATCTGTTCGGATAGAGCCTGCTCGACACATGTAGGTTAGGCTGGAAGAAGAAGAAGAGGAGGAGGTATTTCTTACAGTTGTGTGATGTAGAACAAGCAGCACTGGCATCAACCTGGACCAAGGTACACCGACGCGTTTTACAATATCATTTGTTCTTGCACCAAACTCTTAGCACACAATTCCCGATCTAGAACGTTGGCTCTTACAAACGGAGGATTGAGACCCAATGGTCTATTTTGGAATTGAAACCATTTTCCATTAAAGTCAATTTCTGAGGTTTCCTAAGTGTATTGTTAGAACGTTGAACATTAGAAGTATTGATAGCTGCATTCTAAGGTTGTCATTCCAAAGACAGAGTTATAACTGGAGTTTATAAGCCATTTCAGCTACACGAGTCACACTAAGAAAAATCATCTGTCTGCAACTGTGAATCAGACTTCAATGCAACACCTCCCCTGTTAGACTGCTGAACATACTGATCAAACACTCTCTCCCAGATAGTGAATGAATGTCAAGACCTGAAAACAGGCATTGGCCTGTCACTGTGAAGGCCGCATTCCAAGGATAAAGTTAGAACTGGATTTTGTCTCTTGACTCTCCATACTGTTCCACCATAAACCTCCTACTCTACCATCCCCGCCCCCCTTCTTCCCAATCCCACTTACCCGTTATGGACACCCACTTCAACCTATGGTATTTGTGCTTTGGTTTTGCAATTCCCCGCTGCATGTTACATTTCTAGGAATGGCTTTCGAAAATCTACGGGAGGGTGTGCACGCTGATCACTGTCTGCTTACAACAGGGGTGGGGAACCTCAGGCCCGAGGGCCGTATAATGCCCGCAGAGCCACTTGATCCGGCCCGGCCAGGCTCACCTAGCCGGGCGCCCACTGAGATTTTGTTACTAGCGGGCGCCTGGCTTCTTACCCTCAGTAGCAGCCGGAGGCAGGAGCTCACTCCTGAGCTCCGGCTTCCGGCTCTGGCAGTGTGCGTGTGCTGCTGTGTGGTGTTATGGGAGAGATGTCATGACTTCTCTGCCATAGTTCTGAGGAGCGGGCAGCCAGGCGGAGGGCAAAGGTCCGGAAGCAGGAGCGGGGCTGGTGAGTATTGTGTTTTTTTTTCTTTTAATGTGTGTGTGTAAGCGTCGCTACTAGGGGGCATATCTAATGGGGCATAACAAGTGACTGGTGGCATATCTAATGGGGCATAACAAGTGACTGGGGGCATACTTACTGGGGGCATATCTACTGGGGCATAACAACTGACTGGGGGTATATCTACTGGGGGCATAACTACTGACTGGGGCATATCTACTGGGGGCATATCTATTGGGGGCAGGCTCATTTTTAAGTTGATAATTTTTGTATGGCCCCCGAAGGATTTTATAAATATCCAAATGGCCCTTGGTAAAAAAAGGTTCCCTACCCCTGGCTTACAAAGTCTCGCTGCTTTGCCGTCATTAATAAAGATTCCAATGAACAGCTTCCATTGTTTACCCCAGGTGACCTGGTGTCGAGGACAACTAGACCAGCTCAGTCTCCACCTATAACAAAAAGCTTATTGCGTACTGCCCAGTTTCCACACTACAGTACGGACGCAGTTCATTTCTTTTGCAGTATAGGGACCACTGGTCTCAGAGAAGCGGTGAAGGGGCCTGGTGGCTTACTATGTATTTGCAAACGCATGCAACAAATATCTCTGAATTTCTATTACCATATAGTTTTTCAAGTATTGTTGCAAGTACTATTTAGTGTGCTGGGGGATGCCTGGGCGGACATCCCCCCTTTTTGTCTTCTGTTTGGAACAAGAGCCTATAAGTTGTCTAGGACGGGTACATCTGTGAAAAGTTTACAAAAACGGTTCTTGCACATTTTATATTATATATATTTATTTCTATTACACAAACATTCTATATAGGGCTTGTATTCACCATTTTGCAGCTGTAAGTTGCATTTCTATTGGTTTATCGCGTTGTAACATCTTTACAAAGATTTGTGGCAACAGTTCCCCATCAACCAATACTACAAAAACAAACAAAAATGGTAGAATTATTAATGAAAACAGGTAGTAATGGATAATCATTAAGAGCAATGTTAAGTTTAATTTCAGATATCTATAATTCTATGGTGGCACTGGAACCACTTTCAAACTTAGGGGTCAATTTACTAAAGATGGGAGTTCTACTTCTCATTTATCTAGCACCTTCTAGAAGATAATACCTGGATTCTGATTGGTTGCTATGTAAATAGAACTCCCATCTTAATAAATTTACCCTTTAGAGAACATTTTGACATCAGAATTTTGCAAGTCAGTGTTTCGATCAGGCTTAATAAGGCTAATAGATGATAACCACGGGAAATGCAGTCTCATTATTTGATTAAATTAGACAGCAAGTCAGTACAGCAGTCGCCATGAACGCAGAGGATTTTTCCAGCATCAATTATAATGCATCACGGAACGGATTATTACTGTTCTACCCTAGTGGAATGTTTTACCTTGATAAACAGAGAGAAGGGATGCCATTTAAAATTAGAGGATAGCTATCATGAAAGCAAAACGACCAATATTATGTTAGCTGAGGGAGGGAAGTAGGGAAGAGGGGACCTGTTTATTTTAATTTGCCCGGCATTACTAAACAAATTATGCTAATTGATATTGCCTCGCTGTTGCTCTTTCCTGAAATGATCTAATCACTCAAAATATATGGCACTGTGCACTTATAGGTCAAATGTACTTTCATTTTGCGCCACACAAACTCTGGTGCATCTAATGCAACATATAGTGCAGATTAAAAATAAGAATTTACTTACCGATAATTCTATTTCTCGTAGTCCGTAGTGGATGCTGGGGACTCCGTCAGGACCATGGGGTTTAGCGGCTCCGCAGGAGACAGGGCACAATAATAAAAGCTTTAGGATCAGGTGGTGTGCACTGGCTCCTCCCCCTATGACCCTCCTCCAAGCCTCAGTTAGGATACTGTGCCCGGACGAGCGTGCATAATAAGGAAGGATATTGAATACCGGGTAAGACTCATACCAGCCACACCAATCACACCGTACAACCTGTGATCTGAACCCAGTTAACAGTATGATAACAACGAAGGAGCCTCTGAAAAGATGGCTCACAACAAGAATAACCCGATTTTTGTAACAATAACTATGTACAAGTATTGCAGACAATCCGCACTTGGGATGGGCGCCCAGCATCCACTACGGACTACGAGAAATAGAATTATCGGTAAGTAAATTCTTATTTTCTCTAACGTCCTAAGTGGATGCTGGGGACTCCGTCAGGACCATGGGGATTATACCAAAGCTCCCAAACGGGCGGGAGAGTGCGGATGACTCTGCAGCACCGAATGAGAGAACTCCAGGTCCTCCTCAGCCAGGGTATCAAATTTGTAGAATTTAGCAAACGTGTTTGCCCCTGACCAAGTAGCTGCTCGGCAAAGTTGTAAAGCCGAGACCCCTCGGGCAGCCGCCCAAGATGAGCCCACTTCCTTGTGGAATGGGCTTTTACTGATTTTGGCTGTGGCAAGCCTGCCACAGAATGTGCAAGCTGAATTGTACTACAAATCCAGCGAGCAATCGTCTGCTTAGAAGCAGGAACACCCATCTTGTTGGGTGCATACAGGCTAAACAGCGAGTCAGCTTTTCTGACTCCAGTCGTCCTGGAAACATATATTTTCAGGGCCCTGACAACGTCAAGTAACTTGGAGTCCTCCAAGTCCCTAGTAGCCGCAGGTACCACAATAGGTTGGTTCATGTGAAAAACAGAAAACACCTTAAGGAGAAATTGAGGACGAGTCCTCAATTCTGCCCTGTCAGAATGAAAAATTAAGTAAGGGCTTTTATATGATAAAGCCGCCCATTCTGACACACGCCTGGCTGAAGCCAGGGCTAATAGAATCTTCACCTTCCATGTGAAATATTTTAATTCCACAGTGGTGAGTGGATCAAACCAATGTGACTTTAGGAAACTCAAAACAACATTGAGATCCCAAGGTGCCACTGGGGGCACAAAAGGAGGCTGTATATGCAGTACCCCTTTTACAAACGTCTGAACTTCAGGCACTGAAGCCAGTTCTTTCTGGAAGAAATTCGACAGGGTCGAAATTTGAACCTTAATGGACCCTAATTTTAGGCCCATAGACAGTCCTGTTTTCAGGAAATGTAGGAAACGACCCAGTTGGAATTCCTCTGTAGGGACCTTCTTGGCCTCACACCACGCAACATATTTTCGCCAAATGCGGTGAAAATGTTTTGCGGTTACATCCTTCCTGGCTTCGACCAGGGTAGGGATGACTTCATCTGGAATGCCCTTTCAGGATCCGGCGTTCAACTGCCATGCCGTCAAACGCAGCCGCGGTAAGTCTTGGAACAGACAAGGCCCCTGCTGGAGCAGGTCCTCTCTTAAAGGTAGAGGCCACGGTTCTTCCGTGAGCATCTCTTGAAGTTCCGGGTACCAAGTCCTTCTTGACCCATCCGGAACCACGAGTATCGTTCTTACTCATCTCCTTCTTATGATTCTCAGTACTTTTGGTATGAGATGCATAGGAGGGAACACATACCCTGACTGGTACACCCACAGTGTTACCAGAGCGTCCACCGCTATTGCCTGAGGGTCCCTTGACCTGGCGCAATATCTGTCTAGTTTTTTGTTCAGGCGGGACGCCATCATGTCCACCTTTGGTTTTTCCCAACGGTTTACAATCATGTGGAAGACTTCCCGCTGAAGTCCCCACTCTCCCGGGTGGAGGTTATGCCTGCTGAGGAAGTCTGCTTCCCAGTTTTCCACTCCCGGAATTAACACTGCTGAGAGTGTTATCACATGATTTTTCGCCCAGCGAAGAATCCTTGCAGTTTCTGCCATTTCCCTCCTGCTTCATGTGCCGCCCTGTCTGTTTACGTGGGCGACTGCCGTGATGTTGTCCCACTGGATCAATACCGGCTGACCTTGAAGCAGAGGTCTTGCTAAGCTTAGAGCCTTGTAAATTGCCCTTAGCTCCAGTATATTTATGTGGAGAGAAGTCTCCAGACTTGATCACACTCCCTGGAAATTTTTTCCTTGTGTGACTGCTCCCCAGCCACTCAGGCTGGCATCCGTGGTCACCAGGACCCAGTCCTGAATGTCGAATCTGCGGCCCTTTCATAGATGAGCACTCTGCAGCCACCGCAGAAGAAAACACCCTTGTCCTTGGAGACAGGGTTATCCGCTGATGCATCTGAAGATGCGATCCGGACCATTTTCCCAGCAGATTCCACTGAAAGGTTCTTGCGTGAAATCTACCGAATGGGATCGCTTTGTAAGAAACCACCATTTTTCACAGGACCCTTGTGCAATGATGCACTGATACTTTTCCTGGTTTTAGGAGGTTCCTGACTAGCTCGGATAACTCCCTGGCCTTCTTCTCCGGGAGAAAACATCCTTTTCTGGACTGTGTCCAGAATCATTCCTAGGAACATTAGACGTGTCGTCGGAAAAAGCTGCGATTTTGGAATATTTAGAATCCACTCGTGCTGTCGTAGAACTACTTGAGATAGTGCTACTCCGACCGCCAACTGTTCTCTGGACCTTGCCCTTATCAGGAAAGCGTCCATATTTCTTTTAGGAAGAATCATCATTTCGGCCATTACCATGGTAAAGACCCGGGGTGCCGTGGACAATCCAAACGGCAGCGTCTGAACTGATAGTGACAGTTCTGTACCACGAACCTGAGATACCCTTGGTGAGAAGGGCAAAATTTGGACATGTAGGTAAGCGTCCCTGATATCCAGTGACACCATATCGTCCTGGTTCGCTATCACTGCTCTGAGTGACTCCATCTTGATTTGAACCCTTGTATGTAATTGTTCAAATCTTTTAGATCTCACCGAGCCGTTTGGCTTCAGTACCACAATATAGTGTGGAATAATACCCCTTCCCTTGTTGTAGGAGGGGTACTTTGATTATCACCTGCTGGGAATACAGCCTGTGAATTTTTTCCCAATACTGCCTCCCTGTCGGAGGGAGACGTTGGTAAAGCAGACTTCAGGAACTTGTGAGGGGAAGACGTCTCGAATTTCCAATGTACACCTGGGATACTACGTGTAGGATCCAGGAGACCACTTGCGAGTGAGCCCACTGCGTGCTGAAACTCTTGAGATGACCCCCCACCGCACCTGAGTCCGCTTGTATGGCCCCAGCGTCATGCTGCGGACTTGGCAGAAGCTGTGGAGGACTTCTGTTCCTGGGAATGGGCTGCCTGCTGCAGTCTTCTTCCCTTTCCTCTAACCCTGGGCAGATATGACTGGCCTTTTGCCCGCCTGCCTTTATGGGTACGAAAGGACTGAGACTGAAAAGACTGTGTCCTTTTCTGCTGAGATGTGACTTGGGGTAACAAAAGTGGATTTTCCAGCTGTTGCCATGGCCACCAGGTCCGATGGACCGCCCCTTTATACGGCAATACTTCCATGTGCCGTCTGGAATCTGCATCACCTGACCACTGTCGTGTCTATAAACATCGTCTGGCAGATATGGACATCACATCTACTCTTGATGCCAGAATGCAAATATCCCTCTGCGCATCTCGCATATATAGAAATGCATCCTTAAAATGCTCTATAGTCAATAAAATATTGTTCCTGTCAAGGGTATCAATATTTTCAGTCAGGAAATCCGACCAAGCCCCCCCAGCGCTGCACATCCAGGCTGAGGCGATTGCTGGTCGTAGTATAACACCAGTATGTGTGTATATACTTTTTAGGATATTTTTCAGCTTCCTATCAGCTGGCTCCTTGAGGGCGGCCGTATCTGGAGACGGTAACGCCACTTGTTTTTATAAGCGTGTGAGCGCCTTATCCACCCTAAGGTGTGTTTCCCAACTCGCCCTCACTTCTGGCGGGAAAGGGTATACCTCCAATAATTTTCTATCGGAGGAAACCCACGTATCATCACACACTTTAATTTATCCGATTCAGGAAAAACTACAAGTAGATTATTCCCACCCTACATAATACCCTTATTTGTGGTACTTGTAGTATCAGAAATATGTAACACCTCCTTCATTGCCCTTAACATGTAACGTGTGGCCCTAAAGGAAAATACGTTTGTTTCTTCACAGTCGACACTGAAGTCAGTGTCCGTGTCTGTGTCTGTGTCGACCAACTGAGGTAAATGGGCGTTTTTACAAGCCCCTGACGGTGTCTGAGACGCCTGGACAGGTACTAATTTGTTTGCCGGCCGTCTCATGTCGTCAACCGACCTTGCATCGTGTTGACATTATCACGTAATTCCTAAATAAGCCATCCATTCCGGTGTCGACTCCCTAGAGAGTGACATCACCAATACAGGCAATTTGCTCCGCCTCCTCACCAACATCGTCCTCCTACATGTCGACACACACGTACCGACACACAGCACACACACAGGGAATGCTCTGATAGAGGACAGGACCCCACTAGCCCTTTGGGGAGACAGAGGGAGAGTTTGCCAGCACACACCAAAAACGCTATAATTATACAGGGACAACCCCTTATACAAGTGTTTTCCCTTATAGCATTTTCACATATGTAATCATATCGCCAAATAAGTGCCCCCCCTCTCTGTTTTAACCCTGTTTCTGTAGTGCAGTGCAGGGGAGAGCCTGGGAGCCTTCCTCACAGCAGAGCTGAGCAGGAAAATGGCGCCGTGTGCTGAGGAGAATAGGCCCCGCCCCCTAAAACGGCGGGCTCTTCTCCCGGAGTTTGTGAGATCTGGCAGGGGTTAAATACATCCATATAGCCTCAAGGGCTATATGTGATGTATTTTAGCCATAAAAAAGGTATAATACATTGCTGCCCAGGGCGCCCCCCCCAGCGCCCTGCACCCTCAGTGACCGCTGGTATGAAGTGTGCTGACAACAATGGCGCACAGCTGCAGTGCTGTGCGCTACCTTATGAAGACTGAAAGTCTTCTGCCGCCTGTTTCTGGACCTCTTCAACTTCGGCATCTGCAAGGGGGGTCGGCGGCACGGCTCCGGGACGAACCCCAGGGTGAGACCTGTGTTCTGACTCCCTCTGGAGCTAATGGTGTCCAGTAGCCTAAGAAGCAAATCCATCCTGCACGCAGGTGAGTTTACTTCTCTCCCCTAAGTCCCTCGTAGCAGTGAGCCTGTTGCCAGCAGGACTCACTGAAAATAAAAAACCTAACTTAAACTTTTATTCTAAGCAGCTCAGGGGAGCCACCTAGATTGCACCCTTCTCGGCCGGGCACAAAAATCTAACTGAGGCTTGGAGGAGGGTCATAGGGGGAGGAGCCAGTGCACACCACCTGATCCTAAAGCTTTTATTATTGTGCCCTGTCTCCTGCGGAGCCGCTAAACCCCATGGTCCTGACGGAGTCCCCAGCATCCACTTAGGACGTTAGAGAAATAAATAAATAAAATACTAATGATTAAAATGCAGGATGTGTGAATTGGTTTCTTCATGAAGAGCAGCATGGTGGCACAGTGAAGCAGCAACAGGGCCATGTGTAATATTTTGCAACATATTAATACTTATTTACAAGTCTTTTAAGATTGTAAGCTTGGACGGATGGCCCATTTATCTATTTGTCTGGTTTTCCTACAAACTATTTTTTTTTTCCACTTTTTATTTACAAATCTAAAAAAGCACAACAGATTATTTTGGCGCCATATAAAATGTTAATAAATGCGCTCGATTATCAAAGAATACTGTGACACACTGCTATGTATTAGAAACCTTGATCATCCATGTTTTAATGCTTTCATACATTAACAATTCAAAGTTATTAGGCTTTGAGGATTTATTTTACCTCTTTCAATAAAACCAGTTTTGTGCTTCTTAGTATTCCTATTACATCTGAATATATGTAGATAGACTAAACATATTACAAAGTTCACTCGGAGACATCTCAATAGGACTGAAAGTTTTGAATTGAAATAATCATGAAGCAGATTAAACCATGAGGCGTTTCTCTGTGTATTCACTCTTTAATGTGTTGGAGTTGTTTACCCTTTAAGGATGAGAATGTTGTGGTTTTCCTCCTGTCCTATAGGATTGTTAGGGGAGGAGTTTGTGGAGTCTTAGCTGATGCTAGGCAGATTTAGATCCTCCCATTTGGTTTGCCCTCCCTATATCTCTGTTGTGTGTGAATTTATGGTATTGGTTCAGCTCACTGAAATGAAGACCATAAGCATCAAGAATGTGGAATAAAACCAGAGGGATTCCCTCATAATAGACTTTTCATGGTGCCATGCCTGTAGTCACAGCATGATTATTTAAAAAAAATCCATATTTTTTTTTTTTTTTTTTTTTTAACTCCATTTGGTTTAAACCAGCTAAGCCTGGTAAGAGATGAATGATGAACAAGACTATTACCGATTTCAGACTGCTTTTACCGAGTCGCACCCGGGATTTGTACACGTGTCCTTCTCAGGGACAACTCAGCAAAACCCCTGTCAGACAGGAGGACTGACAATATGCCGGGTTGGTGACGTCACCGCCGAAGCACCGTCTCTTCCTATTCAGGAAAATGGGTGCCGGGTCGCTTACCCGTTCACATTACATAGTGAGCCGTGCTAAACACGCGTTCAACCCTTCTCACTACAAGAGTTTAAATACTGGGTTACAAGACCCGGATTATTTCAGCTGGCCCATTTCAGATTGCACCGCAACCCTAATTCCTACGTGCTCATGTGAAATAATCCGGGTTATTGCTGGTGGTCTGAAAGGGATATATGTGGCTATGATGCACCATAACAAAGCAGTTTTTAAAAAAAGGGTCAACTAGTGTCATGTATTTACAACACATTACACATATCTATCTAATATATTATATATATATATATATATATATATATATTATATATATATATATATATATATATATATATGGAATTAACTTACAGAAAAGGGAAACGAAACTTACCATTTACAAGGGTCATTGATACCTGTGGATTGTCAAAAGCTAAAACGGAGAAACACTTTAATGCTTGCATACGAACCTAGGATAGAAAAAAAAAACAAGAGAAAAAAAAACAAAAAAACACGCTTTTACATTTTGCTCGAGGTAAATACATTTACGATTTCCATCCTAACTTCCAGAGTAAACAAAACTCATAGCTAAACAGATGTACGAATCGCTCCAAATAACTGCACGAGCGCCAAACTTCACCGTCAGTATCCAGAAACTGTCTCTCATCCATCTTCCCTGCACATGGTAACTTGATTGTGGAATTATCCCCATTTCCTTTGTGCACTGTGAGCCTAATTTCGTAAGGATTGCAAATTCTGCTAATTAGCAGAATCTGCAATCCTTTGGATCGCATGCTGGGGCCCGCCCATCGCTGAGCAAGACTGACCAGCGCCTCCCCTAGTTCATCAAGCAGAATTTGCGAACGAATTGCCGGCGCAGAGTCCCGCTGCCATGGCCTTGATCGCGCCGGCTGCCCCCCTTTCACACAGCACCATCCCCGCAAAGCTCCGTTTCCTCCCTGGAAACACAGCGTTACACCCCCCCCCCCCAGTCTGACTGACAGGCAGAGGCGACCTGAGTTTCTGCGCCGCCCCCCCCCCCTCGCAGAAAATGCAGGCGCATGGGAAGGGCGGGCGCTGCGCCCTTTTATTTGCAGGTGGATTGCACACTGCGATCCAACCTGAATTAGGCCCTGTATTACCCTTCATCACTTGTATCTGATGATCACATGGCATTCATCCTGTATCCTCCTCATATACCTTTAGCAATACTGCGCCCTCGCTACTCCACTCCCTAATAGTCATACACAAGTATTCCCATTACATAACCGGAACATTGTCAGGCTACCCCCTTTCTGATGCTCCAGCATCTTCGTCTTCTGCGATTTCAACATCCCAATTTATTATCCACGTTCTCCTTGTGGCTGTAAACTCTTCTCTCACTTTAATTTTAGAAGCAAACTCTACCCCTAGGCCTCCTCCGTTGACCAACCCTTCTACCCACTGTGATAGCCAACACCACCACTTTGTTTTCTGATTTTTATAAACTCTAATCCACAGGTTCTCAAACTCGGTCCTCAGGACCCCACACGGTTCATGGTTTGCAGGTCACCTGTAGATTTTTAAAATGTGACAGTTGGTGATGCACATGGAAAACGTGAACCGTGTGGGGTCCTGAGGACAGAGTTTGAGAACCAAGCTCTAATTCCATTCACCATATTTTGCGCTCTACTCCACCAAGCCTGCTCATACCCACCAAAAGCATAGTCCTATTGATGTTCTATGGGGTATATGCAATTGCGGTCGAATTCCCGAAAATGACGAAAAACGGGACATTTTCGCCAAAAAAAAAAATTCGACAATGCAATTCAGTACTTTTCGTCAAAAAAACGGACTTTCCAAATTCGACTTTTTGAAATTCGACATTTGTCAAATTCGACATTTCTGCAATGGTACAAATGCGGCAATTCGACAAAAGTATATTCAATTGAAGATTGTAAATTCGACAACAGTGCTTTTAGACAGTGAATTCGTCATTTTCAATCCGCCACACTTTGGTGGCGGAATCTAATAAAAAATTTTAAAAACATGTTTTTTTTGGTGTTTTTTTTATTGGTAATAGCATATCTATTTATATTAGAAGGGATTAGGTACTTGGTTTGTCTATTTTGGAGGCACAAGTATTATTTATATATTTAAAAAATATATATATTTTTCTTTAAATGGAATGGTAAAAATCAGAAAAAAAATTGCGTGGTGTCCCCCCTCCAAAGCATAACCAGCCTCGGGCTCTTCGAGCCGGTCCCGGTTCTAAAAATCCGGGGGAAAAACTTACAGGGGATCCCCCGTATTTTTAAAACCAGCACCGGGCTCTGCGCCTGGTGCAAAAAATACGGGGGACAAAAAGAGTAGGGGTCCCCCGTATTTTTTACACCAGCATCGGGCTCCACTAGCTGGACAGATAATGCCACAGCCGGGGCTCACTTTTATACAGCGCCCTGCGGCCGTGGCATTAAATATCCAACTAGTCACCCTTGGCCGGGGTACCCTGGGGGAGTGGGGACCCCTTCAATCAAGGGGTCCCCCCCAACCACCCAAGGGCCAGGGGTAAAGCCCGAGGCTGTCCCCCCATCCAAGGGCTGCGGATGGGGGCTGATAGCCTTGACAAAAATGAAAGAATATTGTTTTTTCCAGTAGTGCTACAAGTCCCAGCAAGCCTCCCCCGCAAGCTGGTACTTGGAGAACCACAAGTACCAGCATGCGGGAGAAAAACGGGGCCGCTGGTACCTGTAGTTCTACTGGAAAAAAAATACCCAAATAAAAACAGGAGACACACACCGTGAAAGTAAAATTTTTTCTTCACACCTGACGACACACACATACTTACCTATGTTGACCCGCCGAGTGCCACGCCCCCCTCGTCACTGAAGAATCCGGCGTACCTGTGAAAAAAATTATACTCACCTGATCCAGTGTCCAGATTATAATCCACGTACTTGGCACAAAAAAAAAAAAAAACGAACACCCGGACTGAAAGGGGTCCCATGTTTACACATGGGACCCCTTTCCCCGAATACAGAGACCCCCCGTGACTCCTGTCACAGAAAGGTCTCTTCAGCCAATCAGGAAGCGCCACTTCGTGGCACTTACCTGATTGGCTCTGCGCGTCTAAGCTCAGACGCGCATTGCACAGCTCCCTCCATTACTTTCAATGGTGGGAACTTTGCGGTCAGCGGTGGGGTCACCCGCGGTCAGCCGCTGACCGCGGGTAACCCCACCGCTGACCGCAAAGTTCCCACCATTGAAACTAATGGAGGGAGCTGTGCGATGCGCTGTCTGAGCTCAGACGCGCATACAGCAAATCAGGAGAGTGCCACGAAGTGGCGCTTCCTGATTGGCTGAAGAGACCTTTCTGTGACAGGAGTCACGGGGGGTCTCTGTATTCGGGGAAAGGGGTCCCATGTGTAAACATGGGACCCCTTTCAGACCGCCTGGTCCTTGTGTTCGTTTTTTTTTTTTTTTTGCCAAGTACGTGGATTATAAACTGGATTCTACTTGGACAAGTGGACAGAGGTCGGCGTGTGAACATAGGTAAGTATGTATGTGTCGACATGTGTGAAATAAAGTTTTACTCTCACGGTGTGTGTCTCCTGTTTTTATTTGGGTATTTTTTTTCCAGTAGAACTACAGGTACCAGCGGGCCCGTTTTTCCACCCGCATGCTGGTACTTGTGGTACTCCAAGTACCATCTTGCGGGGGAGGCTTGCTGGGACTTGTAGTTCTTCTGGAAAAAACAATATTCTTTCATTTTTCTCAAGGCTATCAGCCCCCCATCCGCAGCCCTTGGATGGGGGGGGACAGCCTCGGGCTTCACCCCTGGCCCTTGGGTGGCTGGGGGGGGGGACCCCTTGATTGAAGGGGTCCCCACTCCCCCAGGGTACCCCGGCCAGGGGTGACTAGTTGGATATTTAATGCCACGGCCGCAGGGCGCTGTATAAAAGTGACCCCCGGCTGTGGCATTATCTGTCCAGCTAGTGGAGCCCGATGCTGGTGTAAAAAATACGGGGGACCCCTACTCTTTTTGTCCCCCGAATTTTTTGCACCAGGCGCAGAGCCCGGTGCTGGTTTTAAAAATACGGGGAATCCCCTGTAAGTTTTTTCCCCGGATTTTTAGAACCAGGACCGGCTCGAAGAGCCCGAGGCTGGTTATGCTTTGGAGGGGGGACCCCACGCAATTTTTTTTCGGGTTTTTTCCCGTTTTTAAAAAATCTAATCAAAATCCGTCAAATCGGCCGTTTTTCGACAGCGGGACTTTCGAATCCGTTTTTTATTGAATATGTTGAATTCCGGCACCCACTTGCCGGAATTCGACGGTCGAATTGTGTCGAATTAAAAAACGGGCAAAAAATTGCCGCGATTCGCCGGCAATTGCATATACCCCTATAACTTTCCACCTCTATGCAGCAATCTTCCTCTCCGAAGGCCTCCCTGCGCTGGCCTAGCTCTACCACAGGTTAACCCTAACAGCAGCCCTGGACAATACAGCTCATGAGAGAAGCTTTGGTTTTAGTTTTCATATTGAACGGTAGCGGTCATTTGGTAAAGTACTTTGTGAGGCGCAGCAGAACCCTTGTGGCGCCATATAAATTGAGAATAATAACAATAATAATAATAATAATAATATTCCAGCACTTTTAAAAGACAAGCAATATCACACAAAAAAAACAATAAACTTACACACCCAAAAATATATAGCGACTTAAAATTAAATCAGAATTTCAAACCAAGCAGCTTAACACCATCTTTAAATAATGTATCCGTCTTAAATGCAGAAAAGAGGGGGGGGAAAAATAGGATTTTAATTACCTACCGGTAAATCCTTTTCTCGTAGTCCGTAGAGGATGCTGGGGTCCATTTTAGTACCATGGGGTATAGACGGTTCCGCAGGAGCCTTCGGCACTTTAAGACTTTTCAACAGTGTGAACTGGCTCCTCCCTCTATGCTCCTCCTCCAGACCTCAGTATAGGAACTGTGCCCGAGGAGACGGACATTCTCGAGAGAAGAATTTACATTAAACACCAGCTCACACCATACAAAACATGCCGCCTAACATGGCTTTCAACATAACCCATGCTAACGTGCATGCATAACGCAACAGCAACAGCTGTGAACATCTTAACACATGAGAACCTGTGTAAAAAGATCAAATGTAATTCTGCAGGAAAAATTAGCACTGGGCGGGCGCCCGGCATCCTCTATGGACTACGAGAAAAGGATTTACCGGTAGGTAATTAAAATCCTATTTTCTCTTACATCTTAGAGGATGCTGGGGTCCATTTTAGTACCATGGGGATGTACCAAAGTTCCCAGTATGGGCTGGAAAGTGCTAATGTTCCTGCAGAACTGACTGACCAAAACTGAAGGTCGTCAGCAGCCAAGGTGTCAAACCTGTAAAACTTAGCAAACGTGTTTGCCCCTGACCAAGTAGCTGCTTGGCAAATTTGCAACGCCGAGACACCCCGGGCAGCTGCCCAGGAAGAACCCACTTTCCTTGTAGAGTGGGCCTTTACCGAACTCGGTAACGGCAATCCTGCCGTGGAATAAGCGTGCTGAATGGTACCTCTGAGCCAGCGTGCAATAGTCTGCTTAGAAGCAGGACCCCAATCTTGCTGGGGTCATAGAGGACAAACAAACAAAGATTCTGTTTTCCTTATCCGAGCTGTTCTTGCAACATAAGTCCTCAACGCTCTGACGACATCCAAGGACTTTGAAACGGCTGAGGTGTCAGAAGCCACTGGCACCACCACAGGTTGGTTGATATGGAAATAAGACACAACCTTTGGCAGAAAATGCTGACGGGTCCGCAGTTCAGCTCCATCTTCATGAAAAATCAAATAAGGACTCTTGTGTGACAGAGCCCCTAATTCAGACACTCGTCTGCCTGAGGCCAAGGCCAACAGCATGACCAGTTTCCAAGTGAGAAACTTCAACTCTACCTCTTGTAGAGGCTCAAACCAGTCCGATTTAAGGAACTGCAACACCACATTAAGATCCCATGGCGCCGCAGGAGGCACAAAGGGAGGTTGGATGCGCAGAACCCCCTTCACGAACATCTGGACCTCAGGAAGGGAAGCCAACTGTTTCTGAAAGAAAATGGACAAGGCCGAAATTTGGACCTTGATAGACCCTAATCTCAAGACAGCATCCACACCCGCCTGTAGAAATAGGAGAAGACGTCCTAATTTAAACTCCACCACAGGAGACTTCTTGGAATCACACCAAGATACATATTTTGTCCAAATACGATGGTAATGTTTGGACATTACCCCTTTCCTGGCCAGAATAAGTGTGGGAATGACTTCATTGGGAATACCCTTACGGGCTAGGATCTGGCGCTCAACAGCCATGCCGTCAAACGCAGCCTTGGTAAGTCTTGATAAACAAACGGCCCCTGCTGAAGCAGGTCCTCGCGAAGAGGAAGAGGCTGAGGATCTTCCAGTAATAACTCCTGAAGATCTGGATACCAAGCCCTCCTTGGCCAGTCTGTAGCAATGAGAATTGCTCGAACCCTTGTTCTTCTGATGATCTTGAGAACTTTTGGTATTAGTGGAAGTGGAGGGAACAGATACACCGACTGTTGTTGAAATCATGGCATCCAGCTTGTCTCCAAAGAGGGCTTCTCCATTGGAAGGAAGCGCCTCAATATTCTTTTTTTTTATTCCGCATCAGCATTCCATTGGCGGATCCACAGCGCCCTGCGGGCTGAAATCGCCATAGCGGAGGATCTTGAACTCAGCAACCCAATATCCTTCATAGCTTCAACTAAGTAACCTGCAGCATTTTTTATATGGCCGAGAGTTAGGACTATTTCATCCCTGTCAACTGTGTTTATGTTAACAAGCAAGTTGTCAAACCATTTTTCCACAGCGTTACCTACCCATGCACAAGCAATGGTGGGCCTGAGCACCGTTCCATTAGCCGTATATATGGATTTTAGGGTTGTTTCTAATATATGGTCAGCTGGATCTTTTAAAGAGGCTGAACCAGGGGCAGGCAAAACTATTTTCTTAGACAGCCGAGAAACTGAGGTGTCTATCATTGGGGGTGTCTCCCATTTGTGCCTGTCTTCCTCAGGGAAAGGGTACGCTACACGTATCCTTCTGGGAAGGGTAAATTTCTTCTCTGGGTTAGCCCAGGATTCTTCAAAGAACGCATTCAAATCCTTTGAAGGAGGAAAAGTCACAACCTTTATTTAATTTAAAATAATCCTTTTCCTCAGGGACCAGTGTTGTTTCAGGAAACTCCAACACTTCCTTTATAGCAACTATCATACATTGTATGCTTTTGGCTAATTTGGGGTCTACCCCTCTCAAATCCCCGTCAGAGGCGGAATCTGTGTCTGTGTCCCCTTGCATTATCTGGGCCAGAGACCTTTTCTGGGAACTTGAGGGGTCCCGTGTGGATGACGTGGAGGGATCAGCAAATAGTACATCCTCCACTGACTTTCTCCAAGAGAATTTTCTAGAAAGCTTTGACATATTACTTTGTCATTTTCTCACCCACTCTGGCTCCTTCTGTGAGGGAGGGGCCACCACATTACACTCCTGCGCTTTTTTAAAATGGCTTCCTCAGGGGAAGAGCTCTCTCCATTGTCTGACATGTCACAAACGTGCACTTTCACACCACAATCTGTCAGAGAAACGCGGAGAGATTTGCCAGTTCACACACTGCGCCCTATATGAAGAGAATTGTATATGTATATTTATTATACAAAACCTTCAGCGCTTTATTTCAATATTAGGCACGCTCACCTAATGTAATAAACACTTCCGCCCCCGCACCCTGTGTGTGTTTTGAGATGCGTGCTTGCGCAGCTTCAGCCGCTGCGCTGTACCTTTTTTTGCCGCCAACGATGACCGAAGGATCCCCTCTCTGCAGGACTCCGGTAATATATTCACCAGCCTTCTGGCTCTGTTAGGGGGTGGCGGCAGTGCTGTGGGAGTGAACGCTGGCCAGGCTTGGGCTGTGTTCAGTACCCTTCAGGAGCTAATGGTGTCCTGTCAGCGGAAGCAGAACCATTAACGAATTGAAAAGTTGGTTCCTACTTCCCCCCCTAAGTCCCATGATGCAGGGAAACGGTTGCCAGCAGCTTCCCTGTAAAATAAAAAACCTAACAAAGTCTTTTTCTAGCAGAACTCTGTAGAGCTCCACTAGTGTGCATCCAGTCTCCTGGGCACATTTTCTAAACTGAGGTCTGGAGGAGGGGCATAGATAGAGGAGCCAGTTCACACTGTTGAAAAGTCTTAAAGTGCCGAAGGCTCCTGCGGAACCGTCTATACCCCATGGTACTAAAATGGATCCCAGCATCCTCTAGGACGTAAGAGAAATGGGAATGCATAAAGCGCTAATCCACAAAAGTAGAATCTCGCAATGTACAAGCAGCCAACACGACAGATGACTGCCTACGTCTGTCTTGCTTATAACATGCAGCTCTCCAAAAGACCGCTGTAATTAGCGCATTACGCTGTGGAGATTCTACCATGCGTCCTGTCACTGTACTGAACGTGCGTCTTATTCCCATCTGTAAAGCGATAAAAGTACAAATGTACCCAGGACACTGCATGCAGCTGAGGTGAACAATTTGGACACTAACCTGGGGAAAACGGCAAAAGGACGACCGTTATCAGTAAACCACGCCATGCATCCCGCCACGCAGTGTTGTCCTTAACTTGCGACTTTATTCCAGCTTCAATGCGAGAAAAATACTAATAGTGGCCATTACACTATAAGCGCCATTGGATGAAGCTACAACGCGACATATATGCTAAATTAAGAAATACATCGGAAAGCAGATACAGTCAGTGAACTTTGGCTGATGCTAAATGGCAGTAACCAATCACAGCATACTGCATTACTCAGAAGTGTCTATTCAGGTCACTCTGGCTGCTCTGCCGCCCACTGATAAGGGAAATAAGAACTGCAGCAACTTCATTAGAAAGGAGAGGTCTTCAGTGGTAACATGTCCTAGATGTCTCCCACACCCCACTGCTCTCTGTCCTATTTCCAGTGCGCACACGGAGGTACATTTTATAGAGACAGTCCCTGAGCAGCTCACTTGACAGATGAAAGTATCTGACCTACAGCTCAGGAGCCTCACAGATAGCAATAACAACAGTGATAGGATTAGAAGTAGCGCAGCGAACTATGGGATTCCGCTTGGCACAACTTTATGTAACCCAAAGCAGATATTCCTAGCAGTTATGGATGTTATGTACATGTTATACACAATTATTTTCACCCCAAATGATGTAAAAGTTATTGACTTACTTTAGAAGACACAGATGTTAGCAGGTGAGCGATATTTTGGACCACTCCATGGTTAAACAAGATGGTCTGATGATCGGGAGCCTGCAGCAGACAAAAGGGAGATTCAAAGACAAAAGTCTTCATTTGACTGAACCAAATCAATGTTTAAGCAGGACAAATACGGCCAACACTCACTATATCCATGCACTAGCAACAATCGCTATCCAAGCCCAAGTAGGGCCAATGACAAAACCGAACACAAACATTGACAATGGATACAGAAAAACGTACTTTGCAGCAGTGGGCGAAGATCTGGCAGATGTACTCCTGGGAGTATATGGATCTGCTGAGCAAAAGCATGAGGTGGGGAATTACCATGGCATCCTACAGGAAGAGAGACAGGGAGAAAGGCTTTAACGAGAGACGTGAAGATAGACACCTGATTGAAACTGTATAATACACATGGAACGGGCGTTATGTCAGAGTTACACTGTATTCTGAGTCAATTGCATGCTGACGGGCAGCACCCAGCGGGGGAAGGTGTATGCGCAGATAACAGTACTGGGAAGCGGTGCAGTCCTTGCAGCTTTATATATGGGCAGACAATTGCATTCGAATTTCAATTGTGACCGCCATACGTCGCACGTATCCCTACAAATACTTATTTGGCCACTGCTATGGATTTAAAAGATTTTATGAGCATTCTATAATATTTCCCACTTGTGACATACTTCAGGTAACCACTATGTCCTGGCTGAGAGTACTCTGGCCATCTGTGCATCCGATGTGTGCTTACACAATAGATGGAGTGAGTTCTGAGGCTCTCTCTATGGCCAAAAGTAACATGCTAACTGGAATAGCCAGCACATTATGTCTAGTGCTGACGTCTGATACAACTGGATCTTAAAAAAAAAAAAAAAAAACACAACACACAACCAAGGTGTTTTAAGTCAGTGGCCTTAGCAATCGTATCACCACCTTGTGACAAGAAGAGAAAATGCTGTTCATGAAAAAGTAAATGTTGTTGACCACAGTGGAGGACACACTGAATAATTTTAGCGCTATTCAAGCGATTTAAAACATCATCTAGTATTAAAATTAGGTTTTCTTTTCTTTCCATCCTCACTACAAGCCTTAGAATGCACTCCAAGTAGAAGTAGGGATACTTTCATTATAATAGTCCAGATCAAGGGGCTTTTTCAAACCTGCCCAAGATCGGCAGCTTTGAAAGATGGATTTCAAAGTGCAATATTAATTAATTGCTAAGCAAGCCTGATTAAGCATTATTTACTACTGCGGTTAAGAATCCATCGATCAAAGACGCCAGTCATTATTAGCTTTGAAACACCCCCATTTAGTAAATCTGCCCCATACGCTTGAAATTTGCAGTCACGCGAGCTGATGTTGCTCATCTGTTTTGCCTTGCACTTCAGGTTAATGTACTGGGCTTTCAAAGGGGGAACAAAATAAATAGATAAAATCAATGTGGTATAGTGTCCAAAAAATAAAATAAAAACAGAAAAGAAAAATCACTTTAAGTAGCATAAATTTTACTAAAGCGGCAAAACATGTGCAGTACTTAAAGTAAATATATAAAATAATCTTGAAGCAATTATAAGTATATGAATTTATTATTCCAACCAGATTAGATTTCCTCCCCAGCCTGCTATAATATGTACATGGTCCCCTTGGCCAAACTGGCGACACTATGCGGTTGTAAATTAAATTTCGTTACCGTGTACAAGAGCTCCACCGGCGTGACTGGGCTGGTGAAAATTGTACGGAGGCATCGCAGGCAAGCTTCAATGAATCGGATGTCTGCTGACAGCAGACCTGAAAAGGCACAGTAAGGAATCTGTCAGAATGAGGAAAGGCGGGCAGGTCATTACAGCGTGTGAGGCCTGAGCTCAGCAGTGTAAAGGTCACCACTACCTTGCAGCAGGACCGGGATAATGTGACAGTCTAGCAGAGATTTGACGTTGTTCTCGGTGCCCATAGACAAGCTGCCCAGAACCACAGCACATTCTGTCTTCAGTTCTGTGCTTGAGCTCTCTTGCTGGAGCAAGTATAATAATCTGTCAAAGGAGACGCTGGCATTAGACGGTAAGAATCCTCTGTGGGCGACAATAGTATCCAATACAAATTCTAGACCGGGGTACACATTGATAGAATTGCGCCGTGTGCTATTTGCTGCAGACAGTAATGTAATGAGCAGAGGAGATGCAATGACGCCAATAGGGTGACGCTACCACTGACAGGAAAGGGCCACGTTGTTCTGCAGCGCCGACGTTCCGCCACTAGGAAATGCACTGGTTCAGAAAACAAAAAAAACAGTAAATACTTATGTTCTAGTACTTAAAGCAGCGACTATGTTTTCTCTATGGTTGGTGTAGTGGTTAGCATTACTGCCTCACAATTCTGAGGTCATGAGTTCAATTCCTGACCAAGACCCTATTATGTGTAGAGTTTGTATGTTCTCTCATTGCCGTGGGTTTCCTCCGACTGCTCCAGTTTCCTCTTAGGTTATCTGGCATCTGACAATAATAAAATTAACCCTAGTGTGTATATGTGCCCATGTGGTAAGGAGTATAGATTGTAAGCTCCACTGGGACAAGGGCTGACCTGTATGAGTAATATTCTCTGTATAGCGCTGCGGAATATGCACATGCTGTATACAGAAACTGGTTTTATTAGGAATAAGAACAGCACTGCTAATCTCTATACACAGAGTGATAGGCAAATATACACGCCAGGGCCCCCAATGGTCACAAGATGGGGCAGCACGGATGGTGTAATGGTTAGCATTACTGCCTCACAGCACTGAGGTCATGGGTTTGATTCCCACCATGGCCCTACCTGTGTGGAGTTTGTATATTCTCCCCGTACTTGCGTGGGTTTCCTCCGGGTACTCCGGTTTCCTCCCACAATCCAAAAAATATACTGGTAGGTTAATTGGCTCCCAACAAAAATTAACCCTAGCGTGAATGTGTCTGCGTGTACATGTGATAGGGAATATAGAGTGTAAGCTCCACTGGGGCAGGGACTGATGTGAATGAGTAAACATTCACTGTAAAGTGCTGCGGAATATGTGTGCGCTATATAAATAACTGGTAATAAATAAAGATCCACATATTACCATCAATTCTAAATAATGGGTTAGAGAAAAGAGGATTTTGGTACTTACCGATAAATCCATTTCTCTGAATCCTCTAGGGGACACTGGAGCATCCATTTACATTAGGGGTGTGAAGCTTGCAACCGGAGGTGTGGCACAATCTAAAATTAGCATTGTGTGCACAGCCGGCTCCTCCCCCTTCACATCCCTCCTCCCTCAGTTTGGAAAATTTGACTGAGAGAATAAGACAGGATACTAGACCACCTGGCGAGGAACCGAACCGTACAACATGTCAAACAGTATTCAAGAAACGGTTAACCGAAAAACGAACGCTGTTTGTACGAACTGTTTAAACAAGAACTTCGAACACAGCAGGCTGACAGCACCAAGGCGGGCGTCCAGTGTCCCCTAGAGGATTCAGAGAAATGGATTTATCGGTAAGTACCAAAATCCTCTTTTCTCTTTCATCCACTAGGGGACACCGGAGCATCCATTTACATTAGGGGACGTCCCAAAGTTATCCCCAAGGGAGGGAGTACTGTCGGTGGCCTGCAAAACTAAACGTCCGAACTTAGAGTCTCCGGATGCAAAGTTATCAAACCTGTAATACTTCGTGAACGTGTGGGCTAAAGACCACGTTGCCACTCTGCAAAGCTGAGTAGTGGAAACACCTCTGGCATTCGCCCATGAGGCCCCCACTGATCGGGTGGTAGAAGCACCCGCCTGAACCGAAACCTGTGTTACAGGAAATATAAGCTTGCCGAATGGCAAGACAAATCCGTCTAGACAAAAGACTGCATAGGCGCAGGCCAAAACTTCTTTGGCCCATCTAAAAACAAAACAATTGGTCCGACCTTCGGAAAAGTCGATGTAACCTACACGTATACCCCTAAAAGCTCGGACAACATGCAAAGACACGTCCCCATTTGCAAGACCCATCTGCAAGACCCTAGGAAGAGGGGACCATGCATGGCTGGTTTACGTGAACCCCCAAAACAAACTCTGGAAGGAAATCTGATCCTGTACAGAATGCCGTCCTATCCGCCTGAAAAATGAAAAAAGGCCGTCTACCCTATAAGGCTCCCAACTCATGAACCCGCCTGGCCGAAATCAAGGTAAGCAATAATGTGATCTCCCAAGAGATATTTCAGGTCTTTCTTGTAAACGGCTCAAAAATTGGAGTCTTCAAAAAACTCCAAAATTAAGTGGGAGGACGAAAAAGGGGAACGTATGCTCAGAACCCCCAGTAAAAAGGTTTGACCTCTGGCAAGGATGCCGGATGGAGAGAGCCGAAAGTTGAACCTTCAGAACGCCCAGTATCAGTTCTACCTCTAGACCGGCCTGAAGGAAAATTAGAAGTCTGGATAAGTGGAAGTTCGTCGAATTCCACCCACGTACTTGATACCAGGCCATATATCTCTTCCAATCTATGTAGTAGTACCTAGCGACAAACATCGTAGAAATGGCCGTTCTTGGTATCCCTCTGTCTCTTAAGATCCGGGTTTCAAGAGCCACGCCGTTAAACGCGACCTGTGCAGGACTGGTGATGAAACGGTCCCTGAGATAACAGGTCCTCCCTCCGAGGTTACCGCCAAGGATCTTCCCCTAATAATCCTTGCAGTTCTGAGTACAACTCCTGCGGGATCAGTCTGGTGCGATCAGGATCGCCCACATTCATTCTCTTTTCAACCCTTTCAGAAACCTGGGTATGCGTGGGAAAGGAGGAAAAATTTAAACCCTCCTGCAACACCAAGGAAGCGTTAATGTGTCCACTGCTGGATCCCTTGTCCTGGACACCTATCTGGGCAGCTGATGTTTTTGTCCAGACGTCATTAGGTCCACTTGAGGTAGACCCCATCTCCATACCACAATGTCGAATATCCGTGTAGGCACCACTCTCCCGGATGCCTGTCCTGGCGACATGAGAGAATCTGCTTTCCCAGTACTCATCCTCTGGAATGAACACTGCCGAGGATGAGGCGTCGCCTTTCTGCCGACAACAAGAACCTTGTGTCAGCCCTTGGCGCCTTCCTGCTCATTGTTCCTCCTTTACGGTCTAAGCAAGCCGTCGTCATGACATTGTCCGACCGTATCCTGATGTGTTGACCCATGACTAGGTCTTCGGCTAAGTACACCGCTCTCAGTTCGAGAATGTTTATGGGCAGGTTGCCCTCCAGTAACGTCCATCTGCCCTGAAACTGATGTTTCTCTAAGACGACACCCAAACCTCTGAAACTGTCGTCTGTTGTCAGGATCCCTTAATCCCAAATGCCGAATCTCTTGCCAGCTGCGAGATTCCTATGTAACCACCACCAATTTAAGGAGGTTCGTATGCGCGGTGGAAACCGGATTCTTTGTTATAGAAACCAGTGCGAACTTGCTCCCTAAGCAATGAGGTTTATCTGGAATTGTCGAAAAGGAAGTCTGCCGTATTGGATAGCGTAGAACAACGGCCTCTTCCCGAGAAGTTGCACACAGAGGTGTAGAGAAAACGTTTGTGTCTCAGTACCTGAGCAACTAATCTTTGTAGGACCTGGACCTTATGCTCTGGTAAGAATACTCTCAATGGTACCGTGGCCAAGATGAAATCGAAGAATTGAATCCACGGAGTTGGCATGAGGTCGGATTACTGTAACATCACACTCCACTCATGTTGAATGAGAAAATGATGCAACGTCTGAACCTCTTTGATGAGCAGTTCCTGAGATATTGCTCTATTCCTTAAATCGTCTATATAAGGTATAATCATGACTGCCCTGATCTTTGTAAAGATTCTTGGAGCTGATAGACCGAACAGTAACACCCTGAATTGGGAGTGATCCGTCACCAGTGTGAACCCTAAGTAAGCCTGGTGTCCAGACTGGGATATGCAGATATGCCTCCTTTATGTCCATGGATACCATGCAATGGCCTTGTGCAAGCCTGCCATGACCGACTGGAATGATTCTATCCGGAATTCACAGACCCTTAGAGATTGGTTTAAAACCATTAAATTGAGTATCGGTCTGACCGTTCTATCTGGCTTTCGGCACAACAAAAAGATCGGACTAGAAAACCTGTTCCTCTCTGCGAGACGGGAACTGGAGTATGACCCCTGACCGTAGCAAATCTGGAATTACTGTCAGTAAAGCTTTTGCTTTCTGAAAGCCCGAGGCAGACCCGTTGTGAAAAACAAAAACAAAACTGGTAGTCAGGCCCCTGTTGAAAATCCAGTTTGTACCCCTGGGAGATAAGGTTGGTTATTCAAAGTTCAGGTGTGGTTTTGGCCTAGATGTCCCGAAAACCTTTCCGACGTGCGCTCACCCAGGGGGGACCCCAGGTGAGTTGGTAGGTCGTCATGCCAAATAAATGGGTGCCGAACTCTGTATCGAACCCGGGTCTTCAAGCATTGCAGGCGGCCGCTGTTCTAGTTAGGCCACAGCCAACCATTGTTTGCTGTCTATGAGCGGTCTCTACCTCTGCCCCGCTGGAAAGGACAGCGATCTCAATTTATTAAACGCTGGTCCCGAATAACCACTCTCAACCTGTGGAATGGTTCTTGTATAAGGAGTAGGCAGAAATGTGGACTTTGTAGCATGTGAAATGCACTTGTCCAACTGTGGACCGAAAGGTATCTCACCCCCAAAAGGGGATGGATTCTACCGCCTTCTTGGCATCAGAGGCTCCTTGTGCTAAATATCCTTAGAGGCTTGACCAAGTATGAAGCCAATTCCCGAATGTCATCCGCCATTTGGGAATCTCTTCCAAGCTATGTTCCAGACCATGCTCCCATAGCCTTGTTTACCCAAACACAGACGATCGTAGTTCTGTGTTGTACTCCTTGTTATAAAAATTGACTTCAAAGCTGTGTCAACCTTATGATCTGAAGCATCCTTTAAAGTCGTTACCTTAGGAATTGGTAAGATTGTATTCGTTGACACCTTCCTCCACTACTGATGGAGTCTCCCACTTATTCATTACACCCTTAGGTAAGGGGTAAGTACTTAAACCGCTTCGGAAATTGAAAACATTTATCAGGGTTCGTCCTTAAACCTTACTCATTTGAGATAGAAAAGGTTTAGGAATGGGAAATCCTGCTGAAAGCGGTGTTCGAGAGTCGAATCACTCGAAATCCTCTGGATCCGTAACGTCTTCTACCTGAAAGTTTAGGATCTCTTTCACTGCGTCAATTAAGGGATCCAAACCAGAGATTTCAGTGTCCTCTTTCGGAAAATCAGCGTCCAGGTGAGATTTAATTAACTCACCCTCTGTATTAATGAGAAGACCCTCCTCTCCTCCTCTTTCCGCATAATAGGAAGAGGTCTTTTAACTGCCTTGCGCACTTTTTTTTTTTTTTTTTTGTGCGAGCGGTGTCAATTTGATGAGAAATTCTTCCATCTTTTTTGAGAATCCCGCAGCCCATCAGATTGCTGCTTGCGTGATTCTTTCATCACCTTGGAGAGTCTATCTGCAAGGTTGTCTTCTCATGACCCAGACGGAGCACTGCTCCCAGGTGGAGCGTCCATGTTTAAGCAGGAATCGCACACCCCGGAGCTGCCAACCCGTCTTTTGCGTGTTGACTAAACCCCGTACCAGACAGCGCTTTCACCCAAACTAGGAAGAGAAAGACTGTGATAGAAGACGGAAGCAAGGGTATCGGATTGTCCGGCTGGTAACTTTTGCTTCTCTAAAATGGAAGAGAACAAAAAAGAAAAACAATAATTAAATAAATACATTTTTAAACCAGCCGACTTGCAACCCTCACACACCCAACTGTAGGTCAGTTACGATGGTAGAGTTGGAATCCACTTGCTTCCTCGTATTTTCGTCAGGATCTTTGCAATAGAAATCCATTGAAAATATTGATAATAAGACTCAGGTTAGATCCTCATAGGATTCATATAAATTTCCCCAGCAGAGGGAGTTAATATCTAGTTTCGCCAGCAGAGGGAGTTGTAACTACACAAAAATCCCTCGTTTATCCCTTTCTTTTAAAGAGGGGGAGGGCTCATCCATGCCCCGTATATTTGGCGCCTGACTGGAAATAAAAAGATGGCCGCCTTTAAAAATTTCTATACACCTCATTTCCCTTTCTAAACACTAACTCTGGGCCGCTGACAAAAGGGAAGTTGACAGAGCGCACTGTGCACTCTCGATCCCCGCTGTCCGCCCCCGCACACGACCGAAGGAATCACCCTCGTGCTGCACTCACTCTGGCCGCCGCGCTCCGGGACCGCTCTCCTCCTTTGTAGCGGCTGCTGACAGGGGATACAGTGCGATGCCACTGGCCGGCGGCGCCTGACTAACTGATACTGGCCCGCTCCCCAGAGCGTGACCGCAGGTCAGCGCGCTCTGGGACTGATGACAGGGGACGCCCCACACTGCGTTACCGCTGGCCCGCTCGCACCAGGACTGCTCTCCTTCAGTCCCGTAGCGGCGCGTGCTGACTAAAGGATACCGGACCGCAGGTCAGCGCGCTCCGGGATTGATCTACTCTAAGCCCCGTAGTGGCGCCTGCTGACAGGGGACGCCCCACACTATGTGACCGCTGGCCCCTGTGCTGGGAAAGTGAAATAATAAGATTTTACTCACCGGTAAATCTATTTCTCGTAGTCCGTAGTGGATGCTGGGTACTCCGTAAGGACCATGGGGAATAGACGGGCTCCGCAGGAGACTGGGCACTCTAAAGAAAGATTTAGGTCTACCTGGTGTGCACTGGCTCCTCCCCCTATGACCCTCCTCCAAGCCTCAGTTAGGACACTGTGCCCGGAAGAGCTGACACAATAAGGAAAGATTTTGAATCCCGGGTAAGACTCATACCAGCCACAC
This sequence comes from Pseudophryne corroboree, assembly GCF_028390025.1. Taxonomy (NCBI): domain Eukaryota; kingdom Metazoa; phylum Chordata; class Amphibia; order Anura; family Myobatrachidae; genus Pseudophryne; species Pseudophryne corroboree. Next base: position 39,503,682 of record NC_086450.1, on the reverse strand, counting down.
CAATCACACCATATAACTCGTGATAGGAACCCCGGTTAACAGTATGATAACAATGGAGCCTCTGAACAGATGGCTCGCAATAACAACCCGATTTTTGTAACAATAACTATTTACAAGTATTGCAGACAATCCGCACTTGGGATGGGCGCCCAGCATCCACTACGGACTACGAGAAATAGATTTACCGGTGAGTAAAATCTTATTTTCTCTGACGTCCTAGTGGATGCTGGGTACTCCGTAAGGACCATGGGGATTATACCAAAGCTCCCAAACGGGCGGGAGAGTGCGGATGACTCTGCAGCACCAAATGAGAGAACTCCAGGTCCTCCTCAGCCAGGGTATCAAATTTATAAAATTTTGCAAACATGTTTGCCCCTGACCAAGTAGCAGCTCGGCAAAGTTGTAAAGCCGAGACCCCTCGGGCAGCCGCACAAGATGAGCCCACCTTCCTCGTGGAATGGGCTTTTACACATTTAGGCTGCGGTAGTCCCACCGCAGAATGCGCCAGCTGAATAGTGCTACAAATCCAGCATGCGATAGTCTGCTTAGAAGCAGGTGCACCCAGCTTGTTGGGTGCATATAAAATAAACAGTGAGTCAGTTTTCCTGACTCCAGCCGTCCTGGAAATATAAATTTTCAGGGCCCTGACTACGTCCAGAAACTTGGAATCCTCCAAGTCCCTAGTAGCCGCAGGCACCACAATAGGTTGGTTCAAGTGAAAAGCTGATACCACCTTCGGGAGAAACTGAGGACGAGTCCTCAACTCTGCCCTATCCATATGGAAAATCAGATAGGGGCTTTTACAGGACAAAGCCGCCAATTCTGACACACGTCTGGCCGAAGCCAGAGCCAACAACATAACCACTTTCCACGTGAGATATTTTAAATCCACAGTCTTAAGTGGCTCAAACCAATGTGATTTCAGAAACTCCCAAAACCACATTGAGATCCCAAGGTGCCACTGGGGGCACAAAAGGAGGCTGAATATGCAGAACTCCCTTGACAAAAGTCTGAACTTCAGGCAGTGAAGCCAGTTCTTTCTGGAAGAAAATCGACAGGGCCGAGATCCGGACCTTAATGGACCCCAATTTGAGGCCCAACGTCACACCTGCTTGCAGGAAATGCAGGAATCGACCCAGTTGAAATTCCTCCGTTGGGGCCTTCTTGGCCTCACACCAAGCAACATATTTTCCCCAAATGCGGTGATAATGTTTTGCGGTGACATCCTTCCTGGCCTTGATCAGGGTAGGGATGACTTCCTCCGGAATGCCTTTTTCCTTTAGGACGGCGTTCAACCGCCATGCCGTCAAACGCAGCCGCGGTAAGTCTTGGAACAGACAGGGTCCCTGCTGCAGCAGGTCTTGTCTGAGCGGCAGAGGCCAAGGGTCCTCTGCAAGCATCTCTTGAAGCTCCGGGTACCAAGCCCTTCTTGGCCAATCCGGAGCCACGAGAATAGTTCTCACTCCTCGCTTTCTTATTATTCTCAGTACTTTGGGTATGAGAGGTAGAGGAGGAAACACATAAACCGACTGGTACACCCACGGTGTCACTAGAGCGTCCACAGCGATCGCCTGAGGGTCCCTTGACCTGGCGCAATATCTTTTTAGCTTTTTGTTGAGGCGGGACGCCATCATGTCCACCTGTGGTTTTTCCCAACGGTTTACCAGCATCTGGAAGACTTCTGGATGAAGTCCCCATTCTCCCGGGTGGAGGTCGTGCCTGCTGAGGAAGTCTGCTTCCCAGTTGTCCACTCCCGGAATGAACACTGCTGTCAGAGCTAACACATGATTCTCTGCCCATCGGAGAATCCTTGTGACTTCTGCCATTGCCCTCCTGCTTCTTGTGCCGCCCTGTCTGTTTACATGGGCGACCGCCGTGATGTTGTCTGATTGGATCAGTACCGGCCGGTTCTGAAGCAGGGGTCTTGCTTGGCTTAGGCATTGTAAATGGCCCTTAGCTCCAGAATATTTATGTGAAGCGAAATCTCCTGATTTGACCACAGTCCTTGGAAATTTTCTCCCTGTGTGACTGCACCCCAGCCCCGAAGGCTGGCATCCGTGGTCACCAGGACCCAGTCCTGTATTCCGAATCTGCGGCCCTCTAATAGATGAGCCCTCTGCAGCCACCACAGCAGCGACACCCTGGTCCTTGCCGACAGGGTTATTCGCCGTTGCGTCTGGAGATGGGACCCGGACCATTTGTCCAACAGGTCCCACTGGAAAGTCCTTGCGTGGAACCTTCCGAATGGAATCGCCTCGTACGAAGCTACCATTTTTCCCAGGACTCGTGTGCATTGATGTACCGACACCTGTCCCGGTTTTAGGATGTCTCTGACTAGAGATGACAACTCCTCGGCTTTTTCCATTGGAAGAAACACTTTTTTCTGGTCTGTTTCCAGAATCATTCCCAGGAACATAAGACGTGTCGTCGGGACCAGCTGTGACTTTGGAATTGAGAATCCAGTCCTGCTGTTGCAGCACTTCCGGAGAAAGTGCTACCCCCTTACCAACTGTTCCTTGGACCTCGCCTGTATCAGGAGAATGTCCAAGTACGGGATAATTAAAACTCCCTTCTTGCGAAGGAGTATCATCATTTCAGTCATTACCCATGGTAAAGACCCTCGGTGCCGTGGATAATCCAAACGGCAGCGTCTGGAACTGATCGTGACAGTCCGGTACCACAATCTTGAGGTACTCCTGGTGAGGAGGGTAAATGGGGACATGCAGGTAAGTATCCTTGATGTCCAGAGAGACCCTGTAATCCCCCTCGTCCAGGATCGCAATAATCGCCCTGAGCGATTCCATCTTGAACTTGAATCTTTTGTTATATGTGTTCAAGGATTTTAAATTTAAGATGGGTCTCACCGAACCGTCCGGTTTCGGTACCACAAACATTGTGGAAAAGTAACCCTTTTCCTGTTGAAGGAGGGGTACCTTGATAATCACTTGCTGTGAATACAGTTTTTTGGATAGCCACCAACACTGCCTCCCTGGCAGAGGGAGTTGCCGGTAAGGCAGATTTTAGGAAACGGCGGGGGGGAGACGTCTCGAATTCCAGCCTGTACCTCCGAGATACTGTTTGAAGAACCCAGGTATCCACCTGTGAGAGAGCCCACTGTGCGCTGAAATTTCTGAGACGGGCCCCACCGTACCCGGGTCCGCCTGAGCAGCCCCAGCGTCATGCTGTGGACTTACCGGACGCAGGGGAGAACTTCTGCTCCCGGGAAACTAGCTGTGTGCTGCAGCTTTTTCCCTCTACCTTTTCCTCTTGGCAGAAAATATGAGCCTCTAGCCCTCTACTTTTCTGGGGCCGAAGGGACTGTACCTGATAATACAGTGCTTACTTTTGCTGTGGGGTAGCTTGTGGCAAAAGTTTTGATTTCCCAGCCGTAGCTGTGGAAACGAGGTCTGAAAGACCATCCCCAAACAGTTCCACCCCCTTCTAGGGCAAACTTCCATGTGCCTTTTTGAATCGGCATCGCCCGACCATTGCAGAGTCCATAACCCCCGTCTGGCGGCAATGGTTTTACATAGCGCTTATTAGTGATGCCAGTCGGCAAATATCCCTCTGTGCATCACGCATGTATAAGACAGCGTCTTTTATATGCTCTATTTTCAGCAAAATATTGTCCCTATCTATAGTATAAATATTATCCGACAGGGAATCTGACCACGCAGCTGCCGCACTGCACATCCATGCCGAGGCAATAGCAGGTCTCAATATAATGCCCGTGTGTGTGTATATAGCTTTTAAGGGTAGTTTTCTGCTTTCTATCAGCAGGTCCTTCAGGGCGGCCGTATCCGTGACGGTAGTGCCACCTTTTTTAATAAGCATGTAACCGCTTTATCTACCCTAGGGGTTATTTCCCAACGTGACCTATCCTCTGGCGGAAAAGGGTACGCTGCTTAGAAATTATCAATTTCTTATCGGGGGAAGTCCACGCTTCCTCACACACCTCATATCAATTCCTCAGATGCAGGAAAACTACTGGTAGTTTTCTGTCACCAAACATAATACCCTTTTTTGTGGTATCTGGGGTATTATCAGAAATGTGTAATACATTTTTCATTGCCTCAATCATGTAACGGGTGGCCCTATTGGAAAGTACACTAGTCTCATCGTCGTCGACACTGGAGTCGGTATCCGTGTCAACATCTGTGTCAGCCATCTGAGGTAGCGGGCGTTTTAGAGCCCCTGATGACATGTGAGACGCTTGGACAGGCACAAGCTGAGCAGCCGGCTGTCCTATGTCGTCAAACCTTTTATGTAAGGAGTTGACACTGTCACGTAATTCCTTCCATAAGTCCATCCACACCGGTGTCGACCCCGCAGGGGGTGACATCCCATTCACAGGCATTTGCTCCGCCTCCACATCATTATCCTCATCATACATGTCGACACAGCAGTACCGACACACAGCACACACACAGGGAATGCTCTGACAGAGGACAGGACCCCACAAAGCCCTTTGGGGAGACAGAGGGAGAGTATGCCAGCACACACCAGAGCGCTATATATCACAGGGATATCACCTATAGAGAGTGTTTTCCCTTATAGCTGCATAATATATATATACTGCGCCTAATTTGTGCCCCCCCTCTCTTTTTAACCCTTTTCTGTAGTGCAGGACTGCAGGGGAGAGCCAGGGAGCGATCCCTCCAGCAGAGCTGTGAGGGAAAATGGCGCCAGTGTGCTGAGGGAGATGGCTCCGCCCCTTTTTCGGCGGGCTTTCTCCCGCTATTGTAAAAGTTCTGGCAGGGGTTAATAAACACCTATATAGCCCCTGGGGCTATATATGGTGTCAGTTCGCCAGCCAAGGTGTTAATATTGCTGCTCAGGGCGCCCCCCCCCCCAGCGCCCTGCACCCATCAGTGACCGCAGTGTGTGGTGTGCATGAGGAGCAATGGCGCACAGCTGCAGTGCTGTGCGCTACCTTGGAGAAGACAGAAGTCTTCAGCCGCCGATTTTCCGGACCTTCTTGCTTCTGGCTCTGTAAGGGGGACGGCGGCGCGGCTCCGGGAACGGACGACGAGGTCGGGTCCTGTGTTCGATCCCTCTGGAGCTAATGGTGTCCAGTAGTCTAAGAAGCCCAAGCTACCACCACTTAGGTAGGTTCGCTTCTTCTCCCCTTAGTCCCTCGGTGCAGTGAGCCTGTTGCCAGCAGGTCTCACTGAAAATAAAAAACCTAACATATACTTTCTTCCTAGGAGCTCAGGAGAGCCCCTAGTGTGCATCCAGCTCAGCCGGGCACAGAAATCTAACTGAGGCTTGGAGGAGGGTCATAGGGGGAGGAGCCAGTGCACACCAGGTAGACCTAAATCTTTCTTTAGAGTGCCCAGTCTCCTGCGGAGCCCGTCTATTCCCCATGGTCCTTACGGAGTACCCAGCATCCACTAGGACGTCAGAGAAAATATTTTTAGCCCTCATGACTGCCCTGTTTATGTTAAACGCAGCCTCTAACAACCTGTACTCACAGTTGGCGTCTTCAGAGAGATGCAGATCCCTTTAGCAGGAATCCTTGTCCCTCCATGTTTAACTTAGTCCCCCTTTTATTAGGGGGACGCAGCCTTTTTTCTTTTGTAAAGCCTGCACCCCCTTTCATTAGGTGGGATCGGGCATTTTGTCTTTGAAAGCCTGCACCCTCCCTTTAGTTAGGAGGGATTGGACCAGTATAAATGAAATAAAATAAATGAATAAAAATAAATAATTAAATAAATAATTAAATAAATCTTCAAGGAGCAAGAGCTCCCTTCTTGTGCTTGTACCTCCTTGGCACAATTTTCCAAACTGAGGGAGGAGGGATGTGAAGGGAGAGGAGCCGGCTGTGCACACAATGCTAATTTTAGACTGTGCCACACCTCCGGTTGCAAGCTTCACACCCCTAATGTAAATGGATGCTCCAGTGTCCCCTAGTGGATGAAAGAGAAATATACATATAAAGCAAAGAAAGACACAGCGTCTGTAACAAGACATCAGCAGGCACGTCAGGCAGGTGCTACAAGCTATAACAAAACACATGTGACAAGGAGCAGTCTCGGAGGGCCACTGGGGTTAGAACAGATACAGGCTAAGCCAAGGGGACAGGTAGCCAATGTGTTTAGAAATTATTTCTGGACCCTCTTTTTTTTATTATTAATAATTATTATCTCTTTGTCCTATCAGAAGATACACATCTCCACAGGCTCCTGGTAAGAGATCCTGCTGGAACAAGAATTCTACAGGAATTTGGTATTCCAGTTAATCAGTTGTAACTGTCCTGGTAAGTGTGTGAGACAAAAAATAAATGATTGGAATAGGACATACAGCAGGGGCGAAAGGAGGCCGTCACCCGGGACAAAGGCTCAGCCCCCCCCCCCCCAATCACTCCACACACTGCCACTCCACCTCATCACCACCCCAGTCCTCACAGAAACTTATCCACCCCATGTCACGAACCTCGGGCAGCGGCGACCGCGCTTGTCCCTGCGGGTGGCCTGGTCTGCCCGGCGCCTCTCTTCCCCTGTCAGTCTCCGGCTTCAGCGGCGGGTCGGCGCTGCTCTCCGGCGGCTTCCCGGAAGCAAGGGCGCCGCCATCACAAGCAAGGGCAAGGAGGCGGAGCAGGTCTGACGTCACCTGCCTGCTCCGCCAATCAGGCTAGGGCGGGGAATTTAAAATCAGATACCAGGCAGAGATCCGATGCCTGAGTATCTTCGTTTCTCCTGTGGAAGCTATGATCCAGAGCTCCCTCGTCCCTGCAAGCATCCTGTGCTTCCAAGCATCCTGTCCCTGCAAGCATCCTGTGCTTCCAAGCATCCTGTCCCTGCAAGCATCCTGTGCTTCCAAGCATCCTGTCCCTGCAAGCATCCTGTGCTTCCAAGCATCCTGTCCCTGCAAGCATCCTGTGCTTCCAAGCATCCTGTCCCTGCAAGCATCCTGTGCTTCCAAGCATCCTGTGCCTACAAGCAACCTGTGCTTCCAAGCATCCTGTGCCTACAAGCAACCTGTGCTTCCAAGCACCTCCGTGCCTCCAAGCACCTCCGTGCCTCCAAGCACCTCGTGCCTCCAAGCACCTCGTGCCTCCAAGCACCTCCGCGCCTCAAGCACCTCCGTGCCTCCAGTTACCTCCGTGCCTCCAGTTACCTCCGTGCCTCCAGTTACCTCCGTGCCTCCAAGCACCTCCGTGCCTCCAAGCACCTCCGTGCCTCCAAGCACCTCGTGCCTCCAAGCACCCCGTGCCTCCAAGCACCTCCGCGCCTCAAAGCACCTCCGTGCCTCCAGTTACCTCCGTGTCTCCAAGCACCTCGTGCCTCCAAGCACCTCGTCCCTCCAAACACCTCGGTGTCTCCAAACACCTCCGTGCCTCCAAGCACCTCCGTGCCTCCAAACACCTCCGTGCCTCCAAGGGTCTCCCAGCACTCCCTGTACTCCCAGTACCTCAGTGCCTTCAATACCACAGTGTCTCCAATATCTCAGTACCCCAGCCTTCATTATTTCTACAAGTCTTGTCTTACAGGAGACCTACAAGAATTCCTCTGGGCCTCCCGCCTGCCGTCTTAGTTCTGCATGAGGAAGACCTACATCCGGCCATCTCTACTACGACCCAGTGGCGGTTCCTCTTCCCGGTCATCGGAAGAAGCCCCGAGTCCACAACACTCCCAAACCAGGTCAGTGATACCCCATTTACGCCTCACAGCCTGCGTAACCCTGCAGCACTGCCCCATCTTACTGGCTCGTCATGCTCCAGCCCACTATCCGCATCCACCATGCCTATCGCAAAGTAATGGACCAGGCGACAATAAAACGCAGCAGACGCTGGAGAGGAGCAGCTGCAACGCTCGTCGTCCCAATTACCAGGTTCCTTGGCTGTGTGATTAACGCCTATTCCACGCTCACTATACGGGTCCCTTTAGCTAGTGATAACACAGTGTCCGCTACAGGATCACCTATCACCTGAATGAGGGAGCGTACTCCAAGCACTGCACTGACCCCGCCCACGGAGAACGAGCCTCACCGTCTGCCCCGCCCATCACTCCATGGTTTTAAAATACAGGATACCAACCAAACAAGGACTGAGACTTCAGCTCCCCTTCCCCCCCATCACCCAGGTGATGTTCCCTGCCCTCACCCTCCAGCTGCACCCCTGCCATACAATCCCGCCAGTGTCAGGGCAAGGTAGAACTTGTCAGCTTGCATTGCAAAACAAGTGCAGTAATGTGACCTGTAAACCACAATTCAGCATATGAAGCGACCCCTGCAGCTTGGCCTTCAGCTATGCAGGATAATGGACAACGGGCAGCTATTTCCATCCCGATGAGCCTTTTGCTCAGGCACTAAGCCGGAGCTTACACATACCACTCCTAAAAACTGCCCAAGTTTCATTAAAGGACCCTTGTGTATCCCCTGGCTTACGGCCAGACGGCGGGTGCTGACAATCACTGCACGTACCTTGGCACCGCACCCAAAACTATCAGGTTGGCTTTTTGCTTGTTGTTTCCGATCACTGCATTTTTCATATCTCTGTTAATTCAAAAAGAAAGAGAAATTATGCAACACAATTTAGAAAGTACGTCGTGGTATAAACGGTAAACGTCAGGGCCCGAGCATGATAAAAAGGCCAACAATTACTTTCCCTAAATATTGCCTTTAAAAAAAAGCCAATTTAGGCATAGTAAACTAGTTTCAGATTACCCTCATGTTTGTATACTCTATGGGGTATATTCAATTGAAGTCGGATCCATTCCAACATTCATTTGTCGGAATGGATCCAACCTGGGCTATTCAATGCTATCTCAATTCGACTTTAAAAAAAGTCGAATTGAGATGCGGGAGCTAAGACAGGGGAGAGTCACGGGCCGGCCGGGGAGAGCAGCGCTACAGCAGCGGCTATAGACGCTGCTGTAGCGCTGCTCTCCCCGTCCTCACATCACAGCCGCTGCTCACGGCAGCGTCCACCCGGCTCCAGCAAGTGAGGTCTCGCTTGCTGGAGCCGGGTGGACCCTGCTGTGAGCGCCGGCTGTGACATCCCCCGGCGCTGCTCTCCCCGTCGGCCCGCGGCTCTCCCCGTCTCTGCTCCCACATCTCACTTCCACTTTTTTAAAGTCGAACTGAGATGGTCGAAAAGGGGGCAAAACCTTCCAATCTAAAAGAGTCGAAAACTGACGTCTTTTCGACAGACCGCAGCTTTCGGCTTCAATATGCCTCCGTAATTAGACACATTTTCAGGGATGCAATCAGTTTACCTACAATCAAAATCCCGATGATCCAAACACAGGCAAGGTCAAAATCCAGACATTTAAAATGTCGACGGGGTAAAAAAAAAAAAAGGGGGGGGGGGGGGGGGGGCGGGCGGCCCACGTGTTATGTCGACATACACAACAAAATTAGAAAAACATGTCAACTTTTTGGCCTGTCAACATTTTAAATGTCGGTATTTTGATCGTGTGTATTTTAAGTATCTGTATTTTGACAATCGGTCAATTGTTGTCGGTATTTTGACCGTGTGGATTTTGATTGTAGGTATTTCATATTAAACCCAATATAACAGGTGGGATCAGCATTTTGTTGCACAGCTAGAACATCTGATCAGTCGATGATGTAATCGGCCCTTATGAAAAATCAGCTGACTACTGTGGCGATTTATACCCCTGCATGAGCCATCACGGAGGACCAGCTAGTTACACAATGAATCACTCCATTGTCAGGTATGACAACCGGCCCTGCATGGGAAGGCCAGCTACAGGGTTTCTAAAATAAGAATTTACTTACCGATAATTCTATTTCTCGCAGTCCGTAGTGGATGCTGGGGACTCCGTCAGGACCATGGGGAATAGCGGCTCCGCAGGAGACAGGGCACAAAATTAAAAGTTTGACCACTAGGTGGTGTGCACTGGCTCCTCCCCCTATGACCCTCCTCCAAGCCTCAGTTAGGATACTGTGCCCGGACGAGCGTACACAATAAGGAAGGATTTTGAATCCCGGGTAAGACTCATACCAGCCACACCAATCACACTGTACAACTTGAGATCTGAACCCAGTTAACAGCATGATAACAGAGGAGCCTCTGAAAAGATGGCTCACAACAATAATAACCCGATTTTTGTAACAATAACTATGTACAAGTATTGCAGACAATCCGCACTTGGGATGGGCGCCCAGCATCCACTACGGACTACGAGAAATAGAATTATCGGTAAGTAAATTCTTATTTTCTCTGACGTCCTAAGTGGATGCTGGGGACTCCGTCAGGACCATGGGGATTATACCAAAGCTCCCAAACGGGCGGGAGAGTGCGGATGACTCTGCAGCACCGAATGAGAGAACTCCAGGTCCTCCTTAGCCAGGGTATCAAATTTGTAGAATTTTACAAACGTGTTCTCCCCTGACCACGTAACTGCTCGGCAGCGTTGTAATGCCGAGACCCCTCGGGCAGCCGCCCAAGGTGAGCCCACCTTCCTTGTGGAGTGGGCATTTACAGATTTTGGCTGTGGCAGGCCCTGCCACAGAATGCGCAAGTTGAATTGTGCTACAAATCCAACGAGCAATCGTCTGCTTAGACGCAGGAACACCCAGCTTGTTGGGTGCATACATTATAAACAGCGAGTCAGACTTTCTGACTCCAGCCGTCCTTGAAATATATATATATATATTTTTTTTTTTTTTTTTTTTTAAGGCTCTGACAACGTCGAACAACTTGGAGTCCTCCAAGTCGCTAGAAGCCGCAGGCACTACAATAGGTTGGTTCAGGTGAAACGCTGATACCACCTTAGGGAGAAACTGAGGACGCGTCCGCAGTTCTGCCCTGTCCCAATGGAAAATCAGATATGGCTTTTGTACGAAAAGGCCGCCAATTCTGACACTCTCCTGGCCGAAGCCAGGGCTAGTAGCATGGTCACTTTCCATGTAAGATATTTCAAATCCACCGATTTGAGTGGCTCAACCAATGGGATTTGAGGAATCCCAAAACTACATTGAGATCCCACGGTGCCACTGGAGGCACAACCGGGGCTGTATATGTAGTACTCCTTTGACAAAAGCTTGGACTTCAGGAACTGAAGCCATTTCTTTCTGGAAGAAAATCGACAGGGCCGAAATTTGAACCTTAATGGACCCCAATTTGAGGCCCATAGACAATCCTGTTTGCAGGAAATGTAGGAATCGACCCAGTTGAAATTCCTCCGTCGGAGCCCTCTCCTTCAGGATCCGGCGTTCAACCGCCATGCCGTCAAACGCAGCCGCGGTAAGTCTAGAGGTAGAGTGCACGGATCCTCCGTGCGCATCTCTTGAAGTTCCGGGTACCAAGTCTTTCTGGGCAAATCCGGAACCACGAGTATCGTTCTTACTCCCCTTCGCCTTATAATTCTCAGTACCTTGGGTATGAGAGGCAGAGGGGGGAACACATACATTGACTGGTACACCCATGGTGTTACCAACGCGTCCACAGCTATTGCCTGAGGGTCTCTTGACCTGGCGCAATACCTATCCAGTTTTTTGTTGAGGCGGGACGCCATCCTGTCCACCTTTGGTTTTTCCCAACGGTTCACAATCATGTGGAAGACTTCTGGATGAAGTCCCCACTCTCCCGGGTGGTGATCGTGTCTGCTGAGGAAGTCTGCTTCCCAGTTGTCCACTCCCGGAATGAACACTGCTGACAGTGCTATCACATGATTTTCTGCCCAGTGAAAAATCCTTGCAGCTTCTGCCATTGCCCTCCTGCTTCTTGTGTCGCCCTGTCTGTTTACGTGGGCGACTGCCGTGGTGTTGCCCTACTGGTTCAACACCGGCTGACCCTGAAGCAGAGGTCTTGCCAGGCTTAGAGCATTGTAAATTGCCCTTAGTTCCAGAATATTTATGTGAAGTGAAGTCTCCAGGCTTGACCACACTCCCTGGAAATATCTTCCCTGTGTGACTGCTCCCCAGCCTCTCAGGCTGGCATTCGTGGTCACCAGGACCCAGTCCTGAATGCCGAATCTGCGGCCCTCCAAAAAGGTGAGCACTCTGCAACCACCACAGAAGAGACCCCTTGTCCTTGGAGACGGGGCTATCCGCTGATGCATCTGAAGATGCGATCCGGACCATTCGTCCAGCAGATTCCACTGAAAGGTTCTTGCGTGGAATCTGCAGAATGGAATCGCTTCGTAAGAAGCCATCATTTACCCAGGACTCTTGTGCATTGATGCACTGACACTTTTCCTGGTTTTAGGAGGTTCCTGACTAGCTCGGATAACTCCCTGGCTTTCTCCTCCGGGAGAAAAACCTTTTTCTGAACTGTGTCCAGAATCATCCCTAGGAACAGCAGACGTGTCGTCGGGCTCAGCTGGGATTTTGGAAAATTTAGAATCCACCCGTGCTGTTGCAGCACTACTTGGGTTAGTGCTACACCGGCCTCTAACTGTTCTCTGGATCTTGCCCTTATCAGGAGATCGTCCAAGTAAGGGATAATTAATACGCCTTTTCTTCGAAGAAGAATCATCATTTCGGCCATTACCTTGGTAAAGACCCGGGGTGCCGTGGACAATCCAAACGGCAACGTCTGAAACTGATAGTGACAGTTTTGTACCACGAACCTGAGGTACCCTTGTTTGAAGGGCAAATTGGGACATGGAGGTAAGCATCCTTGATGTCCAAGGACACCATAAAGTCCCCTTCTTCCAGATTCGCTATCACTGCTCTGAGTGATTTCATCTTGAACTTGAACCTTTGTATGTAAGTGTTCAAAAGATTTCAGACTTAGAATAGGTCTCACCGAGCCGTCCGGCTTCGGTACCACAAACAGCGTGGAATAATACCCCTTTCCTTGTTGTATTAGGGGTACCTTGACTATTACTTGCTGGGAATACAGCTTGTGAATAGCTTCCAACACCGTCTCCCTGTCGGAGGGAGATGTTGGTAAAGCAGGCTTCAGGAATCTGCGAGGAAGAGACGTCTCGAATTCCAATCTGTACCCCTGTGATACTACCTGCAGGATCCAGGGGTCGACTTGCGAGTGAGCCCACTGCGCGATGAAATTCTTGAGACGACCCCCCCACCGGACCTGAGTCCGCTTGTAAGACCCCAGCGACATGCTGAGGACTTTTCAGAAGCGGGGGAGTGCTTCTGCTCCTGGGAAGGAGCTGCTTGCTGCAGTCTCTTACCCTTTCCTTTGCCTCGGGCAGATATGAATGGCCTTTTGCCCGCTTGTTCTTATGAGAACGAAAGGACTGAGGCTGAAAAGACGGTGTCTTTTTCTGTTGGGAGGTGACCCGAGGTAAAAAAGGTGGATTTTCCGGCTGTTGCCGTGGCCACTAAGTCCGATAGACCGACCCCAAATAATTCCTCCCCTTTATACGGCAAACTTCCATATGCCGCTTGGAATCCGCATCACCTGACCACTGTCGCGTCCATAAAACTTCTTCTGGCAGAAATGGACAGCGCACTTACCCTTGATGCCAGAGTGCAAATATCCCTCTGTGCATCTCGCATATAAAGAAAATGCATCCTTTAAATGCTCTATAGTCAATAAAATATTGTCGCTATTCAGGGTATATATATTTCCAGTCAGAGATTCCGACCAAACCCCCCAGCACTGCACATCCATGCTGGGGCGATTGCTGGTCGCAGTATAACATCAGTATGTGTGTATATACTTTTTAGAGTATTTTCCAGCCTCCTATCAGCTGGATTTTGAGGGCGGCCGTATCAGGAGACGGTAACGCCACTTGTTTTGATAAGCGTGTGAGCGCCTTATCTACCCTAGAGGGTGTTTCCCAGCGCGCCCTAACCTCTGGCGGGAAAGGGTATAATGCCAATAACTTCTCTGAAATTAGCAACTTCCTATCGGGGGTAACCCACGCTTCATCACACACTTCAATCAATTCATCTGATTTCAGGAAAAACTACAGGTAGTTTTTTCACACCCCACATAATACCCATTTTTGTGGTACTTGTAGTATCAGAAATATGTAACGCCTCCTTCATTGCCGTGATTATGTAACGTGTGGCCCTACTGGAAAATACGTTTGTTTCTTCACCGTCGACACTGGAGTCAGTGTCCGTGTCTGTCGACCGACTGAGGTAAAGGGCGTTTTAAAGCCCCTGACGGTGTTTGAGACGCCTGGACAGGTACTAATTGGTTTGCCGGCCGTCTCATATCGTCAACCGACCTTGTAGCGTGTTGACACTATCACGTAATTCCATAAATAAAGCCATCCATTCCGGTGTCGACTCCCTAGGGGGTGATATCCCATTACAGGCAATTGCTCCGCCTCCACACCAACATCGTCCTAATACCTGTCGACACACACGTACCGACACACAGCACACACACAGGGAATGCTCTGATAGAGGACAGGACCCCACTAGCCCTTTGGGGAGACAGAGGGAGAGTTTGCCAGCACACACCAAAGCGCTATAATTATACAGGGACCACCTTATAGTAAGTGTTTTCCTTTATAGCAGCTTAATATATAATAATATCGCCAAAAAATGCCCCCCCTCTCTGTTTTAACCCTGTTTCTGTAGTGCAGTGCAGGGGAGAGCCTGGGAGCCTTCCCACCAGCGGATCTGTGTGGGAAAAATGGCGCTGTGTGCTGAGGAGATAGGCCCCGCCCCCTTCACGGCGGGCTCTTCTCCCGTTTTTTTCTGTAATCCTGGCAGGGGTTAAATACATCCATATAGCCCAGGGGCTATATGTGATGTATTTTTAGCCAGTAATGGTAATTACATTGCTGCCCAGGGCGCCCCCCCCCCCCCAGCGCCCTGCACCCTCAGTGACCGCGGTGTGAAGTGTGCTGAGAGCAATGGCGCACAGCTGCAGTGCTGTGCGCTACCTTAAGAAGACTGGGAAGTCTTCAGCCGCCGATTTCTGGACCTCTTCTCTCTTCAGCATCTGTAAGGGGGCCGGCGGCGCGGCTCCGGTGACCCATCCAGGCTGTACCTGTGATCGTCCCTCTGGAGCTAGTGTCCAGTAGCCTAAGAAGCCAATCCATCCTGCACGCAGGTGAGTTCGCTTCTTCTCCCCTTAGTCCCGCGTTGCAGTGAGCCTGTTGCCAGCAGGACTCACTGAAAATAAAAAACCTAACAAACTTTTATTCTAAGCAGCTCTTTAGGAGAGCCACCTAGATTGCACCCTTCTCGGCCGGGCACAAAAACCTAACTGAGGCTTGGAGGAGGGTCATAGGGGGAGGAGCCAGTGCACACCACCTAGTGGTCAAACTTTTAATTTTGTGCCCTGTCTCCTGCGGAGCCGCTATTCCCCATGGTCCTGACGGAGTCCCCAGCATCCACTTAGGACGTCAGAGAAAAATAATGATAAGACAAGGGATAAGGAAAAACAGCTAATGGGTTCAGGAAGAAATTAATAGGAGTGCATCACCTAACGCAGATAAAAAAAACACAACAACAAAAAAAGGGCCTAATTCAGACCTGATCGTAGCAGCAAATTTGTTAGCAGTTGGGCATAACCATGTGCACTGCAGGTGGGGTAGATGTAACATGTGCAGAGAGAGTTAGATTTGGGTGGGTTATATTGTTTCTGTGCAGGGTAAATACTGGCTGCTTTATTTTTACACTGCAATTTAGATTTCAGTTTGAACACACCACACCCAAATCTAACTCTCTCTGCACATGTTATATCTGCCCCACCTGCAGTGCATATGGTTTTGCCCACCTGCTAACAAATGTGCTGCTACGATCAGGTCTGAACTAGGCACAAAAAATAAGAATTTACTTACCGATAATTCTATTTCTCATAGTCCGTAGTGGATGCTGGGGACTCCGTAAGGACCATGGGGAATAGCGGCTCCGCAGGAGACTGGGCACATCTAAAGAAAGCTTTAGGACTAACTGGTGTGCACTGGCTCCTCCCCCTATGACCCTCCTCCAAGCCTCAGTTAGGATACTGTGCCCGGACGCGCGTACACAATAAGGAAGGATTTTGAATCCCGGGTAAGACTCATACCAGCCACACCAATCACACCGTATAACCTGTGATCTGAACCCAGTTAACAGTATGATAACAGAGGAGCCTCTGAAAGATGGCTCACAACAATAATAACCCGATTTTTGTAACAATAACTATGTACAAGTATTGCAGACAATCCGCACTTGGGATGGGCGCCCAGCATCCACTACGGACTATGAGAAATAGAATTATCGGTAAGTAAATTCTTATTTTCTCTAACGTCCTAAGTGGATGCTGGGGACTCCGTAAGGACCATGGGGATTATACCAAAGCTCCCAAACGGGCGGGAGAGTGCGGATGACTCTGCAGCACCGAATGAGAGAACTCCAGGTCCTCCTCAGCCAGGATATTAATTTTGTAGAATTTTACAAACGTATTTGCTCCTGACCAAGTAGCTGCTCGGCAAAGTTGTAAAGCCGAGACCCCTCGGGCAGCCGCCCAAGATGAGCCCACCTTCCTTGTGGAGTGGGCATTTACAGATTTTTGGTTGTGGCAGGCCTGCCACAGAATGTGCAAGCTGAATTGTACTACAAATCCAACGAGCAATAGTCTGCTTAGAAGCAGGAGCACCCAGCTTGTTGGGTGCACACAGGATAAACAGCGAGTCAGATTTCCTGACTCCAGCCGTCCTGGAAACATATATTTTCAGGGCACTGACAACGTCTAGCAACTTGGAGGCCTCCAAGTCCCTAGTAGCCGCAGGCACCACCAATAGGTTGGTTCAGGTGAGACGCTGAAACCACCTTGGGGAGAAACTGAGGACGAGTCCTCAATTCCGCCCTGTCCGAATGGAAAATCAGATAAGGGCTTTTTCAGGATAAAGCCGCCAATTCTGACACGCGCCTGGCCCAGGCCAGGGCCAACAGCATGACCACTTTCCATGTGAGATATTTTAACTCCACAGATTTAAGTGGTTCAAACCAATGTGACTTTTGGAACCCAAAACTACATTGAGATCCCAAAGTGCCACTGGAGGCACAAAAGGAGGCTGTATATGCAGTACCCCTTTTACAAACGTCTGAACTTCAGGGACTGAAGCTAGTTCTTTTTGGAAGAATATTGACAGGGCCGCAAATTTGAACCTTAATGGACCCCAATTTCAGGCCCATAGACACTCCTGTTTGCAGGAAATGTAGGAATCGACCCAGTTGAATTTCCTCCGTCGGGCCTTACTGGCCTCGCACCACGCAACATATTTTCGCCAATTGCGGTGATAATGTTTTTGCGGTTACATCCTTCCTGGCTTTGATCAGGATAGGGATGACTTCATCCGGAAAGCCTTTTTTCCTTCAGGATCCGGCGTTCAACCGCCATGCCGTCAAACGCAGCCGCGGTAAGTCTTGGAACAGACAGGGTCCTTGCTGGAGCAGGTCCCTTCTTAGAGGTAGAGGCCACGGATCCTCCGTGAGCATCACTTGAAGTTCCGGTTACCAAGTCCTTCTTGGCCAATCCGGAGCCACGAATATAGTGCTTACTCCTCTCCATCTTATCAATCTCAGTACCTTGGGTATGAGAGGCAGAGGAGGGAACACATACACTGACCGGTACACCCACGGTGTTACCAGAGCGTCTACAACTATTGCCTGAGGGTCTCTTGACCTGACGCAATACCTGTCGAGTTTTTTAATCATGTGGACGACTTCTGGGTGAAGTCCCCACTCTCCCGGGTGGAGGTCGTGCTGAGGAAGTCTGCTTCCCAGTTGTCCACTCCCGGAATGAATACTGTTGACAGTGCGATCACATGATTTTCTGCCCAGCGAAGAATCCCTACAGCTTCTGCCATTGCCCTCCTGCTTCTTGTGCCACCCTGTCTGTTTACGTGGGTGACTGCCATGATGTTGTCCGACTGGATCAACACCGGCTGACCTTGAAGCAGAGGTTTTGCTAAGCTTAGAGCATTGTAAATGGCCCTTAGCTTCAGGATATTTATGTGAAGTGATGTATCCAGGCTTGACCCTAAGCCCTGGATATTCCTTCCCTGTGTGACTGCTCCCCAGCCTCGCAGGCTGGCATCCGTGGTCACCAGGACCCAGTCCTGAATGCCGAATCTGCGGCCCTCCTTGGTGACAGGGTTATCCGCTGATGCATCTGAAAATGCGACCCGGACCATTTGTCCAGTAGGTTCCACTGGAAAGTTCTTGCGTGGAATCTAACGAATGGGATTGCTTCGTAGGAAGCCACCATTTTTACCCAGAACCCTTGTGCATTGATGCACTGAGACTTGGTTCGGTTTTAGGAGGTTCCTGACTAGCTCGGATAACTCCCTGGTTTTCTCTTCCGGGAGAAACACCTTTTTTCTGGACTGTGTCCAGGAACATCCCTAGGAAACAGAAGACAAGTCGTCAGAACCAGCTGCGATTTTGGAATATTGAGAATCCAATCGTGCTGCCGCAACACTACCTGAGATAGTGCTACACCGACTTCCAACTGTTCCCTGGATCTTACCCTTATCAGGGAATCGTCCAAGTAAGGGATAACTAAAATTCCCTTCCTTCGAAGGGATATCATTTCGGCCATTACCTTGGTAAAGACCCGGGGTGCCGTGGACCATCCCTACGGCAGCGTCTGAACTGATAGTGACAGTTCTGTACCATAACCTGAATTACCCTTGGTGAGAAGGGTAAACTTTGACATGAAGGTAAGCATCCTTGATGTCCCAAGACATCATGTAGTCCCCTTCCTCCAGGTTCGCAATCACTGCTCTGAGTGACTCAATCTTGAATTTGAACCTCTGTATGTAAGTGTTCAAAGATTTTAGATTTAGAATCGGTTTCACCGGGCCGTCTGGCTTCGATACCACAATAGTGTGGAATAATACCCCGTTCCCTGTTGCAGGAGGGGTACCTTGATTATCACCTGCTGGGTGAATGGCTTCCAAAACTGCCTCCCTGTCAGAGGGAGACGTCGGTAAAGCCGACTTTTGGAAACGGCGAGGGGGAGACGTCTCGAATTTCAATATGTACCCTTGAGATATTACCTGAAGGATCCAGGGGTCTACTTGCGAGTGAGCCCACTGCGCACTGAAATTCACTGAGAACGGGCCCCCACCGTGCCTGAGTTTGTAAGGCCCTAGCGTCATACTGAGGGCTTTTGCAGAGGAGGGAAAGGATTTCTGTTCCTGGGAACTGGGTAATCTCTTCAGCCTTTTTCCTCTCCCTCTGTCACGAGCAGAAAAGAGGAACCTTTTGTCCGCTTGCCAACAAAGGACTGCGCCTGATAATACGGCGTCTTATTTTGAGAGGCGACCTGGGGTACAAACGTGGATTTCCCAGTTGTTGCCGTGGCCACCAGGTCTAAAAGACCGACCCCAAATGTCCCCTTTTAAAGGCAATACTTCCAAATGCCGTTTGGAATCCGCATCACCTGACCATTTTACTGGTAGAATTGGACAACGCACTTATACTTGATGCCAGTCGGCAAATATTCCGCTGTGCATCATGCATATATAGAAATGTATCTTTTAAATGCTCTATAGGCAATAATATACTATCCTTATCTAGGATATCAATATTTCCAGTCAGGGAATCCGACCATGCCAACCCAGCACTGCACCTCCAGGCTGAGGCGATTGCTGGTCGCAGTATAACACCAGTATGTGTGTGAATACATTTTTGGATACCCTCCTGCTTTCTATCAGCAGGATCCTTAAGGGCGGCCATCTCATGAGAAGGTAGAGCCCTTGTTCTTACAAGCGTGTGAGCGCCTTATCCCCCCTAGGGGGTGTTTCCCAACGCACCCTAACCTCTGGCGGGAAAGGGTATACAGCCAATACTTTTTAAGAAATTATCAATTGTTATCGGGGGGAAACCCACGTATCATCACACACCTCATTTTATTTTTCAGATTCAGGAAAACTACAGGTAGTTTTTCCCTCACCGAAAAATAATACCCCTTTTTGGTGGTACTCGTATTATCAGAAATGTATAAAACATTTTCCATTGTCTCAATCATGTAACGTGTGGCCCTACTGGAAATCACGGTTGTCTCTTCACCGTCGACACAGGAGTCAGTATCCGTGTCGGCGTCTGTATCTGCCATCTGAGGTAACGGGCGCTTTAGAGCCCCTGACGGCCTATGAGACGTCTGGACAGGCACAAGCTGAGTAGCCGGCTGTCTCATGTCAACCACTGTTTTTTTTATACAGAGCTGACACTGTCACGTAATTTTCAACAGTACATCCACTCAGGTGTCGACCCCCTAGGTGGTGACATCACTGTTACAGACACTCTGCTCCGTCTCCACATCATTTTTCTCCTCATACATGTCGACACAAACGTACCGACACACAGCACACACACAGGGAATGCTCTGATAGAGGACAGGACCCCACTAGCCCTTTGGGGAGACAGAGGGAGAGTATGGCAGCACACACCAGAGCGCTATATATATATATATACAGGGATAACCTTATATAAGTGTTTTTCCCCTTATAGCTGCTGTATGTTTTAATACTGCGCCTAATTAGTGCCCCCCTCTCTTTTTTTAACCCTTTCTGTAGTGCAGGGAAGAGCCAGGGAGCTTCCCTCCAACTGAGCTGTGAGGGAAAATGGCGCCAGTGTGCTGAGGAGATAAGGCCGCCGAAAAGGGGGCGGAGCCTATCACCCGTTTTTCTGTATATTCTGGCAGGGGTTAAATGCATCCATATAGCCCAGGAGCTATATGTGATGCATTTTTTGCCATGTAAGGTATTTTTATCGTGTTTTATTGCGTCTCAGGGCGCCCCCCCCAGCGCCCTGCACCCTCAGTGACCGGAGTATGAAGTGTGCTGAGAGCAATGGCGCACAGCTGCAGTGCTGTGCGCTACCTTATTGAAGACAGGAACGTCTTCTGCCGCCAATTTTTCCGGACCTCTTCGCTCTTCTGGCTCTGTAAGGGGGCCGGCGGCGCGGCTCCGGGACCCATCCAGGCTGAACCTGTGATCGTCCCTCTGGAGCTAATGTCCAGTAGCCAAGAAGCCCAATCCACTCTGCACGCAGGTGAGTTCGCTTCTTCTCCCCTTAGTCCCTCGATGCAGTGAGCCTGTTGCCAGCAGGTCTCACTGAAAATAACAAACCTAAACTAAAACTTTCACTAAGAAGCTCAGGAGAGCCCCTAGTGTGCACCCTTCTCGTCGGGCACAGAAATCTAACTGAGGCTTGGAGGAGGGTCATAGGGGGAGGAGCCAGTGCACACCAGTTAGTCCTAAAGCTTTCTTTAGATGTGCCCAGTCTCCTGCGGAGCCGCTATTCCCCATGGTCCTTACGGAGTCCCCAGCATCCACTTAGGACGTTAGAGAAACACAAATTTGAATACTAACAAATACTGGCAGATTTTCATTCTCTTAATATTTACTTACACAACTCCTTGAAGCACTTTCTGGGGATCAGGATCAAAAAGTCTGTCCACATAGTGACGACTGCTTGCGGTAACCTCCTAAGGAGAACAACATTTCAGGGTTGATAAGTTACAGAACTAAAGACAAAGAAACCCTTAATACTGCATCTATCACACAAATAGAGATCAACACCTACAAAACCCACCAATCATACAACACACATACCTGGAAAAGCCGTCTTTCTAAATATATGTTTACCATGCAACGCATCCTAGATATTTATTCGTTTCTACTGTACTGTACTGTTGATGCTATTGTTTTCACCTGCAGTTACCACTAGGGGGCGCAAAATGGAGCAAATCAATTGTAGTTCCATTTAGGAGCACAGACACACACACCTACCTTTCTGATGCAAATTGCCTGTTATTATATTATGCACTGATTTTAGTAATTATCAGAGTGATTTTAGTTGCTGTATCATCCTGATGCTTTCATTATTTCTGCTACTGGGCTAAATAATAATTAAGTTTATAAGCGGGTCCTTCTCAGATTGATCATGTCTGCAGCTGTTGGATCTCCATTTTCCACCTCACACTATGGGAGAGACAGGGGGCACCTACAGGCAAAACTATTCTGCATTACTCCTGCTGGAAAGGTCAGGCCAAAATGCTGCAAGGCTGTTCAGAACAGATGGCCTCTGTGGGGCTTGTAATCCTGAGGACACAGAGCCACGGTTGGCTGAAGGGGATTCATCTCATGTGGCGGAACCAGCTTGGTTTAAAGTACTGATGCGTACAGTCCCAGCAATAGCGCCAAGGTGGCCTGTCAGCCATTCGCGGTAAGTAAAACTACCATTTTGCATACTTCTTTGCGTACCCTCTCTTGTTTCTCAGTCTGTTGGTCTGTGTCGGCCTCCCCCTCCGTCAATCGGGAGTTGCCAGAGCCATCACCTTTACTTGGTCATATTGTGAGGCTGCTCTGCATTATTTGGGATAGGCTGTAATTTACACAGTGCCAAGTCCTCTGAAAGTTCCATCTTATTCCAAAAATACTCTAGGAGCAATACCCAATACATGGTCTATCCATTTTGGATCGGGATTAGATGTTATGATCCCACTACAGGTGGAAAGCATTAGTTTCTGGGGGATGCAGTCAGGACCCCCACATAATACGGACAGCAGATTCCTGGGTGTAAGCACTAGGAGGAGGGCTAGGGTTAGGCTGTGGGATCCATTGAGATTTTGACTTTTGGGATGCCGATGATGGGATTGTGAGCGACATTCTTAACTAACCAATTTTTGGTTGACAAGTCATCAAAAAAAGTGAATGGTTCCTCCATCAGGAGGCGTTCAGCTATTGATGGGTCATTGGGGTCAGTTGGAAGTTCATTGGGGTCAGCTGGAAGTAGATCTCATGGCTTCCGTACCGGTATAAAAGCTAGACCTACATGAGGCAAGAACCCCGGATTCACAGACAGTCATGGCCGTAGCCTTGTTGATGCCATGAAGGTATCATCTTAGCATACATTTTTCCTCCACTTCTGCCACTACCACACATGAGCTTTTGAAACTTTGATACATCTACACCTTAGTGAATTCACACTAGTATTACAACCATGGGTGCAACCACATTCAGCAGGTAATGGACAGATTAAATTGCTTTAGGACAGTTGTTCTCAAACGGTGTGCCGTGGAACCCTGGGGTGCCTCGGGTTGGTGGTCCAGGATCAATTCAAATGATTTATGGTGAATGTAATAGGCAACATCTATGTGGACAATGTGAATCTGGTCACTCAACACATACCTGAACCCAAGGACAATTTACTTAAATCTATTTTTTACATTTCTCAATAAGAAAGCTTTGGCCTAGGGGTTCTGCGAAAATCTGATACCCTAGGGCGCAGTGATTCAGAAAAGTTTGGTAAAGACTGCTTTAGGGTGAAATGTATCAAACCTTAGAAGGAGATAAAGTTGAAAAGTTGGCCATAGAAACTAATCAGCTGATAACTACCCTTTTATAAATGGTATCTAGAAGTCAATTGTTTGTTATGGGCAACTTCATCTCTCTCCGGTTTGACACAGGTCCTCCTTAGATGGTTAGACATTTGTGTTAAAAGTATAAAAAATATTCTCTCTCTCAAATCAGAGTAGTAACTAAGCTGCTTTCTTAAAGTATTCTCTTCCACCTGTAAAATTATATTGTAAAGACTTGCTGAAGTCTAGAGATGAATTTAGTACAACGAGAGAACTGCCAGGAACTCTAATCTAACTCACAATGTGAAGCACCTATTAATAGAACTCCTGTGCAATGTTCCTTTCCAGCCAGCTCATGACAGCACTGTTAGGAGCATTTGTGGTGGATTTCTTTATAGAACAATGACCAATACTGTGTTACGGAGTATGAACCACGTAAAATAATATTTTATTTATTTATTTTTTAAATCAAGTTAAGTACGTTACAGATGCAACATTTTTCATCATCTTCTATAAATCGTTACCGAAGGATGTAAAACGGGTATCAGACTCTGGTTCACAGATCTCTGATTATGTCACATGATGGTAAAAATAAGATTTTACTTACCGATAAATCTATTTCTCGTAGTCCGTAGTGGATGCTGGGGACTCCGTCAGGACCATGGGGAATAGCGGGCTCCGCAGGAGACAGGGCACATCTAAAAAACTCTTTAGGTCACATGGTGTGTACTGGCTCCTCCCCCTATGACCCTCCTCCAGGCTTCAGTTAGGTACTGTGCCCGGACGAGCGTACACAATAAGGAAGGATCTTGAATCCCGGGTAAGACTCATACCAGCCACACCAATCACACCGTACAACTTGTGATCTGAACCCAGTTAACAGTATGATAACAAAACGAAGTAGCCTCTAAAAGATGGCTCACAACAATAGTAATAACCCGATTTTTTTGTAACAATAACTATGTACAACATTGCAGACAATCCGCACTTGGGATGGGCGCCCAGCATCCACTACGGACTACGAGAAATAGATTTATCGGTAAGTAAAATCTTATTTTCTCTAACGTCCTAGTGGATGCTGGGGACTCCGTCAGGACCATGGGGATTATACCAAAGCTCCCAAACGGGCGGGAGAGTGCGGATGACTCTGCAGCACCGAATGAGAGAACTCCAGGTCCTCTTTAGCCAGAGTATCAAATTTGTAAAATTTTACAAACGTGTTCTCCCCTGACCACGTAACTGCTCGACAAAGTTATAATGCCGAGACTCCTCGGGCAGCCGCCCAGGATGAATGCCACCTTCCTTGTGGAATGGGCATCTACATATTTCGACTGTGACAGGCCTGCCACAGAATGTGCAAGCTGAATTGTACTACAAATCCAGCGTGCAATAGACTGCTTAGAAGCAGACGCACCCAGCTTGTTGGGTGCATACAATATAAACAGCAAGTCAGACTTTCTGACACCAGCCGTCCTAACTATATATATATATATATATTTTAGGGCCCTGACAACGTCTAGTAATTTGGAGTCCTCCAAGTCCCTAGTAGCCGCAGGCACCACAATAGGTTGTTTCAGGTGAAAACGCTGACACCCCTTTAGGAAGAAACTGGAGACGAGACCCAGTTCTGCCCTGTTCAAATGGAAAAATTTTTAATATGGGCTTTTGTAAGACAAAGCCGCCCATTCTGACAATCGCCTGGCCGAGGCCAGGGCTAACAACATGGTCACTTTCCATGTGAGATATTGGTCAACAGCATGGTCACTTTCCATGTGAGATATTTCAAATCCACAGATTTGAGCGGTTCAAACCAATATGAATATAAGGAATCCCAACACTATGTTGAGATTTCACGGTGCCCCTAGAGGCACAAAAGAGCTGTATATGCAATACACCCTTTACAATCTGGACTTCAGGAACTGAAGTCAATTCTTTCTGGAAGAAAATCTACAGGGCCGAAATTTAAATCTTAATGAAACCCAATTTGAGGCTCAAAACACTCCTGTTTTCAGGAAGTGTAGAAATCGACCTAGTTGAATTTCCTTCGTGGAGCCTTCCTGGCCTCACCCACGCAACATATTTTCACCACATGTGGTGATGACGTTGTGCGGTCACCTCCTTCCTGGCTTTAACCAAGGTAGGTATGACCTCTTATGGAATGCCTTTTCCCTTCAGGATCCGGCATTCAACCGCCATGCCGTCACACGCAGCCGCGGTAAATCTTGGAATAGACATGGTACTTGCTGAAGCAAGTCCCTTCTTAGCTCCCCAGGCCCTTAGTCCTCTGTGAGCATCTCTTGAAGTTCCGGGTACCAAGTCCCTCTTGGCCAATCCGGAGCCACTAGTATAGTTCATACTCCTCTATGTCTTATAATTCTCAATACCTTGGTTATGAGAAACAGAGGAGGGAACACATACACTGACTGGTACACCCACGGTGTTACCAGAACATCCACAGCTATCGCCTGAAGGTCTCAAGACCTGGCGGAATACCTGCCCCGTTTTTTGTTCGGGCGGGACGCCATCATGTCCACCTTTGGTCTTTGCCAACGGTCCACAATCATGCTGAAAAAACTTCCCTATGAAGTTTCCACTCTCCCGGGTGGAGGTCATGCCTGCTGAGGAAGTCTGCTTCCCAGTCGTCCACTCCCGGAAAGAACACTGCTGACAGTGCTATCACATGATTTTCCGCCTAGCGAAAAATCCTTGCAGTTTTGACACTGCCCTCCTGCTTCTTGTGCCGCCCTTTCTGTTTACGTGGGCGACTGCCGTGACGTTATCCCACTGGATCAATACCGGCTGACCTTGAAGCAGAGGTCTTGCTAAGTTTGGAGCACTATATATTTGCTCTAAGCTTATTTATGCGGAGAGAATTCTCCAGACTTAATCACACTTCCCTGGAAATTTTTTTTCCCTGTGTGACTGTTCCCCAGCCTCTCAGGCTGGCCTCCGTGGTCACCGGCATCCAATCCTGAATGCCGAATCTGCGGCCCTCTAGAAGATGAGCACTCTGTAATCACCACAGGAGAGACACCCTTGTCCTTGGATATAGGGTTATCCGCTGATGCATCTGAGGATGCGATCCGGACCATTTGTCCAGC
The DNA here is from genome assembly GCF_028390025.1 of Pseudophryne corroboree. Lineage (NCBI taxonomy): Eukaryota > Metazoa > Chordata > Amphibia > Anura > Myobatrachidae > Pseudophryne > Pseudophryne corroboree. The sequence goes on along the minus strand of NC_086450.1, from coordinate 39,477,378 downwards.
AGATCCCATTGAAGAATTCTTGCGGGAAATCTGCCGAATGGAATTGCTTCGTAATAAGCCACCATTTTTACCAGGACTCTTGTGCAATGATGTACTGACACTTTTCCTGGTTTTAGGAGGATCCCGATTATCTCGGATAACTCCCTGGCTTTCTCCACTGGGAGAAACACGTTTTTCTGGACTGTGTCCAGAATCATCCCTAGGAACAGTAGACGTGTCGTCGGAAAAAGCTGCGATTTTGGAATATTTAGAATCCACTCGTGCTGTCGTAGCACTACTTAAGATAGTGCTACTCCGACCTCCAACTGTCCTCTGGACCTTGCCCTTATCAGGAAAGCGTCCATGTTTCTTTTAAGAAAATTCATCATCCCGGCCATTACCTTGGTAAAGACCCGGGGCGCCGTGGACAATCCAAACGGCAGCGTCTGAACTGATATTGACAGTTCTGTACCAGGAACCTGAAGTACCCTTGGTGAGAAGGGCAAATTTGGACCTGTAGGTAAGCGTCCCTGATATCCAGTGACACCATATCGTCCCCTTCTTCCTGGTTCGCTATCACTGCTCCGAGTGACTCCATCTTGATTTGAACGCTTGTATGTAAGTGTTCAAATATTTCAGATCTCACCGAGCCGGTTGGCTTCAGTACCACAATATAGTGTGGAATACTACCCCCTTCTGTAAAAGGGGTACTTTGATTATCACCTGCTGGGAATACAGCCTGTGAATTGTGTGAGGGGGAGACGTCTCGAATTTCTAATGTACACCTGGGATACTACATGTAGGATCCCGGAGTTCCCTTGCGAGTGAGCCCACTGCGTGCTGAAACTCTTGAGATGACCCCCTACCGCACCTGAGTCCGCTTGTACGGCCCCAGAGTTATGTTGCGGACTTGGCAGAAGCTGTGAGGGGCTTCTGTTCCTGGGAATGGGCTGCTTGCTGCAGTCTTCTTCCCTTTCCTCTACCCCTGGGCAGATATGACTGGCCTTTGTCCGCCTGCCCGTATGGGGACGAAAGGACTGAGACTGAAAAGACTGTGTCCTTTCTTGCCGATATGTGACTCGGGGTAACAAAAGGTGGATTTTTCAGCTGTTGCCATGGCCACCAGGTCCAATGGACCGCCCCTTTATACGGCAATACTTCCATATGCCGTCTGGAATCTGCCTCACCTGACCACTGTCGTGTATTCGTCTGGCAGATATGTACATCACATTTACTCTTGATGCCAGAATACAATATATGCCTCTGCGCATCACGCATATATAGAAATGCATCCTTAAAATGCTCTATAGTAAATAAAATCTTGTCCCTGTCAAGGGTATCAAAATTTTCAGTCAGGAAATCCGACCAAGCCCCCTCAGCGCTGCACATCCATGCTGAGGCGATTGCTGGTCGTAGTATAACACCAGTATGTGTGTATATACTGTTATGATATTTTCCAGCATCCTATCAGCTGGCTCCTTGAGGCGGCCGTATCTGGAGACGGTAACGCCTTGTTTTTACAAGCGTGTGAGCACCTTATCCCTAAGGTGTGTTTTCCAACTCGCCCTTACTTCTGGCGGGAAAGGGTATACCGCCCATAACTTTCTATCGGAGGAACCCCACGTATCATCACACACTTCATTTAATTTATCTGATTCAGGCAAAACTACAAGTAGTTTATTCCCACCCTACAAAATACCCTTATTTGTGGTACTTGTGGTATCAGAAATATGTAACACCTCCTTCATTGCCCTTAACATGTAACTTGTGGCCCTAAAGGAAAAATACGTTTGTTTCTTCACCGTCGACACTGGGGTCAGTGTCCGTGTCAGTGTCTGTCGACCGACTGAGGTAAATGGGCGTTTTTACAAGCCCCTGACGGTGTCTGAGACGCCTGGACCAATACTAATTTGTCCGCCGGCTGTCTCATGTCGTCAACCGGCTTGCAGCGTGTTGACATTATCACGTAATTCCATAAGTAAGCCATCCATTCATGTGTCGACTCCCTAGAGAGTGACATCACTATTACAGGCAATTTGCTCCGTCTCCTCACCAACATTTTCCTCATACATGTCGACACACACGTACCGACCTACAGCACACACACAGGGAATGCTCTGATAGAGGACAGGACCCACTAGCCCTTTGGGGAGACAGAGGGAGAGTTTGCCAGCACACACCAAAATGCTATAATTATACAGGGACAACCTTTATATAAGTGTTCCTCCCTTATAGCATTTATATATATTTATATCGCCAAATCATTGCCCCCCCTCTCTGTTTTAACCCTGTTTCTGTAGTGCAGTGCAGGGGAGAGCATGGGAGCCTTCCCCTCAGCCTTTCTGTGAGGGAAAATGGCGCCTGTGTGCTGAGGAGAATAAGCTCCGCCCCTTTCTCGGCGGGCTTCTCCTCCCGGTTTTTTAATACTGGCCTGGGTTAAAATACACACATATAGCCTTAATGGCTATATGTGGTGTATTTCTTTTGCCAAATTAGGTATTTATATTGCTGCCCAGGGCGCCCCCAGCAGCGCCCTGCACCCTCCGTGACCGTGTCAGTGAGCCTGTGAGACAACAATGGCGCACAGCTGCAGTGCTGTGCGCTACCTCTATGAAGACTGAGAAGCCTTCTGCCGCCTGTCACCGGACCTCCGTCTCCGCCGTCTTCAGCGTCTGTAAGGGGGATCGGCGGCGCGGCTCCGGGACGAACCCCAGGCTGACCTGTGTTCCGACTCCCTCTGGAGCTCAGTGTCCAGTAGCCTAAGACTTCAATCCTCCTGCACGCAGGTGAGTTGCAAGTCTCTCCCCTAAGTCCCACGTTGCAGTGATCCTGTCGCCAGCAGGAATCACTGATTAGTTTAACCTAAAAAAGACTTTTCTAAACAGCTCTATAAGAGAGCCATCCAGGTTGCACCCTACTCGGCCGGGCACAGAAACCTAACTGGAGGAGGGTCATAGGGGGAGGAGCCAGTACACACCATGTGACCTAAAGAGTTTTTTAGATGTGCCCTGTCTCCTGCGGAGCCCGCTATTCCCCATGGTCCTGACGGAGTCCCCAGCATCCACTAGGACGTTAGAGAAAGGGGGGGAACTTGGGATTTTTGTTTACTTACCGTAAAATCTCTTTCTCTGAGTCCATCTGGGGGACGCTGCGCCGTTACTTGTGGGTTAGAGGTGTGTGGTAGTGGAGTTTGGCACAGAACTATCAAAAGCTGACTCCTCCCCCCTCTAACCCCTCCCATCTCCTTCCTGCTCAGCCCTGTTCAGTTAACGTTTAGCCAAGCCAAAGGAGATAGACCAGAATAAAAAAATTAACCAATTAAACCAGACAAACTATGGGAGGGATCGCAGCGTCCCCCAGATGGACTCAGAGAAAGAGATTTTACGGTAAGTAAACAAAAATCCCAATTTCTCTGTCCTCCATCTGGGGGACGCTGCGCCGTTACTTGTGGGACTTCCCAAAGCAAGCTAATGAGAGGAGGGAGACGTTGACGGCATAGCCGTCTGTAAAATACGACGCCCAACAGAGGCAGTCTCCAAACCAAAAGTATGAAACCGGTAAAACTTTGTGAACGTATGGACTGACGACCAGGTCGCCGCCCTGCATAGTTGCTCAACAGATGCACCACCGCGAACAGCCCAAGACGCTCCAACTGCTCTAGTCGAATGAGCCCTAATTGAGTCAGGAACCGAAACGTTTGAGGACACGCAAGCCTGTCTGATGGCCGAAGTTACCCAACGGGCCACAGTGTTCTTAGAGGCAGGCCAACCTCGTTTGGGAGCATCAATCAATACCAGCAAGGAATCCGTACGACGGAAAGACTCCGTGCGAGACAAATAAATACGTAAGGCCCGAACAACATCCAAGAGAGCCAAATGGGAATCCTCCCCCTGAGAAGATGACGGATTAAAAGCTGGAAGAACGATGTCCTGATTTAAATGGAATGCTGAAACAACCTTTGGAAGAAATGAAGGCTTTGTCCGCAGCACCACCCGATTTTCATGAAACACTAACAAGGGCGGCCTGCAAGAAAGAGCCGCCAACTCAGACACTCGTCTAGCTGAGGCAATCACCAAAAGAAAAACAACTTTTTGTGTTAGATAACGTAGTTCCACAGATTCTAGAGGTTCAAATGGAGACTTTTGAAGAGCCTTAAGTACCAAGTTTAAATCCCAGGGAGGAATCGGAGGAACAAAAGGTGGTTGAATTCGAAGTACTCCCTGCAGGAATGTTTGAACCTCTGGGATGATTGCTAATTTCTTTTGAAAAAGGACCGACAAGGCCGAAACCTGACCCTTCAGGGAAGAAAGTTTTAAACCTTTGTCAAGACCCTCCTGGAGAAAGGAGAGCAGGCGAGGAAGTCTAAACAAATGCGGAGTCAAGTTCCTTTTCTCGCGCCAAGCAATGTAAATACGCCATACTCTATGGTAAATGCCAGAAGTCACCGGCTTTCTAGCCCGAGTCATTGTCTGAACAACCGCACGAGAAAGACCCTTTGCCTTCAGAATGTTGGATTCAAGAACCAAGCCGTCAAAGCCAGCCGATTTAAATCTGGGTGGCGACAAGGTCCTTGAAGAAGAAGATCTGGTCGCAGAGGGAGGCGAAAGGGATCTCCGACGACCATGCTGCTTAGAAGAGTGTACCACTGTCGGCGCGGCCAATCCGGAGCCACCAGAATTACTGCAAGGCCTTCTCGCCGAATGCGTTGGAGTAGACGTGGGAGCAGTGGAATTGGTGGGAACACGTAACCCAGCTGAAATTGCCACGGAGCTGTTAGTGCATCGATCAGAAATGCTTGAGGATCCTGAGTTCTTGATCCGTAAACCGGAAGTTTTTTGTTGAGGCGTGACGCCATCAGGTCTATGTCTGGCATTCCCCAGCGATCCACTAGAGAAAGAAACACTTCCTGGTGAAGTTCCCATTCTCCCGGATGAATCGTGTGACGACTCAAAAAATCTGCTTCCCAGTTTTCGACTCCCGGAATGTGAATTGCTGAAATCACGGGAATCCAATGCTCCGCCCACGTGAGAATCTGAGCAACCTCTCTCATTGCGGACCAGCTGCGAGTTCCTCCCTGTTTGTTGATGTAAGCCACTGCCGTGGCATTGTTGGATTGCACCCGAACTGGATGGCCCTGCACCATGGTCTGAATCCGAATGAGAGCATATCGGATCGCTCTCAATTCCAGAATGTTGATTTGTAGTTTTGACTCTTGATTGCTCCAGCGCCCCTGTAAATGATGAGTCTGGAACACTGCTCCCCAACCGCTGAGGCTTGCGTCCGTGGTTACCATCATCCAAGACCAGACCGTGAACGGCGCACCCTTCCTCAGATTGTGACTGTGAAGCCACCAGTAGAGCGACTGACGAGTTCTTATCGACAAGCGTATCAACTGCAGTTCGAGACGTGAATCCGTCCGAGTCCAACAGTGGAGAATCTGAGCTTGAAGAGGTCGGGCGTGGAATCTGGCGTATGGAACTGCCTCGAATGAGGACACCATCTTGCCCAGTACCTGCATGCATCTGAGGACTGACACTGCCGGCAATTTTAACAGGGTTCTGATTCTGGCTTGTAAGTCCTGAATCTTGTCTGTAGGAAGAAACACCTTCTGGCTGTTGGTGTCGAATAGAAGACCCAGAAAAAACATTTTCTGTGACGGGAGTAAAGACGACTTTGGAAAATTGATTATCCACCCGAACGACTGTAGAGTCTCTATCGTTAGACGCAGGTTCTGAGTGAGAATCTCCGGTGACGGGGCCTTGATCAACAGGTCGTCCAAGTATGGGGTGATGTTGACCCCTTTGCAACGGAGAACTGCGACGACATGACCCAGGACCTTCGTAAAAACCCGGGGAGCCGTAGAGAGACCAAAGGGAAGGGCCCGAAACTGAAAATGCCACGGACCTACTGCAAATCTCAGAAGGGATTGATGTCCTGTCCAAATTGGAACATGTAGGTATGCGTCCTTTATGTCTATTGAAGCCAAATATTCCCCTGGCTCCATGGCTGCGATAATGGAGCGAATGGATTCCATCCTGAATTTTTGGGATGAAAGGTACGGATTGAGAGCTTTTAGATTTAGAATGGGTCGAAACGAACCGTCCGGCTTGTCTACGAGAAAAAGACCCGAGTAAAAGCCCCGACCTCTCTGAGGAGCTGGGACCGGAAGGATTACTCCATTTTGTAATAATGTTGCTGTTGCCTGAAGGAGAGCTTGACGTCTGGAGGGGTCGTCTGGGAGAGGTGTGACAAATAGTCGGGTTGGGACTGTCTCTTCGAAATCCAACATATATCCTCTGGAAATGACCCCTATTACCCACCGATCTGGTTTCGATAGGAGCCACACTTCCCTGAAGTGAAATAAACGAGCCCCAACCTGTATTGATCCCTCCAGAGGGCCCGAAGCGTCATGCCTCAGGCTTGTCGGCAGGCTTACTGGCCGGTCTGCGAGTAGCCTGAGCTCCTCTACCTCTGAATGATCCCCTCCGTGGAAATCTGGAGAAGGGTCGAAAGGACTGGAAGTTACCTCTGCCCTGCGTACGAAAGGACCGAAATCTTGTAGGTTTTGGTTTGTTAGGAGCAGACGGAAGGAAAGGGCTCTTTCCTCCCGTAGTATCTGAAATTATCTTCTTTAACTCTGATCCAAAGAGAAATTCGCCTTCAAAAGGAACTGCCGTCAAGGTCTGCTTTGAGTCCGAATCAGCATTCCAAACCCTAAGCCAAAGAGATCGTCTTGCGGATACTGTTAAGGCAGAAACACGGGACTGTAGCGCCACCGAATCCAATAAGGCTTCACCCACGTAAGTAAGGGCCTCAGAAATCTGTTCTGCTAATTGAATGGCCTCCGACGGATCGTCTGACTGCATCCCAGATACAACCTGTGCAAGCCACTCATCAACGGCTTTAAGCACCCAGGCACTCGCCAGAACTGGACGGAGAGAGACACCTGATAAGGAAAACATAGATTTTAGTAATGCTTCTATCTTCCTATCGGTAGAGTCTTTTAAAGTCACAGACTGTACTGACGGAATAACCGTAGCTTTTGCTAAATGCGAAATAGGAGCGTCTACCTTTGGGGCAGTTTCCCAAAATTTTGTATCCTCCTCTGTAAAAGGATATAGAAATTTTAACTTTTTAGGAGCTTGGAAACGCGAATCCGGTTTTAGCCAGGGTTCTTTTAAAATATCCGCAAAGTGCGAATAAGAAGGGAAGGCAGTAACCGGTCTCTTCTGTCGTTTGAAGAAAGAGGAAGAAGTCTCGGCTACTGCCTCATCCTGAATATTAAGGGTCTGACGAATGGCTTCGATTAGTAGCCTAACACCTGAACTAGTAGATAAATCCTCATCTTCCCAAGCCGAATTTTCGTCCCATTCAGGATTTACCTCCCCTTCTTCCAATGGAGATGTCAGAGTATCCAACTCCTCTCCCGGAAATGCAATAGCGGGCAACGGCTGCGTTCGCTTAGAAGCCGCCGAACTACAGTGAGACACTTTCCCATATTCTGGGCCCACAGCGGTTCCACCTGAGTCTGGGCCAAAGCTGCTTCCGACCTTGACTGACGCAAATCTGAAATTGCATCCACCATGGCCTTGACCCAAGGGGGCATTGACTGATCTGTGGATCTGGCCTGCTGATCTGCCGCTGGTGCACCCGAGCATGATGTACAGAGGGTCCCTGCATCAGCACTCCCCTTAGCCAGCTTTGTGCCACATTGTGAACATGAGAAATAAACCACTGAGGTTGTTTTTCCCTTTGTAGGTTTCTCTGGCTTGCTGGTCATCCTTTACTCTGGTGTACTATGTCCTGTCCCCCAAGTTTGTTAACAAATATCTCTGAGATTCAAACCCACGAGAATGTGCTTATGTCTCTGTTAACATGCTGCTTTAGCCCACCGGACTAGAGGAGACACTGTGATCCCCCCCCCTTTTATACTTGCGGTTTTGTGTATGTAATCCCCCTCCGTAGCACAGCGTCCCCCTGTCTGCAGGCAGAGAAGATGGCGCCGTGACCAGCAGCGCGCGCAGAGCTGAGCGGGAAGACGGCTCTGCCCGCCTGACGTCACTCCTCTCACTCTCCGTCAAAACCGGAAGTTCGGCTCCCGTGCGCCGCTACACAGAGCGGTTGTCACGGCAGCACAGCCACGGTCCAGGGAGTGAATAACACCCTCCCGGACCTAACCACAGTCCTCCACATCACATTCCACCCCAGTTCAGCCATCCGGGCTGTCTGTGGATGGTCGCGCGCTCCGGGGGGGGGCTGGTAGCGGCGGGGGAACAATGTTTAGATAAGAATAAATTCTCCATTAGTAACAGGAAAATAGGGACAGCCCAATACTGTCAATGACAGATTGTGGCTGTCCAGTACCTGATGCTGCTTTCTTCTCTCTCTGAAGGCCCCAGTGACCAAGGTATAGTGGCCTCCATGCAGCAGTCTGGAATGGGATACTAACCCCTTCCACTGTTATACCTGTCACCTGTAAACAGGGACTAGGTATTTGTGAAAAAAAAAAAAAAAAACCTAAAGAGAAATAAAAACTGTGTCTGTACCCCACAGGCACAAAACTAAAACTGAACAGGGCTGAGCAGGAAGGAGATGGGAGGGGTTAGAGGGGGGAGGAGTCAGCTTTTGATAGTTCTGTGCCAAACTCCACTACCACACACCTCTAACCCACAAGTAACGGCGCAGCGTCCCCCAGATGGAGGACAGAGAAAAGAAGGAAGAGAAGGATATCACAGCGCAGAGAGGGAGCTCAGAGGGCTGTACCAAAGCCTCTCTGCTTACTAATAACACACATAGGCTGATGCAGGCTAGACAGCAAAATGGGTGTAAGTTACACCAAAAGAAAGCGCAAGTAAACAAAGCACACAGAATCTGAGTTGCAATACTGCATACTGGTCTGCAACATTAGCACATAAATGACAGCTTTATGCTAGGCACACCGCAGGCACTCACGCCACATTTGTAACAATTTACTGTTATTTGCAACAAACGCATTTGCTATGACCTTATATTTAAACTGCTAAAACCTCTCAAATACATCATAAACAACATTACATCTTACAAACACCAGAAAAATAAAAAATGAAACATGCTGACAAATACCCAAGCAACAAACGAAAATCTTAATCGGTGTCAGCGGAATGTTTGCAAACGGCCAATCGCAAGCAGTTCTCTTGTGCTGGCAGCTGCAATCATCATCCGATATTCGCACCTAATACGGACCACCCACTGATGAGGATGCATTTTCCAGGTGTATCTCCGACTCATTCTAGATCTGCATCTGCTAGTATTCGTGTGAACATGTCCTTAGTGTTCTTGACCATGGACAGAACGGCCCATCATCTGGAACGTCCAGGCGCAAGCTGCTGGAGAAAGTGTCGGTATTCTGCACACACAAATTTGCGTTCTGAGATTCTGTGTAAGTTACACCATGTCAACTGGTATAATACTCAAACTGCTTCAGCCCAAAGTGTACGGTGACTGTGGTTGCCATGGTAGTCCATGGCACAAGATATAATTACAAATTAATGACTGCCTGAAAAAACAAGCCATTGTTTCTATAGACTTTGTTTCTATAGGTTAATTGGGCAAAAACAGCTGCTAACGAATTAAGATTAAGGGGGGTATTCAATTCGCTCCGGCAATTTTGGAGCTATTGAATTTACCCCCCGGTACATTCAATTGCGGCCTGTTTTTGCCTGTTTTTAAGGCATTTTCGACAACACCTTTTCTCTTTTTTTTTTTACGTGAAAAGGCATAAAATGCCTCAAAATCTGCAAAATGGTTCATGTTCTTGCACATGCGAAAACACATTGATTCGCCAATCCACATCATTTTCGCTCCTGTCGAATGTTTCGCCTAGGTGAAAAAACGGGCCAAAACCTCATCTGCCTTAAAAAATAATAAAAAATAAAAAAAACGAAAAGTGCCTTAATTGAATACCCCCCACAATCTCAAGCAAAGGGTACCAAACATGTACATTTGCTGCTATGGAGTGAAGTTATTAGCCCTTGGTTTTCCCCTCTGTACTGTCTTTTTTAAAGCTTTTTACAATTGAACTGTTCACATGTACTTTTTGTAAATTTACCCTGTATAGGCTACAGACAGAGCCGGCCCTAACCTATATGATGCCCTAAGCAAGATTTTGTCTGGTGCCCCCTAGCACCACCACTAGTTCCGCCTCTAACCCTACACCCCTTTCCCAGCAACATCACCCCTCACCCATAGCAGTCCTCATTTTGGTGTTCCTTCCCACCTATATTTTAAATAGGAACAGTGAGCACATTCGGCGCACATCCCAAAAAGGGGTGTGTTCTTGCTGGGAAGGGCCATGGCTACACAATAGTACCCCCAATTCAAATAACGCCACACAGTAGTGCAACTTTATTCACATTATATCATGTAATAGTGCCTCAATATGCCATGCAGCAGGAGATGCCTGGCATGAGTCAGCTGGCAACTCTGCTAACGTTGGGCGCATTTTTTGATGAAAATGCATCTTATTTGCATTACCATGTGGCTAGGTTGCACAAGCAGTTTCTGCTGATAAAAATGATATGCGGCATGCCTATATTCTGTGTGCGACTGTGGCTGTATCTGCATATGAAATGCTGGGTTACAGTGATTTCCAGGAATACACTGTAATGTAGTGTTTCTTATGCAGATACAGCCGCAGTCACACACAGAATATAGTCATGCCACATATCATTTTAATCAGCAGAAGCTGCTTGTGCCAAAATGCCCTAGGCATTTGCCTATGCCTAGGGCAGGTTCTGGCTACAGATACTTGGTGGCGTCCGATAAAGATAATATAAAGTATTAAATAATAAATCTTGGGCTGAAGAAGAATAGTTCATGGAAAAATAATGTATTACCGCACATATATGCGTGCACCTCTGCACTGGCCGCACATGTAAAATCTACGCCACTTACTCAGGTTTGTATATGTATAGGTCTGTATGAGCCACATTCGCGCATACCAGCCCTTACTGACTGCTGCCAATGTGAGTATGCGTCATCCTATACCTGTTCTGCCTCTCCGGTCATAAAGTCACACATGCTAAATGCATGCGTTCTCTTCCTGAGCATGGTCAGAGCAAAATCCCGTAACATATGCAAAGCACAGTGGCAGAGCTTACCACGCACCTGCACTCTTGTGTACTATCAACGTGACACAACCAACCCTCCAAAAGGGAAGATTCAATTTGACGCAATAAGCGTAATGTGCGTGTCGTGTACATTGTGCTTTCCTGCACAGGAAAATCTGCAAACTCTGCACTGTAACTGGACAGTATACTCACCTGCATCACCCGAAACAACATTCCCCAAGTGAAGGAAAGGTGTCAAGACATTTCCTACACAGATTCAGCTTTCATTTCCTGTATGATCCTTCAGATTACCTATTCCAAGGTCGACAAGTTTTGGGAATCTAATCCCAATTAAACAGCCCTGCACTTCTCTCACGCCTCACATAGGACACATCCCTATAGATTGTTAGCTTGCTAGCAGGGCCTTCCTACCTCTATGACTGTTTGTTATCACCCAGTTTGTTATTGTTGTTTGAAATTGTAAAGCGCAACGGAATTTGCTGCGCTATATAAGAAACTACTAATAAATAAATAAATAAATCTGCTTTCATCCATCACTCTACATATTCCACTTAAAGAAACAAAATACAATTTGGGCTACTTTAACCCTGACTGATTTAAAATCTAAAAACTTATTTTATATTGTATTAAAAATGTATTATGTATTTCTTTAACTTGGTTATGAATGTGCACACTTCTGCTTCCTCATAAACAGGAAAAATAAGATTTTACTTACCGATAAATCTATTTCTCATAGTCCGTAGTGGATGCTGGGGACTCCGTCAGGACCATGGGGAATAGCGGCTCCGCAGGAGACAGGGCACAAAAGCAAGCTTTTAGGATCACATGGTGTGTACTGGCTCCTCCCCCTATGACCCTCCTCCAAGCCTCAGTTAGGTACTGTGCCCGGACGAGCGTACACAATAAGGAAGGATCTTGAATCCCGGGTAAGACTCATACCAGCCACACCAATCACACCGTACAACTTGTGATTTGAACCCAGTTAACAGTATGATAACAATGAAGTAGCCTCTAAAAAAGATGGCTCACAACAATAATAACCCGATTTTTTGTAACAATAACTATGTACAAGTAATGCAGACAATCCGCACTTGGGATGGGCGCCCAGCATCCACTACGGACTATGAGAAATAGATTTATCGGTAAGTAAAATCTTATTTTCTCTAACGTCCTAGTGGATGCTGGGGACTCCGTCAGGACCATGGGGATTATACCAAAGCTCCCAAACGGGCGGGAGAGTGCGGATGACTCTGCAGCACCGAATGAGAGAACTCCAGGTCCTCCTCAGCCAGGGTATCAAATTTGTAGAATTTTGCAAACGTGTTTGCCCCTGACCAAGTAGCTGCTCGGCAAAGTTGTAAAGCCGAGACCCCTCGGGCAGCCGCCCAAGATGAGCCCACCTTCCTTGTGGAATGGGCATTTACAGATTTTGGCTGTGGCAGGCCTGCCACAGAATGTGCAAGCTGAATTGTACTACAAATCCAACGAGCAATAGTCTGCTTAGAAGCAGGAGCACCCAGCTTTTTGGGTGCCTACAATATAAACAGCAAGTCAGACTTTCTGACTCCAGCCGTCCTGGAATTATATATATATATATATTTTCAGGGCCCTGACAACGTCTAGCAACTTGGAGTCCTCCAAGTCCCTAGTAGCCGCAGGCACAATAGGTTGTTTCAGGTGAAACGCTGACACCACCTTAGGAAGAAACTGGGGACGAGTCCGCAGTTCTGCCCTGTCCGAATGGAAAATCAAATATGGGCTTTTGTAAGACAAAGCCGCCAATTTTGACAATCGCCTGGCCGAGGCCAGGGCCAACAGCATGGTCACTTTCCATGTGAGATATTTCAAATCCACAGATTTGAGTGGTTCAAACCAATATGATTTGAGGAATCCCAACACTACGTTGAGATCCCACGGTGCCACTGGAGGCACACAAGGGCTGTATATGCAATACTCCCTTGACAAACGTCTGGACTTCAGGAACTGAAGCCAATTCTTTCTGGAAGAAAATCTATAGGGCCGAAACTTGAACCTTAATGGACCCCAATTTGAGGCTCATAGACACTCCTGTTTGCAGGAAGTGCAGAAATCGACCTAGTTGAAATTTTTTCGTGGGGCCTTCGTGGCCTCACCCACGCAACATATTTTTACCACATGTGGTGATAACGTTGTGCGGTCACCTCCTTCCTGGCTTTGACCAGGGTAGGTATGACCTCTTCCGGAATGCCTTTTCCCTTAGGATCCGGCGTTCAAACCGCCATGCCGTCAAACGCAGTCGCGGTAAGTCTTGGAACAGACAAGGTCCCTGCTGGAGCAGGTCCTTTCTTAAAGGCCGATGCCACGGTTCCTCTTGGAACAGACATGGTACTTGCTGAAAGCAAATCCCTTCTTAGCTCCCGAGGCCATTAGTCCTCTGTGAGCATCTCTTGAAGTTCCGGTTACCAAGTCCCTCTTGGCCAATCCGGAGCCACGAGTATAGTTCTTACTCCTCTATGTCTTATAATTCTCAATACCTTGGTTATGAGAAGCAGAGGAGGGAACACATACACCGACTGTTACACCCACGGTGTTACCAGGACGTCCACAGCTATCGCCTGAAGGTCTCGTGACCTGGCGCAATACCTGTCCCATTTTTTGTTCGGGCGGGACGCCATCATGTCCACCTTTGGTCTTTCCCAACGGTTCACAATCATGCGGAAAACTTCCCGATGAAGTTCCCACTCTCCCGGGTGGAGGTCGTGCCTGCTGAGGAAGTCTGCTTCCCAGTCGTCCACTCCCGGAATGAACACTGCTGACAGTGCTATCACATGATTTTCCGCCTAGCGAAAAATCCTTGCAGTTTTGCCACTGCCCTCCTGCTTCTTGTGCCGCCCTTTCTGTTTACGTGGGCGACTGCCGTGATGTTATCCCACTGGATAAATACCGGCTGACCTTGAAGCAGAGGTCTTGCTAAGCTTAGAGCATTATAAATTTGCTCTTAGCTCCAGTATATTTATGTGGAGAGAATTCTCCAGACTTGATCACACTCCTTGTGTGACTGCTCCCCAGCCTCTCAGGCTGGCCTCCGTGGTCACCAGCATCCAATCCTGAATGCCGAATCTGCGGCCCTCTAGAAGATGAGCACTCTGTAATCACCACAGGAGAGACACCCTTGTCCTTGGATATAGGGTTATCCGCTGATGCATCTGAAGATGCGATCCGGACCATTTGTCCAGCAGATCCCACTGAAGAGTTCTTGCGTGAAATCTGCCGAATGGAAGCGCTTCGTAATAAGCCACCATTTTTACCAGGACTCTTGTGCAATGATGCACTGACACTTTTCCTGGTTTTAGGAGGATCCCGATTAGCTCGGATAACTCCCTGGCTTTCTCCTCTGGGAGAAACACCTTTTCCTGGACTGTGTCCAGAATCATCCCTAGGACCAGCAGACGTGTCGTCGGAACAACTGCGGTTTTGGAATATTTAGAATCCACCCGTGCTGTCGTAGAACTACTTGAGATAGTGCTACTCCGACCTCCAACTGTTCTCTGGACCTTGTTCTTATCAGGAGGTCGTCCATTTTCTTTGAAGACGAATCCTCCTTTCGGTCCTTACCTTGGTAAGGACCCGGGGTGCCTTGGACAATCCAACGGCATCGTCTTGAAACTGATAGTGACAGTTCTGTACCACGAACCTGAGGTACCCTTGGTGAGAAAAGGCAAATTTTGGGACATGGAGGTAAGCATCCCTGATGTCCCGGGACACCATATAGTCCCCTTGTTCTTTGCTATCACTGCTCTGAGTGACTCCATCTGGATTTGAACCCTTGCAAGTGTTCAAATTTTTCAGATTTAGAATAGGTCTCACCTAGCCTTCAGTACCACCATATAGTGTGGAGTAATACCCCTTTCCTTGTTGTCGGAGGGGTAATTTTATTATCACCTGCTGGGAATACAGCTTGTGAATTGTTTTCAATACTGCCTCCCTGTTGGAGGGAGACATTGGTACAGCAGACTACAGGAACCTGCGAGGGGGGAAACCTCTCGACATTCCAATCTGTACCCCTTGGATACTACTTGTAGGATCCAGGGGTCCTGTACGGTCCCAGCGTCATGCTGAGAACTTGGTAGAAGCGGTGGAGGGCTTCTGTTCCTGGGAATGGGCTGCCTGCTGCAGTCTTCTTCCCTTTCCTCTATCCCTGGGCAGATATGACTCTTATAGGGACGAAAGGACTGAGGCTGAAAAGACGGTGTCTTTTTCTGCAGAGATGTGACTTAGGGTAAAAAACGGTGGATTTTCCAGCAGTTGCCCTGGCCACCAGGTCCCATGGACCGACCCCAAATAACTCCTCCCCTTTATACGGCAATACATCTTTGTGCCGTTTGGAATCTGCATCACCTGACCACTGTCGTGTCCATAAACATCTTCTTGCAGATATGGACATCGCATTTACTCTTGATGCCAGAGTGCAAATATCCCTCTGCGCATCTCGCATATATAGAAATGCATCCTTTAAATGCTCTATAGTCAATAAAATACTGTCCCTGTCAAAGGTATCAATATTTTTAGTCAGGGAATCCGACCAAGCCACCTCAGCTCTGCACATCCAGGCTGAGGCGATCGCTGGTCGCAGTATAACACCAGCATGTGTGTGTATACTTTTTAGGATATTTTTCAGCCTCCTATCAGCTGGCTCCTTAAGTACGGCCCTATCCGTAGATGGTACCGCCACTTGTTCTGATAAGCGTGTGAGCGCCTTATCCACCCTGAGGGGTGTTTCCCACCGCGCCTTAACTTCTGGCGGGAAAGGGTATACCGCCAATAATTTTCTATCGGGGGAAACCCACGCATCATCACACACTACATTTAATTTATCTGATTCAGGAAAAACTACAGGTAGTTTTTTCACCTCACACATAATACCCTTTTTTGTGGTACTTGGAGTATCAGAAATATGTAACACCTCCTTCATTGCCCTTAACGTGTGGCCCTAAAAGAAAATACGTTTGTTTCTTCACCGTCGACACTGAAATCAGTGTCCGTGTCTGGGTCTGTGTCGACCGACTGAGGTAAATGGGCATTTTACAGCCCCTGACGCTGTTTGAGACGCCTGGACAGATACTAATTTGTTCGCCGGCCCTCTCATGTCGTCAACCGGCTTGCAGCGTGTTGACATTGTCACGTAATTTCCATAAATAAGCCATCCATTCCGGTGTCGACTCCCTAGAGAGTGACATCACCATTATAGGCAATTTGCTCCGCCTCCTCACCAATATTTTCCTCATAC
The DNA here is from genome assembly GCF_028390025.1 of Pseudophryne corroboree. Lineage (NCBI taxonomy): Eukaryota > Metazoa > Chordata > Amphibia > Anura > Myobatrachidae > Pseudophryne > Pseudophryne corroboree. Next base: position 39,461,025 of record NC_086450.1, on the reverse strand, counting down.
ATGTCGACACACACGTACCGACATACAGCACACACATAGGGAATGCTCTGATAGAGGACAGGACCCACTAGCCCTTTGGGGAGACAGAGGGAGAGTTTGCCAGCACACACCAAAACGCTATAATTATCCAGGGACAACCTTTATATAAGTGTTCCTTTTATAGCATTTTAATATATATACATATCGCCAAATCAGTGCCCCCCCTCTCTGTTTTAACCCTGTTTCTGTAGTGCAGTGCAGGGGAGATCATGGGAGCCTTCCCACCAGCCTTTCTGTGAGGGAAAATGGCGCTGTGTGCTGAGGAGAATAGGCCCCGCCCCCTTTTCGGTGGGCTTCTTCTCCGGAGTTTTAGATATCTGGCAGGGGTTAAATACATCCATATAGCCTCAAGGGCTATATGTGATGTATTTTTCGCCATACAGGTATTATACATTGCTGCCCAGGGCGCCCCCCCCCCCAGCGCCCTGCACCCTCCGTGACCGCTGTGTGAAGTGTGCTGACAACAATGGCACACAGCTGCAGTGCTGTGCGCTACCTGATGAAGACTGAGAGTCTTCTGCCGCCTGGTTCCGGACCTCTTCATCTTCAGCATCTGCAAGGGGGGTCGGCGGCGCGGCTCCGGGACGAACCCCAGGGCGAGCCCTGTGTTCCGACTCCCTCTGGAGCTATGTCCAGTAGCCTAAGAATCCAATCCATCCTGCACGCAGGTGAGTTGAAAATCTCTCCCCTAAGTCCCTCGATGCAGTGAGCCTGTTGCCAGCAGGACTCACTGAAAATAAAGAACCTAAAAACTTTTTCTAAGCAACTCTTTAAGAGAGCCACCTAGATTGCACCCTTCTCGGCCGGGCACAAAAACCTAACTGAGGCTTGGAGGAGGGTCATAGGGGGAGGAGCCAGTACACACCATGTGATCCTAAAAGCTTGCTTTTGTGCCCTGTCTCCTGCGGAGCCGCTATTCCCCATGGTCCTGACGGAGTCCCCAGCATCCACTAGGACGTTAGAGAAACAAGAACTTTAACAAATGGCTAAAAAAAGAAAACACAAGCCAGTGGTTACACATTCCACTGTTCAATACTGTGGGGCAAGTACTGTATATAGACCCACCATAAATCATTCCTGCACCATCTAACATGAACTAGTCTGAATTGTACTTCCTGTAAAGCCATTTGCAATAGAAAAAGACTGAAGCACATTTCCTATTCCTTTTATGGCATCCACTTATCACATGGAGAGACTTGCTGAAGACCTAAGGTTGACTTTTTGTGACCTTTGACAAAATCAGGCATTAAAAATAGATGGCCATGGAAAGTGAATATGGAGAGGGATGTAGAATGCTGCATGGACTGGTAGGTCACTGCGGACACATACAGAACGGTTTCTTATGGCCTGCAGATTAGGGTTTGAAAGGGTTCTGCTTTACGTTGTCAATGCAGTCCATGACCATCTGTTTTGTTAGCAAAGAGATGAAAATTACTGTGAGGCTAGATCTGAATGAAAGCCCAAAATAAAAAAATAAAGAAAAATTATATTATTATTTTTTATTTTTTTTTACAATGTTAAAAAAAAATAAAAAAATTTGGATTGTCATTTACGGGATTGCAATGCTCCTCGTCAGAATTCACACCAAGAACTCTCACATTTCTGAAAAATAGACGAGACAAGGGCACCTCCTAGTGCAACAACAAGTAAAAACACCAACTACTTAAAAAGTGAAACCGTACCAAAAAAATTAATAAAAACAAAATTGAGCTCATTCTGATTTCTAATAACACTCCACAAAGAGTCCCAAAAAGAGGAATTCATGCCTTTTTTTTCTACTTATGACTCCATAACATAAATTCACAAATACCAACTAGAAACTGAAAGCACTGTAATCCTGTGCACAAAAATACCACAAACACACACAATATTGGCCCTCATTCCAAGTTGTTCGCTCGTTATTTTTTTTTCCGCTACGGAGCGATTAGTCGCAAACTGCGCATGCGCAATGTTCGCAGTGCGCCTGCGCCAAGTAAATTAACACAAAAGTTTGGTATTTTACTCACGGCCTAACGAGGATTTTTCATCGTTCTGGTGATCGGAGTGTGATTGACAGGAAGTGGGTGTTTCTGGGCGGAAACTGGCCGTTTTATGGGAGTGTGCGAAAAAACGCTGGCGTTTCTGGGAAAAAAGCGGGAGTGTCTGAAGAAACGGGGGAGTGTCTGGCCGAACGCTGTTTGTGACGTCAAACCAGGAACGAAACTGACTGAACTGATCGCAGTGTAGGAGTAAGTCTGGAGCTACTCAGAAACTGCTAAGAAATTTCTATTCGCAATTCTGCTAATATTTCGTTCGCAATTCTGCTAAGCTAAGATTCACTCCCAGGCGGCGGCTTAGCGTGTGCAATGCTGCTAAAAGCAGCTAGCGAGCGAACAACTCGGAATGAGGGACCTTGCACATACAATGGCTACAAATCTGATAGCTTACCTGAACTAAGGAAAGCTAGCCAGCAGATAACATCCAACGCGTTTTGTCGTGAAGGAGCTATGTTCTATGACACAGATTTCCCAGGGGTCATTACCCTTCAGGTAGTCAAAGCGGCACTACATAGCTCAGGAGCCTTTATTTGGGATTAGAATGCTGTTTCAAATTAGTAGTGTACCCACTGCTGTATACTAAAGGGCTTGTCCACCTTTGGACAACCTTCTGATGTACCTTGTCCAACTTTGGACAACCTTCTGAGGTTGCCCCTCATGTAGTCTCCGATAGTCGCCCACCAGCGAATGCCCCATCAATGAGCCGTGTTCGCACACGCACCCTGAGCTGCCTTCATTTACAGTATGAGTAACAGTGCGCACAGGGCAATATCGGCACAACGTGTAACAGTATGGCTTTTAAAAAGTCTCACATCCACGATGAGATCGGGAGGGGTGTGTGTGTGTGTGTTTGTGTGTGCCACTCAGATATAATTGGTGGCTTGTATATTGGTGGTCATTCCGAGATGTTCGCTAGCTGAGGCAAAAAAACGGCACTTCGTGCATGCGGCGCAATGCGCACGCGCAGTATACTATTACAACGAACGATGTAGTTTCACACAGGGTCTAGTGATGCTTTTCAGTCGCACAGGCAGCCGCAGAGTGATTGACAGGAAGTGGGCGTTTCTGGTTGTCAACTGACCGTTTTCAGGGAGTGTTCGGAAAAACGCAGGCGTGCCAGATAAAAACGCAGGGCGTGTTCGTGACGTCAAACCAGGAACTGAATGGTCTGAAGTCATAGCAAGCGCTGAGTAGGTCTGAAGCTACTCTGAAACTGCACAAAAATATTTTGTAGCCGCTTTGCGATCCATTCGTTCGCACTTCTGCTAAGCTAAAATACACTCCCAGTGGGCGGCGGCATAGCGTTTGCACGGCTGCTAAAAACTGCTAGCGAGCGATCAACTCGGAATGACCACCATTGTGGTCATTCCGAGTCGACAGTGACTAGGTTGACACCAGAAATAGACTGACGACCAATAGACGTTGACCACAATGGTGGTCATTCCGAGTTGATCGCTCGCTAGCAGTTTTTAGCAGCCGTGCAAACGCTATGTTATATACAAGGGTGTAGCTACCATAGGTGCAGGGAGTGCAGCTGCTATGGGGCCCAGAGCCGAGAGGGGCCACCTTCCCTGTCACAGTTACACGTGTTATATACAAGGGTGTAGCTACCATAGGTGCAGGGAGTGCAGCTGCTATGGGGCCCAGAGCTGAGAGGGGCCACCTTCCCTGTCACAGTTACATGTGTTATATACAGGGTGTATCTACCATAGGTGCAGGGAGAGCAGCTGCTATGGACCCAGAGCTGAGAGGGGACACCTTCCCTGTCACAGTTACATGTGTTATATACAGGGTGTAGCTACCATAGGTGCAGGGAGTGCAGCTGCTATGGGCCCAGAGCTGAGAGGGGCCACCTTCCCTGTCACAGTTACATGTGTTATATACAGGGTGTAGCTACCATAGGTGCAGGGAGAGCAGCTGCTATGGGCCCAGAGCTGAGAGGCCACCTTCCCTGTCACAGTTACATGTGTTATATACAAGGGTATAGCTACCATAGGTGCAGGGAGTGCAGCTGCTATGGGGCCCAGAGCTGAGAGGGGCCCACCTTCCCTGTCACAGTTACATGTGTTATATACATTTTTCACCATTGGGTGGTACGTAGGGGTCCTTTCAAACATTTTCCTTGGGGCCTGCAATATATCTAGGTATGCCCCTGGACCTGCTCATTGTAGTGTGGCATAAAATGAACTGGAGAGCATTATAATGTTATATAATATGAACCGGGGCACTGTAATAAGGAACCATATGAACGGGGAGCACTATATATCATAATGTGAATTGGGGGTACTGTGCGGCATAATGTGTACTGGCAGCTCTGAAATGTGACATAGGGTGAACATAAGCACAACTATGATCCATAAAAGAAACTAGGGCACTACTATGGGGCATAACATTAAATAAGGCTCTGGTATGGTTGAGAAAATGAACTAGGGCGCTATTATAGGGCATACAATTAACAACTGCTGCAGAGAAGTGTCTCTCTAGAAGCACTGGGACAGGGGCCCCTTCAAAATGTTGCTATGGGGCCCACAAAGTTCTGGCAACGCCCCCGAGTACTAGCATTGGGGTTACAGAATATTATACCATAAAATAAGGAACGGCAAAGTGCCCAGCAGGAAATGAGAAACGTAATTCTGAAACCGGATATACCAGAAAATAAATCCCCACTGTAAACATACAGTTGGGAAAGGCAGATGAGTGAAGATAAACCGCAATTAATTACACCGGAGGAATATTTAAGATCCATTTGGCATAAATCAAATTTAAGATTCTCCTAATGGAGGAGCATAGATAACATTGCAACTTTATAGGATTCATCTTTAAATCACAAACCCATTTCCTTCCTGCGATATAATGCTATTAGCCTGTATAAGAAAGTAGGACAGTAAAATGCTTTACTTTGCACCTTGTCTTGTCTCTTTGCTCTATTTCCACAGGAAAATGAATACTGTCAACTAAACAAACCACCAATAAGGGAGACAATCCAACTCAATGTTACTCGAAGACTTTTCATATTACCGATATTTTAAGTTAATGCTCAAAATGAATTTGAGGTTACAGCTTTCAGACTAAATACATAGCCATGGTGTAATCACAAGTGCCAGTTTACCTTCAGAATATAAGAAGATGGAGAAAATAAGATTTTACTTACCGATAAATCTATTTCTCGTAGTCCGTAGTGGATGCTGGGGACTCCGTCAGGACCATGGGGATTAGCGGCTCCGCAGGAGACAGGGCACAAAAATAAAGCTTTAGGATCAGGTGGTGTGCACTGGCTTCTCCCCCTATGACCCTCCTCCAAGCCTCAGTTAGGATACTGTGCCCGGACGAGCGTACACAATAAGGAAGGATTTTGAATCCCGGGTAAGACTCATACCAGCCACACCAATCACACCGTACAACTTGTGATCTGAACCCAGTTAACAGTATGACAACGTAGGAGCCTCTGAACAGACAGCTCACAACAAGAACAACCCGATTTTTTTGTAACAATAACTATGTACAAGTATTGCAGACAATCCGCACTTGGGATGGGCGCCCAGCATCCACTACGGACTACGAGAAATAGATTTATCGGTAAGTAAAATCTTATTTTCTCTAACGTCCTAGTGGATGCTGGGGACTCCGTCAGGACCATGGGGATTATACCAAAGCTCCCAAACGGGCGGGAGAGTGCGGATGACTCTGCAGCACCGAATGAGAGAACTCCAGGTCCTCTTTAGCCAGGGTATCAAATTTGTAGAATTTTACAAACGTGTTCTCCCCCGACCACGTAGCTGCTCGGCAGAGTTGTAATGCCGAGACCCCTCGGGCAGCCGCCCAGGATGAGCCCACCTTCCTTGTGGAATGGGCCTTGACAGATTTAGGCTGTGGCAGGCCTGCCACAGAATGTGCAAGTTGAATTGTGCTACAAATCCAACGAGCAATCGTCTGCTTAGAAGCAGGAGCACCCAGCTTGTTGGGTGCATACAGTATAAACAGCGAGTCAGATTTTCTGACTCCAGCCGTCCTTGAAATATATATTTTCAATGCCCTGACAACGTCCAGCAACTTGGAATCCTCCAAATCGCTAGTAGCCGCAGGCACCACAATAGGCTGGTTCAGGTGAAACGCTGACACCACCTTAGGCAGAAAATGAGGACGCGTCCGCAGTTCTGCCCTGTCCGAATGGAAAATCAGATATGGGCTTTTATACGATAAAGCCGCCAATTCTGACACTCTCCTGGCTGAAGCCAGGGCCAGTAGCATGGTTACTTTCCATGTAAGATATTTCAAATCCGCCGATTTGAGTGGCTCAAACCAATGGGATTTGAGAAAATCCAAAACTACATTAAGGTCCCACGGAGCCACTGGGGGCACAACCGGGGGCTGTATATGTAGTACTCCTTTTACAAAAGTCTGGACTTCAGGAACTGAAGCCAATTCTTTCTGGAAGAAAATCGACAGGGCCGAAATTTGAACCTTAATGGACCCCAACTTGAGGCCCATAGACAATCCTGTTTGCAGGAAATGTAGGAATCGACCCAATTGAAATTCCTCCGTGGGGGCCTTCCTGGCCTCACACCACGCAACATATTTTCTCCAAATGCGGTGATAATGTTGTGCAGTCACCTCCTTCCTGGCTTTAACCAGTGTAGGAATGACCTCTTCTGGAATGCCTTTTTCCCTTAGAATTCGGCGTTCAACCGCCACGCCGTCAAACGCAGCCGCGGTAAGTCTTGGAATAGACACGGTCCCTGCTGAATCAGGTCCCGTCTTAGAGGTAGAGGCCACGGATTTTCCGTGAGCATCTCCTGAAGTTCCGGGTACCAAGTTCTTCTTGGCCAATCCGGAGCCACGAGCATCGTTCTTACTCCCCTTTGCCGTATAATTCTCAGTACTTTGGGTATGAGAGGCAGAGGAGGAAACACATACACTGACTGGAACACCCACGGTGTTACCAGAGCGTCCACAGCTATTGCCTGAGGGTCTCTTGACCTGGCGCAATACCTGTCCAGTTTTTTGTTGAGGCGAGACGCCATCATATCCACCTTTGGTTTTTCCCAACGGTTCACAATCATGTGGAAGACTTCTGGATGAAGTCCCCACTCTCCCGGGTGTAGATCGTGTCTGCTGAGGAAGTCTGCTTCCCAGTTGTCCACTCCCGGAATGAACACTGCTGACAGTGCTATCACATGATCTTCCGCCCAGCGAAGAATCCTTGCAGCTTCTGCCATTGCTCTCCTGCTTCTTGTGCCGCCCTGTCTGTTTACGTGGGCGACTGCCGTGATGTTGTCCGACTGGATCAACACCGGCTGACCCTGAAGCAGGGGTTTTGCCAGGCTTAGAGCATTGTAAATCGCTCTTAGCTCCAGTATATTTATGTGAAGAGACATCTCCAGGCTTGACCATACTCCCTGGAAGTTTCTTCCCTGTGTGACCGCTCCCCAGCCTCTCAGACTGGCATCCGTGGTCACCAGGACCCAGTCCTGTATGCCGAATCTGCGGCCTTCTAACAGATGAGCACTCTGCAACCACCACAGAAGAGACACCCTTGTCCGTGGCGATAAGGTTATCTGCTGATGCATCTGCAGATGCGATCCGGACCATTTGTCCAGCAGATCCCACTGAAAAGTTTGTGCGTGGAATCTGCCGAATGGGATTGCTTCGTAAGAAGCCACCATCTTTCCCAGGACTCTTGTGCATTGATGCACTGACACTTTTCCTGGTTTTAGGAGGTTCCTGACAAGTTCGGATAACTCCTTGGCTTTCTCCTCCGGAAGAAACACCTTTTTCTGAACCGTGTCCAGAATCATTCCCAGGAACAGCAGACGTGTTGTCGGGGTCAACTGAGATTTTGGAAAATTCAGAATCCACCCGTGTTGTTGCAGCACTACTTGGGTTAGTGCTACTCCGTCCTCCAGCTGTTCTCTGGACCTTGCCCTTATCAGGAGATCGTCCAAGTAAGGGATAATTAATACGCCTCTTCTTCGCAGAAGAATCATCATTTCGGCCATTATCTTGGTAAAGACCCGAGGTGCCGTGGACAATCCAAACGGCAGCGTCTGAAACTGATAATGACAGTTTTGCACCACGAACCTGAGGTACCCTTGATGTGAAGGGCAAATTGGGACATGCAGGTAAGCATCTTTTATGTCCAGGGACACCATAAAGTCCCCTTCTTCCAGATTCGCTATCACTGCTCTGAGTGATTCCATCTTGAACTTGAATTTTTGTATGTACAGGTTCAAAGATTTCAGATTTAGAATAGGTCTTACCGAGCCGTCCGGCTTCGGTACCACAAATAGCGTGGAGTAATACCCCTTTTCCTGTTGTAGGAGGGGTACCTTGACTATCACCTGCTGAGAAAACAGCTTGTGAATGGCTTCCAATACCGTCGCCCTGTCTGAGGGAGACGTTGGCAAAGCAGACTTTAGGAACCGGCGAGGGGGAGACTTCTCGAATTCCAACCTGTAACCCTGAGATACTACCTGCAGGATCCAGGGGTCCACCTGTGAGCAAGCCCACTGCGCGCTGAAATTCTTGAGTCGACCCCCCACCGTTCCTGAGTCCGCTTGTAAAGCCCCAGCGTCATGCTGAGGGCTTTGCAGAACCCGCGGAGGGCTTCTGTTCCTGGGAAGGAGCTGCTTGCTGCCCTCTCTTACCCTTTCCTCTGCCTCGGGGCAGATATGACTGTCCTTTTGCCCGCTTCTTATAGGACCGAAAGGACTGCGGCTGAAAAGACGGTGTCTTTTTCTGTTGGGAGGGGGTCTGAGGTAAAAAGGTGGATTTCCCGGCAGTTGCCGTGGCCACCAAATCCGATAGACCGACGCCAAATAATTCCTCCCCTTTATACGGCAATACTTCCATATGCCGTTTGGAATCCGCATCACCTGACCACTGTCGTGTCCATAAACTTCTTCTGGCAGATATGGACATCGCACTTACTCTCGATGCCAGAGTGCAAATATCCCTCTGAGCATCTCGCATATAAAGAAAAGCATCCTTTAATTGCTCTAAAGTCTGTAAAATACTGTCCCTATCCAGGGTATCAATATTTTCAGTCAGGGAATCCGACCAGACCACCCCAGCACTGCACATCCAGGCTGAGGCGATGGCTGGTCGCAGTATAACACCAGTATGTGTGTATATACTTTTTAGGGTAGTTTCCAGCCTCCTATCAGCTGGATCCTTGAGGGCGGCCGTATCAGGAGACGGTAACGCCACTTGTTTTGATAAGCGTGTGAGCGCCTTATCCACCTTAGGGGGTGTTTCCCAGCGCGCCCTAACCTCTGGCGGGAAAGGGTATAATGCCAATAACTTTTTTGAAATTAGCACTTTTCTATCTGGGTTAACCCACGCTTCATCACATACATCATTCAATTCCTCTGATTCAGGAAAAACTACAGGTAGTTTTTTCACCCCCCACATAATACCCCTTTTTGTGGTACTTGTAGTATCAGAGATATGCAAAGCCTCCTTCATTGCCGTGATCATATAACGTGTGGCCCTACTGGAAAATACGTTTGTTTCTTCACCGTCGACACTAGATTCAGTGTCCGTGTCTGTGTCGACCGACTGAGGTAAAGGGCGTTTTACAGCCCCTGACGGTGTCTGAGACGCCTGGGCAGGTACTAACTGGTTTTCCGGCCGTCTCATGTCGTCAACTGATTTTTGTAATGTGCTGACATTATCACGTAATTCCATAAACAAAGCCATCCATTCCGGTGTCGACTCCCTGGGGGGTGACATCACCATTACCGGCAATTGCTCTGCCTCCACACCAACATCGTCCTCATACATGTCGACACACACGTACCGACACACAGCAGACACACAGGGAATGCTCTATTGAAGACAGCACCCCACTAGCCCTTTGGGGAGACAGAGGGAGAGTTTGCCAGCACACACCCAAGCGCTATAATATATATGGGAACAACCCTATATAAGTGTTGTATCCTTATAGCAGCTTAAATATAGTAATATCGCCAAAAAAAGTGCCCCCCCTCTCTGTTTTACCCTGTTTCTGTAGTGCAGTGCAGGGGAGAGTCCTGGGAGCCTTCCTCACAGCGGAGCTGAGCAGGAAAATGGCGCTGTGTGCTGAGGAGAATAAGCCCCGCCCCCTATTTCGGCGGGCTCTTCTCCGGAGTTTGTGAGATCTGGCAGGGGTTAAATACATCCATATAGCCTCAAGGGCTATATGTGATGTATTTTTTAGCCATAAAAAGGTATTATACATTGCTGCCCAGGGCGCCCCCCCAGCGCCCTGCACCCTCCGTGACCGCTGTGTGAAGTGTGCTGACAACAATGGCGCACAGCTGCAGTGCTGTGCGCTACCTCAGGAAGACTGAAAAGTCTTCTGCCGCCTGCTTCTGGACCTCTTCCATCTTCGGCATCTGCAAGGGGGGTCGGCGGCGCGGCTCCGGGACCGGACTCCATGGCTGGGCCTGTGTTTGATCCCTCTGGAGCTAATGGTGTCCAGTAGCCTAAGAAGCCAATCCATCCTGCACGCAGGTGAGTTGACTTCTCTCCCCTAAGTCCCTCGATGCAGTGAGCCTGTTGCCAGCAGGACTCACTGAAAATAAAAAACCTAAAAACTTTTTCTAAGCAGCTCTTTAGGAGAGCCACCTAGATTGCACCCTGCTCGGACGGGCACAAAAACCTAACTGAGGCTTGGAGGAGGGTCATAGGGGGAGAAGCCAGTGCACACCACCTGATCCTAAAGCTTTATTTTTGTGCCCTGTCTCCTGCGGAGCCGCTAATCCCCATGGTCCTGACGGAGTCCCCAGCATCCACTAGGACGTTAGAGAAAATAAGTTTGCCAAGAAATTATACATCTTGAATTCTGTTTTACAGCTGTTGCTGTGTGCTGGAAGGTTAATACAGACAGCAGTACTATGTCATTAATGGGGTTGGGTAGAATATGCGGTTAGGATGGTGGCGGTGAGAATCCCAACCACGGCATCCTACTTACCTTCCCCCAATGGTCCACTTACACTGAACCCTCCCCGCAGCTTAACCCTCCCACCCCTGCAGTCTGACCCTAACCCTTCCTGGTGGCGCCTGAACCTAACTTTCCCTCCCCTGCAGCCTAACCCTAACCCCCCTGGGCCGCAGCCTAAACCTAACCTCCTCGGGCCATAGCCTTATCCCACCTGCACCAGAGCGGTCGGGATCGCAGCGACTGCCTTGTGACCCTATTCGGGATTTCCTTGTGACCCTATTAGGGGTGCCACTGTCAGCACTCCTAGTAGTGATGGGATCCCAGTGTCAGTATTTAGACTGCCGAGATCCCGACCGGATCCATCATCAACGACATTGGCAAGGTAGCAGAGACCTTCGATGCACACTAGTAGGTCACTGTAACAGAATAGTAATAAATACAAAACCTAACCCTTTTTTAATTTTATTCTAACCTCAAACCCAATTTGATCCTCGGTTTTCTTTCTTTCTTTGAAGGATTACCTTATGCCTAGCCCAAGCATGTTTAATATTGCTCTACTGTATTGGCCTCTACTACCCCTGATGAGAGGCTATTCAATTTATCCACTACCCTTTCTGTGAAGTCATTATTCCTCAAATTTTAAAGGGATGGAAATGCATTTCTTTTTGGTTTGTTTTTTTGCAGGCAGGGAAAATACGGTCTGCTTTTGCATGTACTGAATAGATACTGGGCAGTTCTGTTACACTAACATATAGGGGGTAATTCAGACCCGATTGCTGCTGTGCGTTTTCGCACAGCGGGCGATCAAGACTGAACTGCGCATGCACCGCAGCAACGGGGAGCGTTTGGTCAGCGACGGGATGATGCGAGAAATCCGATCGCACTGGTGAACGCAAGAAGATTGACAGGAAGAGGGTGTTTGTGGGTGGCAACTGACCGTTTCCACGGGAATGACCAGAAAAAACGCAGGAGGGACACAGCGTTCTGTGGGAGGATTCATGACGTCAGCTCCAGGCCCTGATCATCGCAGTGGGTAAGTACTGGGCTGTACAGTTCTCCAGCACATGCGATCACACACCAGTACACACAAAAACCCCTCCCCCTGTAGGCGGCAACTGTCTGACTGCAGGACAGCAAAAGTCACTTCCCAGCGGTCAGGTCTGAATTATGCCCATAGACTTAAGCTAGGACACGCCCCTTCCAAACTCTAATTTTCTTTGGATAGGCTAAATCTGCCCTTCCTGCAGGGCTACATGGTTTTGCCAAGTCAAATTGATCCTTTTTCTATTACTAGTACAAATATCTAGATCAGCAACTCGTGGTAGCAACACAATGCATACAAGCATACAGACGTGGTCAAGAGGCTCAGCTGTTGTTCAGACCAAAACACCAGAATGGGGAAGGAATGTAATCTATGTTGGTGGATAGAGGAGAATGGGACAAGCGGACAAGAAATGCAATGCAGTAGAACAGTTGGACAGTGAACCGGCTGAGGGGCACTGGCACAACAAACTGGGTAGTTGAAGAATGGAAAAACATTGCTCAATCTGTATTTGGGCAGCGACATGCAGAAGTTGGGGTTGGTAATTTGGTGCAAACATGAATGGATGTTTCCAGTCTATTCTAGAAGCAAAGGGAGTACTTTTTTAGGTACACCCAGTATTGTGTATACCAATAAAAGTGACTACTGTGTGTGTAGTGTTCACTCTAGGCTGTTTTAGCAGGGCGCCGCGCCCTGCCCGTTTTTTAGCAGGCAAAACCCGCCCTGCCCCTTTTGCGGCGCCCTGCTAGAACAGCCGCCCGCTCCCTGCCCTCCCGGCGTGTATAGATGCCGTGCGCATGCGCGTGGCATCCATTCACGCATTGGGAGAGGGCTGGGGGAAGCCCAGAACCGACGGAGGTGCTGGGCACGCCCCCAACAGTGACGTCGCCGGCCACAGACGCTCTCTATAGTAGCGTCTGTGGGCCGCACCGCCCCCTAAAATGACGTAGGCGTGGCCATGCCCCCTAATTTGCGGCGCCGCGCCCCCATTTCGGACGCGCGCGCGCACTTGTGCCCCCGGAGTCCGGCGCCCTGCCCCTTTTCACTCCTAGAGTGAACACTAGTGTATATGACGCATATCATCTATTACTATAATTATCTTTTCTTTTTAGGGAGCCACAAAAGGACTACAGCTCTGTACAAAGAGCAAGCAGCAAAACAGTACATTCAATTTTAATACAGCACGTTACATAATAACCAATTACGCATAGCAGAACCAACAGCTACAAGGTACATGGTAGAGCAGAATCTTACAATAAATTGAAGAGCAATATAAGAGAACAGAAAGGGAAAGAATAAGGAGCAATCCAACGCGAGTTGAGCCTGAAGCTAGGAGATTGTGGAAAATGAAGGAGAGATGACAAGATCACCAAGGGATGTAGTTTAAAGGGAGAAAGGAAAAGGGCTGCGAACGGACCCTTGGGGAACATCAGCAAGTAGAAGGGGAGTTGAGACAGGGGTAGACGAAGGAGTAGTCGGTTAGGTAGGAGACCAATGGATTTGAGGGATTGTAGGATGTCAGGGTGGTCCACAATGTTCATGGCAACAAAGCAGTACTGGAAGATGGGTAAGAAGAAATGTCCCTTAGACTTAGCCGTGAAACCATCATTGGCGACTTTGGGAAGAACAGCTTTGTAGAGCAGGTGGAACAAAAGCTAGACTAGAGGTTCTCAAACATGTTCCTCAAGGCACCCCAGTGGTCCAGGTTTTAGGTATATCCATGGCTCAGCAAAGATGATTACATCAAACTGGCTGAGGTGCTAATTAAATCACCTGTGGCCAAGCATGGCTAAACTTAAATCCTGGACCGTTGGGGAAGCAGATTAAGGAGGGAGTGGAAGGAGAGGTGGCTTAGACAAGCCCTTTGGGAAACTTGGAGTTGAAGGGGCAGTGACAGTGCCTTAGTCATAAAAAGATTTGGTGTTGAACTTTTTTTGAAGAAGAAGAAGGTGGTTAAGGATGTGGACTTACTCTTTAGCAATGCAGGTGGTGGGGGACAAGGGTGGGCAGGTTGGATGGAAAGGATGGAATGAGAGAAGCCTGATGGGAAGAGAAGAAGTCTAAACAGATTGATTTGATTTTGTATGCAAAAACAATAAAAAATTCAGACTGTTTGGGAGCATTTACAGACTTAAAGCGGGCACACTGCTCTGTTACACCATCAGAAAAGAACAAGTACAGCTTCAACATCTCCAGACAACGCCAAAGAGAGTTTTCTACATCACTGTACAACAGGCATTCAAGTACCCAATTCACCAATCCAATTGCCTGACCTAGAATTGCTGCTCCACACGTCAGGATACCATTGTCACACATTAAGAACATTCTTGAAAAAGAGCTCACCAGTAAGAGAAACATTTATTTTTACAATAATCACAGTGGTACAATGCACAATATGAGAATCTTTTGCATTTTGCACCGCGATTCAATTGTTTTATCGCACCCAAACTCCCATCCAAAGTGACGGGAGATCTGGGGGCGAAATTCAAAATTGCTTTCGCCCATGTGTTGGGTTTAGCTACATATAATGGTGAAATCCAACAAAAGTTTGGGAGCTACAAGATAAGTGCCGCACATTTCAGCTACATCAGTACAGGGAGGGAGAGGGGGGGCAATGGAGCATCGAGCTGAAATGCATCTCCCTGTGGCTAAACGCGCCTGAACAGAGCAACAATAGAATTGCTCCTTCACGCGCTACATAGTGGCAGCCACGGGGAAAAACAATCGAACCCCCTCCAAAGAGCACCAGCGCTTGGTGTACCCAACCATTAGATAAAAATGCACATAGATCCATGCATGTATAACAACTGCACTATTGTGTCTAATATTCGATGCAATTTGATGCAAAGTAACACAGTACGTTGTATGTTTCCTGTCTTAGGGCCTAATTCAGACTGGATCGCTGCAGCGCCAACGATTGCAGTCTGAAGCCCTTTGGGGAGACCCAGTGAGATGCTAAAAGCATCTCAGGGCTGCGATCACTTCTGCCTGACTGACAGGCAGAGGCGGGGCGGGAGGGGACGTGCCAACGGCGTTAGAACACCGTTGGTGGTGTGCGGTCCGGACAACGCATGCGTGTCTGGACTGTTGCGGGGGCACGCCTCGGCAGCTGCCTGACGTCACATGCACCCGCCCAGGAAGTGGCAGGTAGCAGCTTGTCAGTGCAGCTAGACTGCACAGGCAGGGAGCTACTCGGCGGGTGCAAGAGCATTCCCGCCATGCGATGCTTTCGCACCCTTGCGGAGGTGGGTAGGGCCTGACATGCTGAGCGGACTAATCCTGTGCCCTGTGCTGGGCGTGCCCCCGCATGTCTGAGTAACTGATTGTAGCACATCTACCGTCAGTGCTTTATCACCCCCTTAATACAAACATTACTTCAATCCCATTTCTTTGAGGTCACCCGCTGGGTATCTGGAAATATTTTCGTCTGATGCTGCAAGAATTATTACGGTTCAGACAAGCACTTCTTTTTGTTTGGTACTCATATAATGACACATTTCATTTGGTTCACATCGCGCTTTTTTTTTTTTATAGTGTGTGTGTGTGTGTGTGTGTGTAATATGATACATAATGATAGTGATTTGATCCATCGACTATCAACCACGTCAATCTCTTCTGGAACAATTCTTTAATTAACCAATTATTTCATTTGAATGTTAATAGGTCAGATAGGAAAAGAGACAGATAGAAGAATTCTCTGTATATAAAAACTAGAGATCTAGGCAAGAAGAAATTCCGTCCCCCTACTGCACTGCAAAAACGTCCCCAAGTGTCCTGTCCCTGGTCCCCAAGCAGCTAACCGTAGGGTCTATTTACTAAGCCTTGGACGGAGATAAAGTACCAGCCAATCCACTCCTAGCTGCCATGTCGTAGACTGGGTTTAAAAAATGACAGGAGCTGATTGGCTGGTACTATCTCTGTGGACTTAATCTCCAGCTAAGGCTTAGTAAATAGACTCCTGTGCACCATACTCTGCTGTCAGACACCGGGGTCTATGGTGGTCATTCCGAGTTGATCGTAGCTGTGCTAAATTTAGCACAGCTTCGATCGTTAACTCAGACATGCGGGGGGACGCCCCACATGTCATCACCGACCCCCCACACAAATACAAAAGCATCGCACAGCGGCGATGCCTTTGTATTTGAGAAGTAACTCCCGGCCAGCGCAGCTCCTTCGGCTGGCCGGGAGTTACTCGTCGCACCCGCTGGCCGCAGCGGCTGTGTGAGACGTCACACAGCCGCCGCGGGCCGCCCCCCCTGTCTCAGAGGCAATCGCTGGGCACCGACGACTGCCATGAGCTGGTGCCGCACAGTTCCGACCTGATCGCTGCGAGTGATCAGGTCGGAATGACCCCCTGTGTACGAAGGGGCAGATTTAGCATGGAACGCTGCTATGAAAGCATTCACATGCTGAACGCCGCCGCACTGTGCGTGCGCACACTGAGATGCGAACGCCTTTGCCTGATTGACAGGCAGAGGCATTTGCAGGGCGGGAGGGGGTGTGGCTGCGGGGCTGGCCGCGGCAGCTGCGTGACGTCCCATGCAGCCCCTGCGACCCAAAAGATGGCAGGTAGCAGTCTGCTTAGGTCTCACGCATGCCTAGTTGAGCCAACCGGGAGGTGAGACACAGCGCGTCTGCACTAAGCTGATGCAATGTGAGCCCTGGCAGGGATCGCCGGAGGGGAGAGTTTGCACTCCCCCACTCCGGCATCCAAGATGTTCATATATCTCGTCGGCATTGCTTACCGCTTCACCTCTGTAAAGAAGAGAAACAAGAAGCGCTACAGCGGCACGATGCATGCCGCTATAATACTTCTGCCCCAAAGTACCAAACAAGCTGCTCCTGTCATTTTCCAAACACAGCCTGTAACACAGCAGTTAGGTGCCGACTGGAAGGTACTTTATCTCTCTCCAAGGCTTAGTATATATAGACCAAACTGTTCTGCATAAATGGATGATGGACTAGAAGGGTGAGGAGCCGGGAATCCCACATACACAATATATGGAAAATAACACTAGATAGTAGGAGAGGAGCCTGTGCTGACAGGTGGGTGCAGGGAGGAGGCACAGGGACCAATGTCTGGGCACCAATCACTCTGCCCCATGCATCCGGGCACCAGTCACTCTGCCCCATGCGTCCGGGCACCAGCCACTCTGCCCCATGCGTCCGGGCACCAGCCACTCTGCCCCATGCGTCCGGGCACCAGCCACTCTGCCCCAGGTGTCCGGGCACCAGCCACTCTGCCCCATGCGTCCGGGCACCAGCCACTCTGCCCCATGCGTCCGGGCACCAGCCACTCTGCCCCAGGTGTGCCCTGCCCCAGGTGTCCGGGCACCAGCCACTCTGCCCCAGGTGTCAGGGCACCAGCCACTCTGCCCCATGCGTCCGGGCACCAGCCACTCTGCCCCAGGTGTCAGGACACCAGCCACTCTGCCCCAGGTGTCCGGGCACCAGCCACTCTGCCCCAGGTGTCCGGGCACCAGCCACTCTGCCCCAGGTGTCCGGGCACCAGCCACTCTGCCCCAGGCGTCCGGGCACCAGCCACTCTGCCCCAGGCGTCCGGGCACCAGCCACTCTGCCCCAGGCGTCCGGGCACCAGCCACTCTGCCCCATGCGTCCGGGCACCAGCCACTCTGCCCCAGGTGTCCGGGCACCAGCCACTCTGCCCCATGCGTCCGGGCACCAGCCACTCTGCCCCAGGTGTCGGGGCACCAGCCACTCTGCCCCAGGTGTCAGGGCACCAGCCACTCTGCCCCAGGTGTCCGGGCACCAGTCACTCTACCCCATGTGTGTCAGGGCTCAGGGCACATCAGGGGGTACCGGGCAGCAGCCACCCCCACACCATGCCCCTGCCCCGTGTGTGTGGAGAGCCCCCTCGGCCACCCCCTGACCTGTCCCTGTGCCCGGGCTGGGTGCGGCCTCCCCCGGGGACATACTCACAGACAGCACGCTCATCCGGAGCGGAGGCTCCGGCACACACGCCGCCATCTTGGTCATCCCGCCCACCGCGGCACTTTCCACACAGGCACGTATATGTAGTGCGGGGAGGCGGCGGGGAGCGGGGCTGCGGGGAGCGAGCGGCGGACACACGGAAATTCCGCCTCATTTTCTACTGGATTATTTTTTATTGCAAGCGGGCGAGAAGGCGGGAGGTGTGCGGAAAGTGCGGACGGGGGGCGGAGGCCGGCTCTACACGGAGTGACAGCTGCTGTGCGGGCTCTGGACGTGGGGAGGATGCTCAGTGCTCACATGTTCCTGGGTAGCGTCTAGTTTCTCTTCGTGCAGAGGACCTTTCCCATAACCCCCTGGGTCCATGTCACAATCTATTTTGGAATAGAAGCAGCACAGTCACTAGTCTCACTTCCACGGGGGGACCCAGCGACATCTACAAGGGGGGGACACATACACAGGAGAGACGGCACAGGGACATCTACAGGGGGGGGGAGACCTCTGCAGGGAGCAAACTCCGGACCCAGTAAGGAAACCTGTAGATCCTCATACAGTATGCATTCTTAAGGCTACTTTATGGATTCTAAACTGGTTTCTTCTGTATGAGTTATGCAATTTATCATTCATCCTTCATTTAAAAGATCCGAAGATTCATATGATAAAAGAAGTAAAGAACTGCTGCCCTTGCAAAAGTGAATAAACATGTCTATATGTGCAAATCCTCATACTGTTCATTTGCATCTGTAAAAGAACATCTGTTGCAGTCTCTTATACCCCTTTGGCTTTTCCTATGGGCTCATTGGTTGGAGAAAATAATTTACAGTAGTTTTCATGGTGTTAATGACCTAGATAGATACAGGGTTGGTTCTATATCGGAGGGGCTGAAGGGACCTTGTGACGTTTTGAGTGGAGGAGCTACGTCACCAGGGGGAGGAGCTACGGGCGAACAGGGTACCCGAAAAGTACCCTCGCGGGCTCGCTTCGCTCGCCACGCTTCGGGCACGGTGGCTCGCTCCGCTCCGCTTCGCTCACCACCTAATTACTAAAGGTAATAGTTGGTGGCGTGGATAGTAGAGGAACTATCCCGCTGGCCTAGCTCCTCCCCCTTGCGTCGTAACTCCTCCCCCTTACGGAAAAGGTCCCTTAGCCCACTTGATTCTAGCATCTACCATAGATACAGGCCTGGCCAACCTGTGGCTCTCCAGCTGTTGTGAAACTACACATCCCAGCATGCTCTGCCACCGTTTTTGCATTCCCTAATAGAAAAACTGACAGAGCATGCTGGGACTTGTAGTTTCACAACAGCTGGAGAGCCATAGGTTGGCCAGGCCAGAGTCCTAGAAGCATAAGCTAGGCGTTCATACATGCACCTAGAACATTTTTTAATGGAGCTGCTTTAGCTTCTTAACGCATGGAACCATGGGGGTAATTCCAAGTTGATCGCAGCAGGAATTTTGTTAGCAGTTGGGCAAAACCATGGGGGTAATTCCAAGTTGATCGCAGCAGGATTTTTGATAGCAATTGGGCAAAACCATGTGCACTCACTGCACTGCAGGGGAGGCAGATATAACATGTGCAGAGAGAGAGAGATTTGGGTGTGGTGAGTTCAATCTGCAATCTAAATTGCAGTGTAAAAATAAAGCAGCCATTATTTGCCCTGCACAGAAACAAAATAACCCACCCAAATCTAACTCTCTTTGCAAATGTTATATCTGCCACACCTGCAGTGCACATGGTTTTGCCCAACTGCTAAAAAATTTCCTGCTGCGATCAACTTGGAATTACCCCCCATGTGCACTGCAGGGGAGGCAGATATAACATGTGCAGAGAAAATAAGATTTTACTTACCGGTAAATCTATTTCTCGTAGTCCGTAGTGGATGCTGGGGACTCCGTAAGGACCATGGGGAATAGACGGGCTCCGCAGGAGACAGGGCACTTTAAGATAGAATTTGGATTCTGGTGTGCTCTGGCTCTTCCCTCTATGTCCCTCCTCCAGACCTCAGTTAGAGAAACTGTGCCCGGAAGAGCTGACAGTACAAGGAAAGGATTTTGGAATCCAGGGCAAGACTCATACCAGTCACACCAATCACACCGTATAACTTGTGATAAACATACCCAGTTAACAGTATGAACAACAACGGAGCATCAGATCAACCCTGATGCAACCATAACATAACCCTTATTTAAGCAATAACTATATACAAGTATTGCAGAAGAAGTCCGCACTTGGGACGGGCGCCCAGCATCCACTACGGACTACGAGAAATAGATTTACCGGTAAGTAAAATCTTATTTTCTCTAACGTCCTAGTGGATGCTGGGGACTCCGTAAGGACCATGGGGATTATACCAAAGCTCCCAAACGGGCGGGAGAGTGCGGATGACTCTGCAGCACCGAATGAGCAAACACAAGGTCCTCCTCAGCCAGGGTATCAAACTTGTAGAACTTTGCAAAAGTGTTCGAACCTGACCAAGTAGCTGCTCGGCAAAGCTGTAATGCCGAGACCCCTCGGGCAGCCGCCCAAGAAGAGCCCACCTTCCTTGTGGAATGGGCTTTTACTGATTTCGGCAGCGGCAATCCAGCCGCAGAATGAGCCTGCTGAATCGTGTTACAGATCCAGCGAGCAATAGTTTGCTTTGAAGCAGGAGCACCCAGCTTGTTGGATGCATACAGGATAAACAGCGACTCAGTTTTCCTGACTCTAGCTGTTCTGGCTACATAAACCTTCAAAGCCCTGACCACATCCAGTAACTCGGAATCCTCCAAGTCACGAGTAGCCACAGGCACCACAATAGGTTGGTTCATATGAAAAGATGACACCACTTTTGGCAGAAATTGTGGACGGGTCCGCAATTCTGCCCTGTCCATATGGAAAACCAGATAGGGGCTTTTATGTGACAAAGCCGCTAATTCTGACACACGCCTAGCTGAAGCCAAGGCTAATAGCATGACCACCTTCCACGTGAGAAATTTTAACTCCACGGTTTTAAGTGGCTCAAACCAGTGTGACTTCAGGAAACTCAACACCACGTTAAGATCCCAAGGTGCCACTGGAGGCACAAAAGGGGGCTGAATATGCAGCACTCCCTTCACAAACGTCTGAACTTCAGGCAGAGAAGCCAGTTCTTTTTGAAAGAAAATAGACAGGGCCGAAATCTGGACCTTAATGGAACCCAATTTTAGGCCCAAAGTCACTCCCACCTGTAGGAAGTGAAGGAAACGGCCCAGCTGGAATTCCTCCATGGGGGCATTGCTGGCCTCACACCAAGCAACATATTTTCGCCATATACGGTGATAATGTTTAGCCATCACGTCCTTCCTAGCCTTTATCAGCGTAGGAATGACCTCATCCGGAATGCCTTTTTCTGCTAGGATCCGGCGTTCAACCGCCATGCCGTCAAACGCAGCCGCGGTAAGTCTTGGAACAGACAGGGCCCCTGTTGCAACAAGTCCTGTCTTAGAGGCAGAGGCCACGGTTTCTCTGAGCATTTCTTGCAGATCTGGATACCAAGTCCTTCTTGGCCAATCCGGAACAATGAGTATTGTTCTCACTCCTCTTTTTCTTATGATTCTCAGCACCTTGGGTATGAGAGGAAGAGGAGGAAATACATAAACCGACTGGAACACCCACGGTGTCACTAGTGCGTCTACAGCTATCGCCTGAGGGTCTCTTGACCTGGCGCAATACCTCTGTAGCTTTTTGTTGAGGCGGGATGCCATCATGTCTACCTGTGGCAGTTCCCACCGACTTGCAATCTGCGTGAAGACTTCTTGATGAAGTCCCCACTCTCCCGGGTGGAGGTCGTGCCTGCTGAGGAAGTCTGCTTCCAAGTTGTCCACTCCCGGAATGAACACTGCTGACAGTGCGCTTACGTGATTCTCCGCCCAGTGAAGAATTCTGGTGGCTTCCGCCATCGCCACCCTTCTCCTTGTGCCGCCTTGGCGGTTTACATGAGCCACTGCGGTGATGTTGTCTGACTGAATCAGAACCGATTGATCGCGAAGCAGGGTCTCCGCTGGACGTAGGGCGTTGTATATGGCCCTTAGTTCCAGGATATTGATGTGAAGGCAAGTCTCCTGACTTGACCACAGACCTTGGAAATTTCTTCCCTGTGTGACTGCCCCCCAACCTCGGAGGCTTGCATCCGTGGTCACCAGGACCCAGTCCTGAATGCCGAATCTGCGGCCCTCGAGAAGGTGAGCACTCTGCAGCCACCACAGGAGAGACACCCTGGCCCTGGGGGATAGGGTGATCAGCCGATGCATCTGAAGATGTGATCCGGACCACTTGTCCAACAGATCCCATTGAAAGGTCCTCGCATGGAACCTGCCGCAGGGAATGGCCTCGTATGATGCCACCATCTTTCCCAGGACTCGCGTGCAGTGATGCACCGGGTCTGGGACTCAGGGTCGACAACAAAAAGGTCGACACACCTTAGGTCGATGCCAATTGGTCGACACACCTTAGGTCGACATGGACAAAAGGTCGACATGGACAAAAGGTCGACAGGAACAAGGTCGACATGGAAAAAGGTCGACATGAGTTTTTTATGTTTTTTTGGTGTCGTTTTCTTCGTAGAGTGACCGGGAACCCCAATTAGTGCACCGCGTCCCCTCGTATGGCTCGCTTCGCTCGCCATGCTTCGGGCATGGTGCCTTCGCTCCGCTTCGCTTGGCACAGATTACCGTTCCAATCGTAGTCCACGTGGATCGTTAAGTATGAAAAGGTTCGGGAAAAAAAAACACATAAAAAACTCATGTCGACCTTTTTCCATGTCGACCTTGTTCCTGTCGACCTTTTGTCCATGTCGACCTAAGGTGTGTCGACCAATTGGCGTCGACCTAAGGTGTGTCGACCTTTTTGTTTTCGACCTGGAGTCCAGATACCTGATGCACCGACACCTGCTTTGGTTTTAATAGGTCTCTGACCAGTGTCATGAGCTCCTGAGCCTTCTCCATCGGGAGATAAACCCTCTTCTGGTCTGTATCCAGAATCATGCCCAGGAAGGGCAGACGAGTCGTAGGAATCAACCGTGACTTTGGAATATTTAGAATCCAGCCGTGCTGTTGTAACACTTCCCGAGAGCGTGCTACGCTGATCAGCAACTGCTCTCTGGACCTCGCCTTTATGAGGAGATCGTCCAAGTATGGGATAATTGTGACCCCTTGCTTTCGCAGGAGCACCATCATTTCCGCCATTACCTTGGTAAATATTCTCGGTGCCGTGGAGAGACCAAACGGCAACGTCTGGAATTGGTAATGACAATCCTGTACCACAAATCTGAGGTACGCCTGATGAGGTGGATAAATGGGGACATGAAGGTATGCATCCTTTATGTCCAGAGACACCAAAAAATCCCCCCCTTCCAGGCTTGCGATGACCGCTCTGAGCGATTCCATCTTGAACTTGAACCTTTTCAGGTATATGTTCAGGGATTTTAAATTCAAAATGGGTCTGACCGAACCATCCGGTTTCGGTACCACAAACATGGTCGAATAATAACCCTTTCCTTGTTGAAGGAAGGGAACCTTGACCACCACCTGCTGAAGATACAATTTGTGAATTGCAGCTAACACTATTTCTCTGACGTCCTAGTGGATGCTGGGTACTCCGTAAGGACCATGGGGTATAGACGGGCTCCGCAGGAGACTGGGCACTCTTAAAAGAAAGATTAGGTACTATGGCCCTCATTCCGAGTCGTTCGCTCGGTATTTTTCATCGCATCGCAATGAAAATCCGCTTAGTACGCATGCGCAATATTCGCACTGCGACTGCGCCAAGTAATTTAACAATGAAGATAGTATTTTTACTCACGGCTTTTTCATCGCTCCGGCGATCGTAGTGTGATTGACAGGAAATGGGTGTTACTGGGCGGAAACACGGCGTTTTCGGGGCGTGTGGATAAAAACGCTACCGTTTCCGGAAAAAACGCAGGAGTGGCCGGAGAAACGGAGGAGTGTCTGGGCGAACGCTGGGTGTGTTTATGACGTCAAACCAGGAACGACAAGCACTGAACTTATCGCAGATGCCGAGTAAGTCTGAAGCTACTCTGAAACTGCTAAGTAGTTTGTAATCGCAATATTGCGAATACATCGGTCGCAATTTTAAGAAGCTAAGATACACTCCCAGTAGGCGTAGGCTTAGCCTGAGCAACTCTGCTAAATTCGCCTTGCGAGCGATCAACTCGGAATGAGGGCCTATATCTGGTGTGCACTGGCTCCTCCCTCTATGCCCCTCCTCCAGACCTCAGTTAGTATCTGTGCCCGGCCAGAGCTGGATGCACCCTAGGGGCTCTCCTGAGCTTCCTAGAAAAGAAAGTATTTGTTAGGTTTTTTATTTTCAGTGAGTTTTTCTGCTACGTGGGACTGAGGGGAGAGAAGCGAACCTACCTGCTTGCAGCTAGCTTGGGCTTCTAAGGCTACTGGACACCATTAGCTCCAGAGGGATCGAACACAGGCCCAGTCCTCGGTCGTCCGGTCCCGGAGCCGCGCCGCCATCCCCCTTGCAGAGCCAGAAGAACGAAGAGAAGTTGAAAATCGGCGGCTGAAGACTCCGGTCTTCATTAAGGTAGCGCACAGCACTGCAGCTGTGCGCCATTGCTCCCTTAGCACACCACACACTCCGGTCACTGATGGGTGCAGGGCGCTGGGGGGGGGGCGCCCTGGGCAGCAATTAGATTACCTTACTTGGCGAAAAGCACATAATACAGTCTGATAAACTGTATATGTGCATTAACCCCCGCCATTAAAGTACATAAAAGGAAAGAAGCCCGCCGCTGAGGGGGCCGGGCCTTCTTCCACAGCACACCGGCGCCATTTTCTCTTCACAGCTCCCCAGGCTCTCCCCTGCAGTATCCTGGTACACAAAGGGTAAAAAAGAGAGGGGGGGCACATAAATTTAGGCGCAAAACTGTGTATATAAGCTGCTATAGGGGAAAAATCACTCAGTATAGTGTACATCCCTGTATTATATAGCACTGTGGTGTGTGCTGGCATACTCTCTCTCTGTCTCTCCAAAGGGCCTGGTGGGGGAACTGTCTTCAAATAGAGCATCCCCTGTGTGTGTGGTGTGTCGGTACGCGTGTGTCGACATGTCTGAGGTAAAAGGCTCCTCTAAGGAGGTGATAGAGCGGATAAGTGTGTGGGAGGGTGTCTCCGTCAACAACGCCGACACCTGTTTGGATATGTGTAAGTGCTGAGGTAAAATTATTGCACAAAAGGTTAGGGAACAGAAAGGAAATCTACCCTGGTCTGTCCCTATGTCACAGAGTCCTTCAGAGTCTCTCTATGTTCACTATCCAAAATAACAAAGTATCGATACGGAGTTTAACTCCACTGTCGACTACGATAATGCAAAGTTACAGCCAAGAGGGCTAAAAGATATTCAATATATGATTATTGGAATAAAACATGATTTGCATATCACTGATGACTCATCTGTCCCTGACACGAGAGTACACATGTTAAGGGGAAGAATGCTGAGGTAAATTTCCCTCCTCTCATGAGGAAAAAGAGCGGGAATCTCCAGACAAGAGACGGCAGCTTCCCACAAGAGAATTCTCAGGCTGTATCCTTTCCCCACTAGGGCCAGGATGTGTTGAGAATCTTCCCCTTGGGTGTCCTGTTTGCACTAGCTATTCTCAGGGATCCTGCAGATAGTGTGCACATTCTAGTATACTACCCAGACCGGCGATTGTGTCGGCATGGGTTTATAGCGCTGTGGCAGCGTGGACAGGTACCTTATCAGCAGAGATTGAGACCCTAGTATGCATATAAATATTTTAAGATGCTGTCTTAAGTGATAGATATATAATTATAAAGCATGCCCAAAGGGACATGAGTATACTGGGTCCTAGAGACAAAAGCTATGTCGATTTCTGCTTGACGTGTCCTGTAGAATATACATTGGACAGATGATGCCGACTTAAGAGGCATATGGAAGGCTGAGGATTGTGTGTAGGAAGGTTCTCGGGCCTGGTCTCCACAGCTATAGGTGGTAATTCTGATATTTTGCCTTATATTCCTGCACAGCCTAGGAAAGCACGACATTATTAAATGCAGCTTTTCGAATAAAGAAACAAGAAAGTCTGAGGTGCGTCTTTTCTTGTCAGAGCCGGGGGCAGAGGAAAGAAGCTGTACAACACAGCTAGTCCCCAGGAACAGAAGTCCTCCCCGGCCTCTACAAAAATCCACCGCATGTCGCTGGGGCTCCACAGGCGGAGCTAGGCCCGGTGGGGACACGCCTTCGTAAGTTCAGCCACAAGTGGGTTCACTCCCTGTTAGATCCCTGGGCAATAGAAATTGTATCGCAGGGATACAGGCTGGACTGTGAGTAGATGCCCCCTCACCGAGGACCCGGCGGGCTTCCCCCCAAGAGAGGGAGCCAGTGTAACTGCAATTCGTAAATTTTATCTTCAACAGGTGGTGATCAAGGGTCCCCTCCTTCAACAAGAGGGTGTTATTATTCGACCATGTTATAATCCCGAAACCAGACGGTTCGGTTAGACCCATATTAAATTAAAATCCCTGAACATATACCTGAAAAGGTTCAGGTTCAAGATGGAATCGCTAAGAGCGGTCATTGCAAGCCTGAAATGAATCGGGACATAAGGGATGCATACCTTCGTGTCCCCATTTATCCACCTCATCAGGCGTACCTCAGAATTGCGGTACGGGATTGTCATTACCAATTTCACCAAGGTAATGGCGGATATGATGGTGCTCCGGCGGAAGCAAGGTGTCACTATTATCACATACTTGGATGATCTCCTCATAAAAGCGAGATCAAGAGAGCAGTTGCTGGACAGCGTATCACCTTCTCTGGAAGTGAAACGGCAACACGATTGAATTCTATATAGTCCGAAGTCGCAGTTGGTTCCTACAGTTCATCTGTCTCGCCTAGGCATGATCCTAGACACAGACCAGAAGAGGGTTTATCTCCCGATAAAGAGAGCTCAGGAGCTCATGACACTGGTCAGGAATCCATTGAAAACCAAAACAGGTGTCAGTGCATCACTGCACTCGAGTCTTGGGAAGGATGATGGCATCATACGAGGCCATCCCCTTCGGCTGGTTCCATGCAAGGACAATGGAACTTACTGGACAAGTGGTCCGGATCACATCTTCAGATGCATCGGTTAATCACCCTATCCCCCAGGGCCAGGGTGTCTCTCCTGTGGTGGCTGCGGAGTGCTCACCTTCTCGAGGGCCGCAGATTCGGCATTCAGGACTGGGTCCTGGTGACCACGGTCGGATGCAAGCCTCCGAGGGTGGGGGGCAGTTACACAGGGAAGAAAATTCCAAGGTTTGTGGTCAAGCCAACAGACTTGCCTTCACATCAATATCCTGGAACTAAGGGCCATATACAACGCCCTAAGTCAAGCGGAGTTCCTGCTTCGCGACCAACCGGTTCTGATCCAGTCAGACCGCAGGGGCTCATGTAAACTGCCAGGGCGGCACAAGGAGCAGGGTGGCGAGGGTAGAAGCCACCAGAATTCTTCGCTGGGCGGAGAATCAAGTAAGCGCACTGTCAGCAGTGTTCATTCCGGGAGTGGACACGACCTCCACCCGGGAAAGTGGTGACTTCATCAGGAAGTCTTCACGCAGTTTTGCAAATTGATGGAAACTGCCTCAGGTGGACTACATGGCGTCCCACCTCAATAAAAAGATAAAAAAGGTTTTACGCTGGGTCAAGGGACTCTCAGGCGATAGCCGTGGTCGCACTAGTAACACCGTGGGTGTTCCAGTCGGTCTATATATTCCCTCCTCTTCCTCTCAGACCCAAGGGCTGAGAATTGTAATAAACGGAGGAGTGTGAACAATATTCTTTGCTCCGGATTGGCCAAGAAGGACTCGGTACCCGGACCTGCAAGAAATGCTCTCAGAGGACCCATGGCCTCTGCCTCTCAGTCAGGACATGTTGCAACAGGGACCCTGTCTGATCCAAGACTTACCGCGGCTGCGTTGGACGGCATGGCGGTTGAACGCCATATCCTAGCGGAAAAGGGCATTCCGGATGCAGTTATTCCTACGCTGATAAAGGCTAGGAAAGACATGACAGCAAGATTTTTTCACTGTATATGGCGAAAATAGGTTGCTTGGTGTGTGGCCGGGAAGGCCCTACAGAGGAATTCCAGGGGGGTCGATTCCTGCACTTCCTACGGTCAGGAGTGACTATGGGCCTAAAATTAGGATCCGTAAAGGCCAAGATTTCGGCCCTATCCCTTTTTCTCTCAAAAAGAACTGGCTTTACTGCCTGAAGTTCGGACGTTGTTACAGGGGTGCTGCATATTCAGCCCCTTTTTGTGCCTCCAGTGGCACCTTGGGATCTTAACGTGTGTTGGATTCCTAAAATCCCACTGGTTTGAGCCACTTAAGACCGTGGAGCTAAAATATCTCACGTGGAAAGTGGTCATGCTTTTGGCCTTAGCTTGGACTAGGCGTGTGTCAGAATTGGCGGCTTTGTCATGTAAAAGCCCATATCTGATCTTCCATATGGAAAGGGCAGAATGGAGGACTCGTCCCCAATTTCTCCCTAAGGTGGTATCATCGTTTCATTTGAACCAACCTATTGTGGTGCCTGCGGCTACTAGGGACTTGGAGGATTCCAAGTTGCTGGACGTAGTCCGGGCCCTGAAACTTTATGTTTCCAGGACGGCTAGAGTCAGAAAAACTGACTCGCTAATTATCCTGCATGCACCCAACAAGCTGGGTGCTCCTGCTTCAAAGCAGACTATTGCTCGCTGGATCTGTAGCACGATTCAGCTTGCACATTCTGCGGCTGAACTGCCGCATCCTAAATCAGTAAAAGCCCATTCCACAAGGAAGGTGGGCTCTTCTTGGGAGGCTGCCCGAGGGGTCTCGGCTGTACAACTTTGCCGAGCTGCTACTTGGTCGGGTTCAAACACTTTTGCAAAATTCTACAAGTTTGATACCCTGGCTGAGGAGGACCTTGAGTTTGCTCATTCGGTGCTGCAGAGTCATCCGCACTCTCCCGCCCGTTTGGGAGCTTTGGTATAATCCCCATGGTCCTTACGGAGTACCCAGCATCCACTAGGACGTCAGAGAAAATAAGAATTTACTCACCGGTAATTCTATTTCTCGTAGTCCGTAGTGGATGCTGGGAGCCCGTCCCAAGTGCGGACTCTCTGCAATACATGTATATAGTTATTGCTTAACTAAAGGGTTATTGTATGAGCCATCTGTTGAGAGAGGCTCAGTTATTGTTCATACTGTTAACTGGGTATAGTTATCACGAGTTGTACGGTGTGATTGGTGTGGCTGGTATGAGTCTTACCCTGGATTCCAAATCCTTTCCTAGTAATGTCAGCTCTTCCGGGCACAGTTTCCCTAACTGAGGTCTGGAGGAGGGGCATAGAGGGAGGAGCCAGTGCACACCAGATATAGTACCTAATCTTTCTTTTAAGAGTGCCCAGTCTCCTGCGGAGCCCGTCTATACCCCATGGTCCTTACGGAGTACCCAGCATCCACTACGGACTGCGAGAAATAGAATTACTGGTGAGTAAATTCTTATTTTCCCTCTCTAAGGGGGAAGCTGGCAGGGCCGATTTGAGGTATCGGTGAGGGGGCATCTCCTCGAATTCCAGTTTGTATTCCTGAGACACAATTTCTATTGCCCAGGGATCCACCTGGGAGTGAACCCACTTGTGGCTGAAATTTCGGAGACGCGCCCCCACCGGGCCTAGCTCCGCCTGTGGAGCCCCAGCGTCATGCGGTGGATTTAGTGGAAGCCGGGGAGGACTTCTGCTCCTGGGAACTAGCTGTGTTGTGCAGCTTCTTTCCTCTGCCTCTGGCAAGAAAGGACGCACCTCAGACTTTCTTGCCTTTCTGTGAACAAAAAGACTGCATTTGGTAATACGGTGCTTTCTTAGGTTGTGAGGGAACATATGGCAAAAAATGTGACTTTCCAGCAGTAGCTGTGGAGACCAGGTCCGAGAGACCCTCCCCAAACAATTCCTCACCCTTGTAAGGTAAAACCTCCATGTGCCTTTTTGAGTCGGCATCGCCTGTCCATTGCCGAGTCCACAGGACCCTTCTGGCAGAAATCGACATTGCATTTATTCTAGAGCCCAGTAGGCTAATGTCTCTTTGAGCATCTCTCATATATAGGACAGCGTCTTTTATATGCCCCAGGGTCATTAATATAGTATCTTGTCCAAGGTATCAAGTTCCTCAGATAAGGTATCCGTCCATGCTGCTACCGCACTACATACCCAGGCTGACGCAATTGCCGGCCTTAGTAAGGTACCTGAATGTGTATAAATGGACTTCAGGGTACCCTCTTGCTTTCTATCCGCAGCATCTTTTAGGGTGGCCGTATCCTGTGACGGCAGGGCTACCCTCTTGGATAAGCGTGTTAGAGCTTTGTCCACCCTAGGGGAGGATTCCCAGCGTAACCTGTCCGTTGGCGGGAAAGGATACGCCATAAGCATCCGTTTGGAAATCTGCAGTTTTTTATCTGGAGATTCCCAAGCCTTTTCACATAACTCATTTAGCTCATGTGAATGGGGAAAGGTCACCACCTGCCTTTTTTCCCCATACATATGAACCCTCTTGTCAGGGACTGGGGTTTCCTCTGTGATGTGCAACACCTCCTTCATTGCTATAATCATATAACGGATGGCTTTAGTCAATTTAGGCTGTAACTTTGCATCATCGTAATCGACACTGGAGTCAGAATCCTTGTCGGTATCTGTGTCAACAATTTGGGATAGTGGGCGCTTCTGAGACCCTGACGGCCTCTGCGACATAGGATCAGGCATGGGCTGAGACCCCGACTGTCCTAAGGTTTCAGCTTTATCCAACCTTTTATGCAAGGAATTAACATTATCATTTAAAACCTTCCACATATCCATCCAATCAGGTGTCGGCGCCGTCGGCGGAGACACCACATTCATTTGCTCCCGCTCTGTTTCCACATAGCCTTCCTCGTCAAACATGTCGACACAAGCGTACCGACACACCACACACGGGATGCTCTTTTTAAAGACAGTTCCCCCACGAGGCCCTTTGGGGAGACAGAGAGAGAATATGCCAGCACACACCCCAGCGCTATATGTCCCAGGAATCACACAGTAACTTAGTGTTAACCCAGTAGCTGCTGTATATTATGTTTTGCGCCTAATTTATGTGCCCCCCCCCCTCTCTTTTTACCCTCTTCTACCGTGAATCTGCAGGGGAGAGCCTGAGGAGCTTCCTCTCAGCGGAGCTGTGGAGAAAAAATGGCGCTGGGGGAGGAAGAAGCCCCGCCCCCTCAGCGGCGGGTTTCTGTACAATATAATGGCGGGGGCTCATGCATATATACAGTGCCCAACTGTATATATGCCCACTTTTGCCAAGAGGTCCTAATTGCTGCCCAGGGCGCCCCCCCCTGCGCCCTGCACCCTACAGTGACCGGAGTATGTGGGTTTAGTGTGGGAGCAATGGCGCACAGCTGCAGTGCTGTGCGCTACCTCAGTTTGAAGACTGGAGTCTTCTGCCGCCGATTTCGAAGTCTTCTTGCTTCTTTCACCCGGCTTCTGTCTTCCGGCTCTGCGAGGGGGACGGCGGCGCGGCTCCTGGATCGGACGACAAAGGGTGAGATCCTGTGTACGATCCCTCTGGAGCTAATGGTGTCCAGTAGCCTAAGAAGCAGGACCTATCTGCAGAGAGTAGGGCTGCTTCTCTCCCCTCAGTCCCACGATGCAGGGAGTCTGTTGCCAGCAGATCTCCCTGAAAATAAAAAACCTAACAAAATACTTTCTTATAGCAAGCTCAGGAGAGCTCACTAAGGTGCACCCAGCTCGTCCGGGCACAGATTCAAACTGAGGTCTGGAGGAGGGACATAGAGGGAGGAGCCAGAACACACCAGAATCCAAATTCTTTCTTAAAATGCCCTGTCTCCTGCGGAGCCCGTCTATTCCCCATGGTCCTTACGGAGTCCCCAGCATCCACTAGGACATTAGAGAAAGTTAGATTTGGGTGGGGTGTGTTCAATCTGCAATCTAATTTGCAGTGTAAAAATAAAGCAGCCAGTATTTACCCTGCACAGAAACAAAATAACCCACCCAAATCTTACTCTCTCTACACGTTATATCTGCCTCCCCTGCAGTGCACATGGGGGGTCATTCCGAGTTGTTCGCTTGTTATTTTTTTCTCGCAACGGAGCGATTAGTCGCTAATGCGCATTCGCAATGTCCGCAGTGCGACTGCGCCAAGTAAATTTGCTATGCAGTTAGGTATTTTACTCACGGCATTACGAGGTTTTTTCTTCGTTCTGGTGATCGTAATGTGATTTACAGGAAGTGGGTGTTTCTGGGCGGAAACTGGACGTTTTATGGGAGTGTGTGAAAAAACGCTACCGTTTCTGGGAAAAACGCGGGAGTGGCTGGAGAAACGGAGGAGTGTCTGGGCGAACGCTGGGTGTGTTTGTGACGTCACACCAGGAACGACAAGCACTGAACTGATCGCACTGGCAGAGTAAGTCTCGAGCTACTCAGAAACTGCACAGAGAAGTCTTTTCGCAATATTGCAAATCTTTCGTTCGCAATTTTACTATGCTAAGATTCACTCCCAGTAGGCGGCGGCTTAGCGTGTGCAAAGCTGCTAAAAGCAGCTTGCGAGCGAACAACTCGGAATGACCCCCATGGTTTTGCCCAATTGCTATCAAAAATCCTGCTGCGATCAACTTGGAATTACCCCCAATGGGCCTAGGGGGTCATAACGAGTTGATCGCTGGGCAGCCCTGAAAAGAGCTTTTTTAGAAGACTTCAAGGGCCGCAGCACTTTATGTCATTCTGACATACTGTACTGTGGCTCCTTCACCTCCCTCAGCGGCGCTGCATACTCCCGCGGCCTGGTTCCCGGGTACTTGCAGTGGGGACGCACCAGTTTCTAGGCACACCACCGCTGCTGCTCTCCTGGATCGTGTGGCTGCATGACAGAAAGCAGGTAAGAGGGTCCCCCAGGTGGGACCCGCCGGTAAATCGTGATCTGGTCGCGGTCCCAGGAGACGGAGCGCACCGCTGGCGTGGACACTGTGGCCGTGCAGGGACCCCACTATATCCACCAGGGCAGGGAGCACAGGTCGGATTTACTAAAATTCGTTGGTAATAGGCTCCACAGTACCCGGTGGTGAAGTCCAGCAGAGGGGATAAGGCGCTGACCTGAAGCCCCTCTCCCAGCTGCGGGCGCCATCTACTGCTGGTGTTCCCGCCCTGGAGCTGCATTTCTCTCCCCCTCACTCCCTGCCGAGATTTCACTACTAGCTGGGCTGATCACCGGGACTGATGGGCACTGTCTCCTCTGTAAAACCACCTGCCTAGTCAGCGCTGTGCTTTTACAGACACTTAAGTAGTCTACATGTCAGTTTAGACAGTGTTGGTTAAGAAAGATCTTTGGATGTGGTACGGGCTCTCCGTATTTTTGTGGAAAGGATTGCCTCTATCAGGAGGTCAGATTCCCTTTTTGTACTTCTTGGTTTTCACAAATGTGGCTGGCCTGCGAATAAGCAGACCTTGGCCAGATGGATTAGAATGGTGATTGCATAAGCCTATGCGCAGGTTGCCAGGTCCTGCTTCTATCAAAGCCCATTCTATTCAGTCTATTGGATCTTCTTGGGCGGCCCGCCATGGCCCGTCCGCAGAACAATTGTGCAAGGCGGCTACGTGGTCCTCAGTGAACACGTTCATCAGGTTCTATGCCTTTGATACTTCCACCTCCCAGGATGCTTCCTTTGGACGCCGGGTTCTTGTGCCCTTTACGGGATGCAGTCGCTTTACCTCCAATCATAATCCCGACGGACTATATACCGACACCCATTGACCGATGGTCGAAATCCCGACAAGGTCTAAATACCGACACGGACTAAATACCGACATGTAAAATACAGACAAGGTCTAAATACCGACATGTAAAATGCCGACAGGTCGAAATACCGACACAAGTTTTTCATGATTTTTTTCATTAAAACCGACTTGTTCATACTTTACCGTCCCAGTGGACCTGGAGGGGGAATATAATAGTGTGCCGAGCGCAGCGAGGCACCGTGCCCGAAGCATGGCGAGCGCAGCGAGCCATGCGAGGGGACGCGGTACACTTTATATGGTGTCCATGTTGATTTATGTCGACATACACACAAAAAACATCAAAAAATGCATGTCGGTATTTCGACCTGTCGGCATTTCACATGTCGGTATTTAGACCTTGTCGGTATTTTACATGTCGGTATTTAGTCCGTGTCGGTATTTAGACCTTGTCGGGATTTCGACCATCGGTCAATGGGTGTCGGTATATAGACCGTCGGGATTATGATTGGCGGGATTTCATACCGATCCCCCCTTTACAGTGCGTCCCCTCCCATGAGGAACTGCTTTAGGACATCCCCGATGTTATTCCCTGTGGAATACCAGTGTACCCCACTGCAGAAAAGGAGATTTATGGTAGACTTACCATTATTAAATCTCTTTCTGCGAGGTACACTGGATTCCACAGGGCGCCCACCCTGACGCACTTATCTTATTTGTGTTTGTATGGCATTAGCCGCTAGCCCCTTCTCCTGTCATGAGAATGTGGGTCTATGTGATTAACATCTACCGGCCCTCATTCCGAGTTGTTCGCTCGCTAGCTGCTTTCAGCAGCAGTGCAAACGCTAGGCCGGCGCCCTCTGGGGGTGTATCTTAGCTTAGCAGAATTGCTAACGAAAGGTTAGCAGTTCTGCTATTAAATTATTCCCTGCAGTTTCTGGGCAGATCCAGACCTACTCCTAGATTGCGATCACTGCAGACTGTTTGGTTCCTGGTTTGACTTCACAAACACGCCCTGCGTTCGGCCAGCCACTCCCCCGTTTCCCCAGCCACTCCTGCGTTTTTGGCTGGCACGCCTGCGTTTTTTAGCACACTCCCGGAAAACGCTCAGTTACCACCCAGAAACACCCACTTCCTGTCAATCCCTCACCGATCAGCACAGCGACTGAAAAGCGTCGCTCGGCCCTGTGTAAAATTGCATAGTTTTGTGTGAAAGTACTTAGCGTGTGCACCCTGCGGCCCATACGCATGCACAGAATCGCCCATTTTTAGCCTGATCGCTATTCTGCTAAAAAACGGTAGCGAGCGAACAACTCGGAATGACCACCATTGTCTCTCTTACCTGCTACTGCATTGGACTGGTTAGCAAAACTGAGCTCCAGTGCCTGGAGGCGGGGCTATAGAGGAGTGGGCGGTGCAGTGCATCCTGGGAACAGTCAAAGCTTTAGCCTGTTGGTGCCTCGGATCAAGATCCAATTCTACACCCCGATGTTATTCCCTATGGAAATCAGTGTTCCTCGCAGAAAGAGATTTAACAATGGTAAGTCTACCATTAATCTCCTTATCTGCCCCACCTGCAGTGCACATGGTTTTGCCCATTAGAGAACAGTTTTGCTGCTGTGATCAGGTCTGAATTAGGCCCAGGGTCTGAGGACAAGTGCTGTGCTAATTTACCTTGTATTGGTTTTGACGGGTCTATGTTAACACAATGAGACCCCGGAAACACTTACACCCCTAAAAATATTGTCACAGTTCTGCAGGAGATGGGGAGTGGGCATCTGATGTGTTATAATAAGTACATGCAGAACACGGTTATCCGTGGTATGTAATGTCCTGCCAAGAAAAGCTGGCTCACCTGTGCCAGTAATGCCCTGTAATAATGGCTTCCTCCTATACAGTGAGCGTCCATCACTAATGAATGCAGCTGATACTGTACTTGCTGACATACTGGCATATGTTGGGCTTGACCTCAATGAGATCTGCGGTATACCCTAGCACTGCATCTGCTTTAGCAGATTATACACTATGGCTGAAGTTGTGCCAAATAGCCCATTTCGGTGCCCCAGTTCCGCTCCATCTGTCAAACAAAAAATATTAGAGAATATAAAAGTACACAAAGTTAACCAGGACCAGGCAAGATTGGCAGGCCAACCAGAAGATATTGTATATGACACGCGGGAGTGAGCAATTGACCGTACACACTGCACACATGTCATTGTGTCCCACTATAAATCACACATTTAGTTTTATTTCATTGTTATATCCTTAGTGGGGCTCTACATATCTTCATTTGTGGCTTGTTAGTTACTTAAGTTATTTTTGTTAGTAGCTATTGTATTGTGTTACTATTCAGTAATTGCCTAAGACCGCCCTGGAGAAGGTCCCGCTGCTTTTAGGACAGCAGAACAGGTGAGTAACGTTTCCC
Source organism: Pseudophryne corroboree (assembly GCF_028390025.1). Taxonomy (NCBI): domain Eukaryota; kingdom Metazoa; phylum Chordata; class Amphibia; order Anura; family Myobatrachidae; genus Pseudophryne; species Pseudophryne corroboree. The sequence goes on along the minus strand of NC_086450.1, from coordinate 39,424,806 downwards.
TCCCCTGTAACAGCATTGATGGCTCTTATCACTTGGGTGCCGCTATCCCTAAACACCCCTTTATAACAGCTATCTCCTTTCCAAGTGCTGGGCCATTAGAGTACTCCCAGCGGGATCAGTATGTTTTGCCGACGCACGGGATCCCGGCTGTCATAATACCGACGCCGGGATCCCAATGTTTGAGAAGCCGACAGGGGTGAGTAAGAGGTGTTCCCTACTCTCCCCAACCCTCTAACTCTCCCTACCCGCAGCCTAACCCTAACCTCTCCTGTTGTTGCCTAACCCTAACCGCCCCCACGTGGGTGCCTAAACCTAACCCCCTGTACCCGCTGTCTAAACCTAACCCCCCCCCCCCTCCCGGCAGCCTAACCCTACCCACCGCACCCAAAACCTAACCTCCCCCCTCCACCCCCCTCTACGGCTTACATGACTTGCGGTGCGGTCTCTCATCGTTCAGGATCCCGACTGTCAGAATTCCGGCGCCGGGATGGGGTACCCATTCTGGATGCCGGTGTCAGCATTCAGAATAGGGTCAGTATTCCTGCGTCGGTATTCTGACTGCCAGGATGCCGACAGCTGGGATCCTGACTACATCCCCTCCCAGCAACCACAATACAACACTCCAGTGGAAACTATCACTCTTACAAGGAGATAACAGGTCCTGGACCTCCAAATAGAAAAGGCACCAGATACATTAGAAAGACCTTGATCTTGTCCTTTACAGGACAGGAAATCAGTCCTAGAATGAGCCCTGGATAGACCACTAAGCATAGAAGATGTGATAGTCATCTGCCTTGTGCTTATACGTGTATATGTAGATGTGAGGATCCGCACATCTCCAAGCAGCAAGTCGCTGCGCCCACTGTTTTTCCATCCACGGCTGCAACCTTCATAATTAGTAGCGGCACTTGCATATGTCCCATGCTGGGTACAAGAGATCCGGCAGAAGCAGGCACGGAACGCTAGCTACACACCCACAGCAACCCTGTGAGACAGATCTCTTGCCTGAGACTGCAGAGATGCCACCCAGTAGCACCCATTTCACGTAAAGGACAATCGGGCCAAGACACGTCCGACTTGGGGGTATATTCAATTGCTGTCGAAACTGCCGTCTTGTCGGAAAGACGACAGTTTTCAACTTTTTGAGGTCGGAAGGGGTTTCGACCTATTCAATTCCCGGATTTTTTTTTCCGACTAGTCAGGGTATTCGACTTGTCAGAGAGCACGTGGATCGGTGAAATAGCTGCCGATCCGCGCGCTTCTGTCAGAAATGGGGCCAAATCAGACGGGTTTTGGCCCCCTTTCCGACAATCTCAATCCGACTTTAAAAAAAGTCGGAGTGAGCAGGGCGTCCCCCTCGCCAGGCTCCTCACTCGCCCCGGTCACCGCTGACAGGTCCCCCTAGCCGCCACAGATACCTCCCCCCGGCCGCCGCTGATAGCTCCACCGCTGACGGGTCCCCCCAGCCGCCTCACAGGTCCCCTCGGCCGCCGCTGACAGCTTCCCCCGGCCGCCGCTGACAGCTCCCCCCTGCCGCCGCTGATAGCTTCCCCTGCCGCCGCTAACAGGTCCCCCCGGCCACCGCTGATAGCTTCCCCCGGCCACCTGACAGGTCCCCCCGGCCGCCACTGACAGCTACGCCTGGCCGCCGCTGATAGCTCCCCCCTGCCGCCGCTGACAACTCCCCCCTGCCACCGCTGATAGCTCCCCCTGCCGCCGCTGACAGCTGCTCCCGGCCGCCGCTGACAGGTCCCCCCTGCCACTGCTGATAGCTCCCCCCTGCCGCCGCTGACAGCTCCCCCCTGCCACCACTGATAGCTCCCCCTGCCACTGCTGATAGCTTCTCCCGGGCACCTGACAGGTCCCCCTCGGCCGCCACTGACAGCTCCCCCCTGCCACCACTGATAGCTCCCACTGCCACTGCTGATAGCTTCTCCCGGCCACCTGACAGGTCACCCCGGCCGCCGCTGATAGCTTCCCCCGGCCACCTGACAGGTTCCCCCCGGCCATCGCTGATAGCTTCCCCCGGCCACCTGACAGGTCCCCCCGGCCGCCACTGACAGCTACACCTGGCCGCCACTGATAGCTCCCCCCTGCCGCCGCTGACAACTCCCCTTGCCACCGCTGATAGCTCCCCCTGCCGCCGCCGCTGACAGGTCCCCCCGGCCGCCGCTGACAGCTCCCCCCTGCCACCGCTGACAGGTCCCCCCGGCCGCCGCTGACAGGTCCCCCCGGCCGCCGCTGATAGCTTCCCCCGGCCACCTGACAGGTCCCCCCGGCCACCACAGATACCTCTCCCCGTCCGCCGCTGATAGCTCCGCCGCTATTGAATAGGGCTTGTTGGATACATTCCGACAAATGCATGTCGGAATGGATACGACTTTAATAGAATATACCCCTTGATGTCCATGAATCGCTGTCCATGAAGAGAATGAGCCTCAGACTCCATGTGGCTATGGAAGCATCAAACCCATCCTGTGCACATAACACCTTGCCTTGCCTTATATTCAGACGATGGACAAGCATATGAAGGAGGAGTTAGAAAGCCTGGGAAGAGAGAGTGTGATGTTTGTTGTTGGCACGCTGATGAAGGAACAGCGAGAGAGACCGCCAGGGAGCGGAGAATTCTATATGCCGCACAGCAAGGGTAACAATTGGCCAGATAGTTGTTGAGACGACAGACTCGCTACACAGAGCAGAGGAGCAGCTAGAAAGTAGTGGAGGAAAACTGGGACAAGAGTGTGTTTTCCCCTGAAATGGTTACACCCAGTACTAGGCTTTACCAGCCAGGGCTGGGGCCACTAGGCAGGGGTATGTTCATTGTAGGTCCCCTGTGGGGGTAACCTCCTTTGCTCTGTCCCTAGTGAAGACCCGTGTCTCTGGTGAATTAGTACTAAAGGGCCTATTTATAAAGCTTTTTTCCATAATTTTACATAGAAACTGAAGTTCTACAGCAAGCTAATTAGCACCACAGATCGCAGTCTACATTATTATCAATGGGTACTACGATCTGACCCTATGTACTAAACCCTCAAAAGTAAGGCTTTTCAGAGTTTGACTACGTTAGTTTACACCAGATGGTTACACTTCAGATGGTGTAAGCCTATGGAGGCTTTATGTAACAGCGGGAGAAAGATCTTTTGATCCTCCTGCCGTAAGGTCGGGCGGCTGTGAGACATCCTGCTGCAGCGCTGCTCTCTGTCTGCCCGCGTCCCCGTCCCCCCCATCTCCTCCTCTGGGTCCCTCATCTGAATTCGACTTTTTAGAAGTCGAATTGAGAAGAGATTGAATAGGGGTTGTCAGATCCATTCCGACAAATGCATGTCGGAATGGATCCAACCCTAATTGAATATACCCCTAAACCTGAGCACGCGGTGACCACCTGCACTGCTCTATATGATTCATGATGTGTCTCGCTAAAACAAATGAACCTCTTGCCTAATTTGGAGCATATCAGTGTGCATAACCTAATAGGTTACAGGATAACAATATTACACTGATTTATGTGCTGATTACATTGTTACTATAATCTAAACGATTTGGGATAACAACAATACACTAAGCTATTGGCTGATAACATTGTTACGAAGGATATTAAAAAGGTGATGCTGCCTGAACTTAAGTGGTAAGGTATTAGTGTGAGAGACACAGGCAGAAATATGGCAATGAGAAAGCTGTGGGTGCACTGACACTTTCGAAACGCGTCACTTGTGAATTGCCATTTGTTGGGCTCTTTGCTGCAGATTAGATTGTGCTTCTTGGGATAGCGAACTAGCTACACTAATACAACCAACCAGGGTGGTCTTAAGAGCAGTGTAGGCCTCTGGGCAAAGCAATGCACTAGGGCCCCTACCCATCCTCCAGCGGTAGGGGTGGGGGGTGCTATCAGTGGCAGCTTTGATGTCCTGCAGGCGGTAGGGGGTGTTCTATCTTCCACTCAGCATGTAGGACCTGGAGCTGTAATTTCTGCTAATTACTCCTTTACTGCACAGATGGTGGGAGATGGGGCGGGAGGGAGAACACTAAACTGTAGAAGGGGGCATTGGGCTGAATGAAGGGGCCCCGGTACATGACTTCCAGGGTCGTAGGTGGGTTTAATAGCTGGGGGAGAGGTGGATAATGGAGTAGGCTTAATATTCATCATTTTCCGGTGGGAGGGCAACTTGCTTGACTGCAGATGTCTCCAGCTCCTGGAAATATATTTCTTAGTTTTTAATGAGTAAACAACTACCTTTCAGGAGGTACTGGGGACTTGGGGATCAGAGTTCAGTAGCCAGAGCAATCAACCAACTAATATATAAAACTGCATACTAGGTGTGTGGAACTGGAGCAGGGACCAGCTGCTGGAAGGCTGATATCTCTGGTTCTGGGCATAGTAGAGACTAGCTGCCAGTGTCCACTGAAAGGGGAGAGTCCCAGCTTTTGGAGTATATCCTCATAAAAACTATAAGTCAGGCAAAATTTGAGATATCTGGCTGGGAAGAGCAACTGACAGGCTTGGATGGGGACCACTGATTTGAAGTTGTATATCTCCGGATCCACATGGTCAATTTGAAAAAATCTGGTACCCCTTATACTCTTGGGGCCCTTGGGTAACTGCCCATTGAGCTCATATGAAAAGTCAGCCCTGCAGCCAGCGGAGATGGATGCAGGAGAACCTATAAACATGGCAAAGCTCATTACCTAATCAGGGCTTAATGCACCAGTTGTAACAGGTAAGTATACGGGGGCAATAACCAAGGATGAATTCTATTTTCTTTTTGATCCTTACCCCATTATCCCCACATATTATTACCTTCCCAAAATATATAAATCTCTGGTTGCACCTCCTGATCATCCCATTATTTTGGGTGTTGGGTCTCTCACCTCTAATCTTTCTTCTTTTGTGGATTCCTTTTTACAACCACATGTGGGTAATCTGCGGTCCCACATATGTGACACAATTCACTTTCTAAGTCTTGTGAGCAGTGTGTAGTGGCGCCAGTCCTATGTATTCCTCACCTGTGATGTGGAGTCACTTTATACCAACATCCCCAATCATTTCCTTAAATCAGATAAGAGATTAACATCTGACCACTGTGAGTTCATTTTGGAATCCATGAAATTTATTCTTGCACATAACTATTTTTTGTTTAATTCACAATTTTTTTCTTCAAGTGCACAGTACCGCCATGGGCACCAGGTTCGCCTCTAGCTTTGCCAATTTATATGTGGGCCTCTTCGAGAGTAATTACATATGGGAGGGGCCATATAGGGCGATTTTAGTAATTATCTTAATTAAAAAGCTGCCATCATCCAAAATGGAAAAACAACATACCTAAAGGTCAGTACCTTTAGAGTGAGAAGGAACTGTTCTGATAAGACGAACTTTAGTGAACAAGCAAAGGAAATTACAGCTTCATTTCTTGACCAAGGGTACCCAGAAATGTTATTGGAAAAATCTCTATTAGAGGCCAACCTGAGAGATAGGAGGTCCCTCCTCTCTCAGTTGGATTATACCCAATATAATAAGAAACATGAATTTAGTGGAGGTAATGAAATTCTTCCGTTCATTAGTAAGTATAATGTCTGTGCAGAAGACATTAGAAAAATTCTATATAAAAACTTTGAGTTGCTTAAACTAGATAAAGTTTTAAAACCATGTCTAGGAGAGAAGCCAAGAGTGGTATTTCAAAAAGCTAAAAACCTTAGGAATCATTCATCACCTAGTTTTCTTCAAGACACAAAGAGTCAAGAAGGACCTTTATCATGCCATAGCTCTTGTCTTTCCAAGCTTAATGGCTGTTTCCGATGTGGGAAAATTAGATGTATAACGTGTGGTTTTATATTACATAGGAGCACATGTTTTCGTTCTACCTCAGTCGGACAGGTCTTTATGATAGAATCGTTCATCAACTGTCAAAACACCTATGTAATATACCTCCTCAGTTGTGAGTGTGGTAAGCAGTATGTGGGTAGGACCACAAGAAGTCTTAATATCAGATTTCTTGAACACAGAAGAAATATCCTCAAAAAGAACATCAATCATAGTGTGTCTAGGCACATATTGCAGGCACATGATGGAAACCTGAGTGGCCTAAAAAACAAACAAGGGATTGTTTCCCTGGCCCCCACTCCAAGGCGAGGTGACAGGTATAGCCAACTCTGTACTAGAGAGGTATTCTGGATCTTTACTTTGGGTACATTAGTTCGAGATGGCCTCAACGAAAACATAGAACTTAACAATATAAGATGATTCGGACAACACCCCACAGAAGATAGCTACACTTAGGTGATGCTATCCATGAGGAACACTGCCTCCTCCCTTTTGTTTTAGGCCCTATTGTGAAAACATTTCCCTTGTCCTATCTCGTTTCTTTTCTATCGTTCCTCTCCCCTTTTTTCTTTTATATTAAATTAGTTTCCAACTACTTGAAACTAATGTCAATCCTAGATCATTGCAGTATACTGTTGTGACATTGTACTTGTTCTGAGATTTGCTACCAGTGTTCCGGTTCCTATGTAATTGTTTCAAATAATTAGGTGCAACTTGTAGTGGTCTCCTTTCACTATGAGTGTTAGTAATCTAATCCTTGGTGCTCCATTTGCATTGTTACAAGTGTTTTTTATAACGTTATGGTAATGTGATATATTTGTTTAAATAAACTGAGAATGATAAAATTATAAAAGTAACAGAAAATTAATATGTCAAGTATGGGTTGGGATCCGAACTCGGGTCTCTGCTTATGGAAGTCCATGTCTCTTGCCACTGTGCTACGGACACTTAATAGTTGTTATATGTTCTACAACTTGTAATTATACACTTGTTTGTACTGAGAAATTTCTTATAGGTATTCAATTGGACACTTTGTATCTGCTGATAAATGTTGAATGTAAAAAGCATATATTTAGGTTTTATAAATAGCCACCATCCTGCTCATCTTTTAATTTAATATAACAAGAATCGGAATGATTAATTATAGAGGTTGACATATAGGCTATATAGACCAATGCTACTGCAGCTGATTACAATTAAATATCACAGGTGAGAGCATTACCTGTTCTAGCTGTGATTGGATCTTTTGGGTTTAAAAGCTGCTCAGCGCAGTATGTTTCACATCCTCCGACGAAACCGCCAGTATACAGTTGCGGAGAAACGCATAAGGAACAAGGAATTGCAACCCAATTGATACATCGTCTCACCGGTCTTGTTCCTCCAACGAAGCCTAGCCAGCAATCCACCCGCTCTTATCACGCTGCTACTGCAGCATAGACTGCACTTTAAACGGCGGCTGAGGAACGTACAGAACCAGTAACAGAGACCCCCAGACGCCTACAATCTTACGGCTACCTGGACACCTACTTCACCACTACGGGCACAGGTGGAGCATAGCGCCGTAACGCTACAGAACAACCCCGGCGCCCTCCCTCTGCCCTTACCTATGCAGTAACTCATACTAAGCAATGGAGGAGGACAGTTTTTCGGTTTGCATTGCCGTCAACACCTCATGATCTGCCGCTTTAATCTTCAGCATAGTGCATAAAGGAAACTAAAGGAGGTGAGCACAACATTGGGTACCTCTGTGTCTGGATAAGACTATTATAAAAAATAAGATTTTAAACCTACCGGTAAATCTTTTTCTCCTAGTCCGTAGAGGATGCTGGGGACTCCGTAAGGACCATGGGGTATAGACGGGCTCCGCAGGAGACATGGGCACTCTAAGACTTTAGATGGGTGTGAACTGGCTCCTCCCTCTATGCCCCTCCTCCAGACCTCAGTTAAAGAACTGTGCCCAGAGGAGACGGACAGTACGAGGAAAGGATTTTTGTTAATCTAAGGGCGAGATACATACCAGCCCACACCATACACACCGTACAACATGGTATATACTAAACCAGTTAACAGCATGAACAAAACAGCATCAGCCAGAGACTGATCTCAACTGTAACATAACCCTTATGTAAGCAACAACTATATACAAGCCTTGCAGAAATAGTCCGCACTGGGACGGGCGCCCAGCATCCTCTACAGACTAGGAGAAAAAGTTTTACCGGTAGGTTTAAAATCTTATTTTCTCTTACGTCCTAGAGGATGCTGGGGACTCCGTAAGGACCATGGGGATTATACCAAAGCTCCAGACCGGGCGGGAGAGTGCGGATGACTCTGCAGCTCCGATTGAGCAAACATTAGGTCCTCATCAGCCAGGGTATCAAACTTGTAGAATTTTGCAAAAGTGTTTGAACCCGACCAAGTAGCTGCTCGGCAAAGCTGTAATGCCGAAACGCCTCGGGCAGCCGCCCAAGAAGAGCCCACCTTCCTAGTGGAATGGGCCTTTACCGAATTTGGTAACGGCAATCCAGCCGTAGAATGAGCCTGCTGAATCGTGTTACAGATCCAGCGAGCAATAGTCTGCTTAGAAGCAGGAGCACCAACCTTGTTGGCTGCATACAGGACAAACAGTGCCTCTGTTTTCCTAACCCGAGCCGTCCTGGCTACATAAATTTTCAAAGCCCTGACTACATCAAGGGACTTGGAATCCTCCAAGTCACCCGTAGCCCCAGGCACCACAATAGGCTGGTTCATATGAAACGACGAAACCACCTTAGGTAGAAATTGAGGACGAGTTCTCAACTCTGCTCGATCCACATGGAAAATCAGATAGGGGCTCTTGTGAGACAAAGCCGCCAATTCAGACACCCGCCTCGCAGATGCCAAGGCCAGCAACATGACCCCTTTCCAAGTGAGAAATTTTAAGTCCATCGTTTGAAGAGGTTCAAACCAGTGAGATTTAAGGAACTGTAAGACCACGTTAAGGTGCCACTGGGGGCACAAAAGGAGGTTGGATGTGCAGCACTCCCTTTACAAAAGTCTGGACTTCTGGGAGAGAAGCCAATTCCTTCTGAAAGAATATAGATAAGGCCGAAATCTGCACCTTAATGGAGCCTAACTTTAGGCCCATATCCATTCCTGTCTGTAGAAAGTGGAGAAAATGACCCAGCTGAAAATCTTCCATAGGAGCATTCTTGGCTTCACACCAAGATACATATTTCCTCCAGATACGGTGATAATGCTTCGCCGTTACCTCCTTCCTAGCTTTGATTAGAGTAGGGATGACTTCCTCCGGAATACCTTTCCTAGCTAGGATTTGGTGTTCAACCGCCATGCCGTCAAACGTAACCGCAGTAAGTCTTGGAACACACAGGGCCCCTGTTGCAACAGGTCCTCCCTGGGAGGAAGAGGCCACGGATCATCTGTGAGCATTTCCTGAAGATCTGAATACCAGGCCCTTCGAGGCCAATCTGGAACAATGAGTATTGTCTGCACTCTTGTTTGTCTTATGATTCTCAATATTTTTGAGATGAGTGGAAGTGGAGGGAACACATATACCGACTGAAACACCTACGGTGTCACCAGGGCGTCCACCGCCGCTGCCTGAGGGTCCCTCGACCTGGAACAATACGTCCGAAGCTCTTTGTCTACTCCCGGAATGAAGACTGCTGACAGAGCGCTCACATGATTTTCCGCCCAACGAAGAATCCTGATGGCTTCGGCCATTTCTGCTCTGCTCCTTGTCCCGCCTTGGCGGTTTACATGCGCCACGGCTGTGACGTTGTCTGACTGAATCAGAACGGGTAGGTTTCGAAGAAGATTCTCCGCTTGTTGTAGGCCAATGTATATGGCCCTTAATTCCAGCACATTGATGTGTAGACAAGCTTCCTGGCTTGACCATGTTCCCTGAAAATTTCTTTCTTGTGTGACTGCTCCCCATCCGCGGAGGCTCGCGTCCGTGGTCACAAGAACCCAATCTTGAATGCCGAACCTGCGACCCTCTAGAAGGTGTCAAAGTCGAAAAATATTGTAATGCATATGCCTTGTACTAACCCCATGCACATGCCCGCTGCTCGTGCACTCAGTCCGCCGTGCGTGCACATATCCGCAATTTGCGTAGGATCGCTCCGGCGATCATGCGCGTGATATGGGTATTTACCGCGGAGTTTGTGAGCGCGTAGAGCAGTGATTTTCAACCTTTTTTCTCTAACGTCCTAAGTGGATGCTGGGGACTCCGTAAGGACCATGGGGAATAGCGGCTCCGCAGAAGACTGGGCACATCTAAAGAAAGCTTTAGGACTAACTGGTGTGCACTGGCTCCTCCCCCTATGACCCTCCTCCAAGCCTCAGTTAGATTTCTGTGCCCGACGAGAAGGGTGCACACTAGGGGCTCTCCTGAGCTTCTTAGTGAAAGTTTTAGTTTAGGTTTGTTATTTTCAGTGAGACCTGCTGGCAACAGGCTCACTGCATCGAGGGACTAAGGGGAGAAGAAGCGAACTCACCTGCGTGCAGAGTGGATTGGGCTTCTTGGCTACTGGACATTAGCTCCAGAGGGACGATCACAGGCCCAGCCTGGATGGGTCCCGGAGCCGCGCCGCCGGCCCCCTTACAGAGCCAGAAGAGCGAAGAGGTCCGGAAAAATCGGCGGCAGAAGACGTTCCTGTCTTCAATAAGGTAGCGCACAGCACTGCAGCTGTGCGCCATTGCTCTCAGCACACTTCATACTCCGGTCACTGAGGGTGCAGGGCGCTGGGGGGGGCGCCCTGAGACGCAATAAAACATGATAAAAATACCTTACATGGCAAAAAATACATCACATATAGCTCCTGGGCTATATGGATGCATTTAACCCCTGCCAGAATATACAGAAAAACGGGAGATAAGGCCGCCGAAAAGGGGGCGGAGCCTATCTCCTCAGCACACTGGCGCCATTTTCCCTCACAGCTCAGTTGGAGGGAAGCTCCCTGGCTCTTCCCTGCAGTCACTACACTACAGAAAGGGTTAAAAAAAGAGAGGGGGGCACTAATTAGGCGCAGTATTAAAACATACAGCAGCTATAAGGGGAAAAACACTTATATAAGGTTATCCCTGTATATATATATATAGCGCTCTGGTGTGTGCTGGCATACTCTCCCTCTGTCTCCCCAAAGGGCTAGTGGGGTCCTGTCCTCTATCAGAGCATTCCCTGTGTGTGTGCTGTGTGTCGGTACGTTTGTGTCGACATGTATGAGGAGAAAAATGATGTGGAGACAGAGCAGAGTGTCTGTAACAGTGATGTCACCACCTAGGGGGTCGACACCTGAGTGGATGTACTGTTGAAAATTACGTGACAGTGTCAGCTCTGTATAAAAAAAACAGTGGTTGACATGAGACAGCCGGCTACTCAGCTTGTGCCTGTCCAGACGTCTCATAGGTCGTCAGGGGCTCTAAAGCGCCCGTTACCTCAGATGGCAGATACAGACGCCGACACGGATACTGACTCCTGTGTCGACGGTGAAGAGACAACCGTGATTTCCAGTAGGGCCACACGTTACATGATTGAGACAATGGAAAATGTTTTATACATTTCTGATAATACGAGTACCACCAAAAAGGGGTATTATGTTCGGTGAGGGAAAAACTACCTGTAGTTTTCCTGAATCTGAGAAATAAAATGAGGTGTGTGATGATGCGTGGGTTTCCCCCCGATAACAATTTATAATTTCTTAAAAAGTATTGGTGTACCCTTTCCCGCCAGAGGTTAGGGTGCGTTGGGAAACACCCCCTAGGGGGGATAAGGCGCTCACACGCTTGTAAGAACAAGGGCTCTACCCTCTCATGAGATGGCCGCCCTTAAGGATCCTGCTGATAGAAAGCAGGAGGGTATCCAAAAATGTATTCACATACATACTGGTGTTATACTGCGACCAGCAATCGCCTCAGCCTGGAGGTGCAGTGCTGGGTTGGCATGGTCGGATTCCCTGACTGGAAATATTGATATCCTAGATAAGGATAGTATATTATTGCCTATAGAGCATTTAAAAGATGCATTTCTATATATGCATGATGCACTGCGGAATATTTGCCGACTGGCATCAAGTATAAGTGCGTTGTCCAATTCTACCAGTAAAATGGTCAGGTGATGCGGATTCCAAACGGCATTTGGAAGTATTGCCTTTGAAAAGGGACATTTGGGGTCGGTCTTTTAGACCTGGTGGCCACGGCAACAACTGGGAAATCCACGTTTGTACCCCAGGTCGCCTCTCAAAATAAGACGCCGTATTATCAGGCGCAGTCCTTTGTTGGCAAGCGGACAAAAGGTTCCTCTTTTCTGCTCGTGACAGAGGGAGAGGAAAAAGGCTGAAGAGATTAGCCAGTTCCCAGGAACAGAAACCCTTTCCCGCTTCTGCCAAGCCCTCAGTATGACGCTAGGGCCTTACAAGCTCAGGCACGGTGGGGGCCCGTTCTCAATGAATTTCAGTGCGCAGTGGGCTCACTCGCAAGTAGACCCCTGGATCCTTCAGGTAATATCTCAAGGGTACATATTGGAATTCGAGACGTCTCCCCCTCGCCGTTTCCAAAAGTCGGCTTTACCGACGTCTCCCTCTGACAGGGAGGCAGTTTTGGAAGCCATTCACAAACTGTATTCCCAGCAGGTGATAATCAAGGTACCCCTCCTGCAACAGGGAACGGGGTATTATTCCACACTATTGTGGTACCGAAGCCAGACGGCTCGGTGAGACCGATTCTAAATCTAAATCTAAAATCTTTGAACACTTACATACAGAGGTTCAAATTCAAGATTGAGTCACTCAGAGCAGTGATTGCGAACCTGGAAGAAGGGGACTACATGATGTCTCGAGACATCAAGGATGCTTACCTTCATGTCAAAATTTACCCTTCTCACCAAGGGTACCTCAGGTTATGGTACAGAACTGTCACTATCAGTTCAGACGCTGCCGTAGGGATGGTCCACGGCACCCCGGGTCTTTACCAAGGTAATGGCCGAAATGATATCCCTTCGAAGGAAGGGAATTTTAGTTATCCCTTACTTGGACGATTCCCTGATAAGGGTAAGATCCAGGGAACAGTTGGAAGTCGGTGTAGCACTATCTCAGGTAGTGTTGCGGCAGCACGATTGGATTCTCAATATTCCAAAATCGCAGCTGGTTCCGACGACTTGTCTTCTGTTTCCTAGGGATGTTCCTGGACACAGTCCAGAAAAAAGGTGTTTCTCCCGGAAGAGAAAGCCAGGGAGTTATCCGAGCTAGTCAGGAACCTCCTAAAACCGAACCAAGTCTCAGTGCATCAATGCACAAGGGTTCTGGGTAAAAATGGTGGCTTCCTACGAAGCAATCCCATTCGTTAGATTCCACGCAAGAACTTTCCAGTGGAACCTACTGGACAAATGGTCCGGGTCGCATTTTCAGATGCATCAGCGGATAACCCTGTCACCAAGGACAAGGGTATCCATCCTGTGGTGGTTGCAGAGTGCTCATCTTCTAGAGGGCCGCAGATTCGGCATTCAGGACTGGGTCCTGGTGACCACGGATGCCAGCCTGCGAGGCTGGGGAGCAGTCACACAGGGAAGGAATATCCAGGGTTTAGGGTCAAGCCTGGATACATCACTTCACATAAATATCCTGAAGCTAAGGGCCATTTACAATGCTCTAAGCTTAGCAAGACCTCTGCTTCAAGGTCAGCCGGTGTTGATCCAGTCGGACAACATCATGGCAGTCACCCACGTAAACAGACAGGGTGGCACAAGAAGCAGGAGGGCAATGGCAGAAGCTGCAGGGATTCTTCGCTGGGCGGAAAATCATGTGATAGCACTGTCAACAGTATTCATTCCGGGAGTGGACAACTGGGAAGCAGACTTCCTCAGCACGACCTCCACCCGGGAGAGTGGGGACTTCACCCAGAAGTCGTCCACATGATTAAAAAACTCGACAGGTATTGCGCCAGGTCAAGAGACCCTCAGGCAATAGTTGTAGACGCTCTGGTAACACCGTGGGTGTACCAGTCAGTGTATGTGTTCCCTCCTCTGCCTCTCATACCCAAGGTACTGAGATTGATAAGATGGAGAGGAGAAAGCACTATATTCGTGGCTCCGGATTGGCCAAGAAGGACTTGGTAACCGGAACTTCAAGAGATGCTCACGGAGGATCCGTGGCCTCTACCTCTAAGAAGGGACCTGCTCCAGCAAGGACCCTGTCTGTTCCAAGACTTACCGCGGCTGCGTTTGACGGCATGCCGGTTGAACACCGGATCCTGAAGGAAAAAAGGCATTCCGGATGAAGTCATCCATATCCTGATCTAAAGCCAGGAAGGATGTAACCGCAAAAACATTATCACCGCAATTGGCGAAAATATGTTGCGTAGTGCGAGGCCAGTAAGGCCCGACGGAGGAAATTCAACTGGGTCGATTCCTACATTTCCTGCAAACAGGAGTGTCTATGGGCCTGAAATTGGGGTCCATTAAGGTTCAGATTTCGGCCCTGTCAATTTTCTTCCAAAAAAGAACTAGCTTCAGTCCCTGAAGTTTAGACGTTTGTAAAAGGGGTACTGCATATACAGCCTCCTTTTGTGCCTCCAGTGGCAATTTGGGATCTCAATGTAGTTTGGGTTCCAAAAGTCACATTGGTTTGAACCACTTAAATCTGTGGAGTTAAAATATCTCACATGGAAAGTGGTCATGCTGTTGGCCCTGGCCTGGGCCAGGCGCGTGTCAGAATTGGCGGCTATATCCTGTAAAAGCCCTTATCTGATTTTCCATTCGGACAGGGCGGAATTGAGGACTCGTCCTCAGTTTCTCCCTAAGGTGGTTCCAGCGTTTTCACCTGAACCAACCTATTGTGCTGCCTGCGGCTACTAGGGACTTGGAGGAATCCAAGTTGCTGGATGTTGTCAGGGCCCTGAAAATATTCCAGGACGGCTGGAGTCAGGAAATCTGACTCGCTGTTTATCCTGTATGCACCCAACAAGCTGGGTGCTCCTGCTTCTAAGCAGACTATTGCTCGTTGGATTTGTAGTACAATTCAGCTTGCACATTCTGTGGCAGGCCTGCCACAGCTAAAATCTGTAAAAGCCCGTTCCACAAGGAAAGTGGGCTCATCTTGGGCGGCTGCCCGAGGGGTCTCAGCTTTACAACTTTGCCGAGCAGCTACTTGGTCAGGGGCAAACACGTTTGCTAAATTCTACAAATTTGATACCCTGGCTGAGGAGGACCTGGAGTTCTCTCATTCGGTGCTGCAGAGTCATCCGCACTCTCCCGCCCGTTTGGGAGCTTTGGTATAATCCCCATGGTCCTTATGGAGTCCCCAGCATCCACTTAGGACGTTAGAGAAAATAAGAATTTACTTACCGATAATTCTATTTCTCATAGTCCGTAGTGGATGCTGGGCGCCCATCCCAAGTGCGGATTGTCTGCAATACTTGTACATAGTTATTGTTACAAAAATCGGGTTATTATTGTTGGGAGCCATCTTTTCAGAGGCTCCTCTGTTATCATACTGTTAACTGGGTTCAGATCACAAGTTATACGGTGTGATTGGTGTGGCTGGTATGAGTCTTACCCGGGATTCAAAATCCTTCCTTATTGTGTACGCTCGTCCGGGCACAGTATCCTAACTGAGGCTTGGAGGAGGGTCATAGGGGGAGGAGCCAGTGCACACCAGTTAGTCCTAAAGCTTTCTTTAGATGTGCCTAGTCTCCTGCGGAGCCGCTATTCCCCATGGTCCTTACGGAGTCCCCAGCATCCACTACGGACTATGAGAAATAGAATTATCGGTAAGTAAATTCTTATTTTACTCGCGGCACACCAAACAATATTTTAAAATTGCCAAGGCACACCATCCATTCCCCCCACAGAAAAAACAAACCTAAAAACACACATTGGCCCTCACAGTAATAAAAAATCCACACATACATTGGCCTACACAGAAAAAACAATCACATTGCTCCCCACATAAATCCTATTGCTCCCCACATGAATTATTCACATTGTTCCCCCCATAAATCCTATTGCTCCCCACAGGAGAAATAACATAACAAATATTAGCCCCTACCGGTAAGCTGTCCTCCTCCCTATCTGTCAGTGGCGGGGTTTGTTCATAGTGGATTGCTGCGAATACTGAGCAGCGGGTGGTCGGGCAGGTGTGGATGTGGGTGGGCAAGGAAAACTGTATATGCAGGCAGGAACTGGAAGATGTGTATGCGGGTGGGATGGCTGGGTGGTGAGTTGCAATGGCCGTGACCTATGATATGACACCGCCGCGTCATCAAGGCACAGGTCACAGCCGGAGCATGAATGAACCTCTAAAAAGAGCCTGGGCCAACAGTTCACTCTGAAGGTGCAGGAAGCTACTCTGGCTCCGCGGCACACCTTACAACTGGTCGCGGCACACTAGTGTGCCACGGCACACTGGTTGAAAAAGCCTGGCGTAGAGGGTTATTTGAACATTACATATTTAACCCAAATAGTGCATTTTGTTCCCATAGTTCCCTTGCACCACATCAGCGAGTATTAATAGTTTAAACAGTTCCTGGACTAAGAGATTCGCCTTTGCATGACAGGAAGGGTCAGATAAAGGTTGGAAGGTGATGTCTAGTATCCAGCTGTAGGGTATTTTGAGGGTAACATTCCGGTGTTGGTTAGAGAAAGATCGCATGTTCCTGCGTATAGTTATGTGCAAAAGTAGAATATAGATATTCACTGTATTTACTGTATATTATGTATGCGGCGGGAATCCAGAGGATACCACCCACAAGAGCACTTGGGAAAAGACATCGCCCATCTATTCAAATCCACCTATGACCTCTTCTGTAATGTAAAGACACATCCCTGTGTCCAATGGACAATGAGATTACAGTGACCATTGTATTGTGTATGCATGTTGTATATAAAAAGCCCATTGTTGCCTGGCCGGTCAGAAGACTTTGAACGCTTTCTATCTGACTAGCAGAGGACCGGCCGGGTTGCGCTTGCGAACATTCTCACATATGTACATTCTCTGTAGCCATTATTCTGTTTAGATTTATCTTGTTAGCCTGTAGTGTATGATTTGTACTGTTTACCTTTTGGAATTAATCCACGGTGGCCTTAGAACCCTGTGGTTTCAACTACAAATCAGTGTTGTGTCTTCACTTTCCTGCAAGGGTTTTAAAGTGTATTTATCTGTAAAAGGTGTATAGATATTGATAAGGTGTACGCACTGCGGGTACTTTATACCGTCAGCGCTACTTAAGGTTTAAGGTATAACATCGTTGCAGTACTTTGCTGCTAAGGGTTTAAAGTGTAATCAAATCATTACATTGTATCATTAACTAGGTTTAAAGGTTATCAATTGTGTGTGCGTACGCTGTGTGTACTCTGTACACTCAGCGCGGCGTGTGTACGCCAAGTATGTACCACGTGCAGGACTCTGTACGCAAATAGCGTACAAAGTGCGTAGCACGTGTATTCAGGCTAGCGGCCATAGTGGCTCCACGGTAATAGTGAATCTAGAGGTATAGCTTTTCGGTCTAAGATAATATCGACATTATCAAAGGTGAGCACTCTGAAGCCACCACCGGAAAGATACCCTGTCCCTGGGGGACAGGCTTATTCTCTGATGCATTTGTAGATGGGACCCTGACCACTTGTCCAGAAGGTCCCACTGAAAAGTTCTCGCATGGAACCAGCAGAATGGAATGGCCTCGTAGGCCGCCACCATCTTTCCCAATACTCGAGTGCATTGATGAACTGACACTCTTTTTGGTTTTAGCAGGTCCCTGACCATGTTCTGGAGTTCCTAGGCTTTTTCCGTTGGGAGAAAAACCCTTTTTTTTTTTCGTGTCCAGAACCATGCCCAAAAATGACAGCCCAGTTGTCGGAACCAACTGCGACTTTGGTAGATTTAGAATTCAGCCGTGTTTTTGTAGTACTCTCAGGGAGAGAGACACGCTTTTTAGTAACTGTTCCTTTGAACTCGCTTTTATCAGGAGATCGTCCAAGTATGGGATAATTGTGACCCCTTGCTTGCGCAGGAGCACCATCATTTCCGCCATTACCTTGGTGAAAATTCTCGGGGCCGTGGAAAGCCCAAACGGCAACGTCTGAAACTGGTAATGACAATCCTGTACTATTTCCCTCTCTGGGGGAGAAGCTGGCAAGGCCGATTTGAAAAATTGGTGTGGAGGCACCTCTTCGAATTCCATTTTGTAGCCTTGGGATACAATTTCGACCGCCCAAGGATCCAAGTCCGACTGAACCCAGACCTGGCTGAAGAGCCGAAGACGTACCCCCACCGGTGCGGACTCCCTCAGCGGAGCCCCAGCGTCATGCAGTGGATTTTGTAGAGGCCTGGGAGGACTTTTGTTCCTGGGAACTAGCCGTAGCTGGTGTTCTTTCCCCTTTACCTCTACCTCTGGCGAGGAAGGAAGAGCCCCGACCCTTTCTGAACTTATGCGACCGAAAGGACTGCATCTGGTATTGAGGTGTTTTCTTTTGCTGTGGGGGAACGTAAGGCAAAAAAGAAGACTTACCCGCGGTAGCTGTGGAAACCAGGTCAGCGAGGCCCTCCCCAAATAAAACTTCACCTTTGTAAGGCAAAGCCTCCATATGTCTCTTTGAATCAGCATCACCTGTCCATTGACG
Source organism: Pseudophryne corroboree (assembly GCF_028390025.1). NCBI lineage: Eukaryota > Metazoa > Chordata > Amphibia > Anura > Myobatrachidae > Pseudophryne > Pseudophryne corroboree. Next base: position 39,406,381 of record NC_086450.1, on the reverse strand, counting down.
GGTCCACAGGGACCTTCTAGCAGACACTGCCATGGCATTGGCTCTTGAACCCAACAGCCCAATATGTCTCGCAGCCTCTCTCATATATAACGCTACGTCCTTAATGTGACCCAAGGTCAACAAAATACTATCTTTATCCAGGGTGTCAATGTCAGAAGACAAGTTATCTGCCCACGCTGCAATTGCGCTACCCACCCATGCCGACGCTACTGCCGGTCTGAGTAGGGCACCCGTAGTCGCATAAATTGATCTTAAGGTAGTTTCCTGTCTGCGATCCGCAGGATCCTTGAGGGCCGCCGTCTCCGGGGACGGTAGTGCAACCTTTTTGGACAAGCGCGTCAAGGCCTTGTCCACCGTGGGCGAGGATTCCCACCGTAACCTGTCCTGTGAGGGGAAAGGATATGCCATAATAATTCTCTTGGGAACCTGCAGCCTCTTGTCTGGAGTTTCCCAAGCCTTTTCAAATAAAGCGTTCAGCTCATGAGATGGGGGAAACGTTACCTCAGGTTTCTTTTCCTTAAACATGCAGACCCTCGTGTCAGGGACAGAGGGGTCCTCTGTGATATGTAATACATCTTTTATTGCAATAATCATGTATTGAATACTCTTGGCCACCCTTGGGTATAACCGTGCATCATCAGAGTCGACACTGGAGTCGGAATCCGTGTCGGTATCAGTGTCTGCTATCTGGGAAAGGGGACGTTTATGGGACCCTGAAGGGCCTTGTGACACAGTCAAAGCCATGGATCGGCTCCCTGTTTTTTCCTTGGACTCTGCCTTGTCCAATCTCTTATGTAACATAGTAACATAGTATCTGAGGTTGAAAAAAGACAATTGTCCATCGAGTTCAACCTATTTGTGGTCTCCTATGCATGATGATTTGACTAAAATTTCTGACTGATGCTGCTGTCAGCCGTTGCATTTTATCCCTATCTTTAGTAACTATAATGCATGACTATGCACCATACCCCTGGATATCCTTATCCATTAGAAATTTATCTAACCCATTCTTAAAGGTGTTGACAGATTCCGCCATTACAACTCCCTCAGGCAGGGAATTCCAAACACGTATTGTCCTTACCGTGAAAAAGCCTTTACGCCGTATTGTGCGGAATCTCCTCTCCTCTAACCTGAGCAAGTGTCCACGAGTCCTCTGTGTTGATTTAACCAAAAACAGGTTCCGCGCAAGCTCTGTGTATTGTCCCCTTATATATTTGTAGATGTTGATCATATCCCCTCTTAGTCTCCGCTTTTCCAATGTAAACATGCCTAGTCTTTCAAGCCTTTCCTTGTATTCCATCGTCTCCATGCCCTTAATTAGTTTGGTCGCCCTCCTCTGAACCTTTTCTAGCTGCAGGATATCCTTTTTGTAGTACGGTGCCCAGAATTGTACACAGTATTCAAGGTGTGGCCTCACTAGTGATTTATATAACGGGAGTATAATACTCTCGTCCCTAGCATCAATACCCCATTTTATGCATGCTAATATCTTATTAGCCTTCTTTGCTGCAGTCCTACTTTGGGTACTACTGCTTAGTTTGCTATCTATGAGGACACCCAAGTCCTTTTCCAGTACAGAATCCCCTAATTTCTCTGACGTCCTAAGTGGATGCTGGGGACTCCGTCAGGACCATGGGGAATAGCGGCTCCGCAGGAGACAGGGCACAAAAGTAAAAGCTTTAGGATCAGGTGGTGTGCACTGGCTCCTCCCCCTATGACCCTCCTCCAAGCCTCAGTTAGGTTTTTGTGCCCGGCCGAGAAGGGTGCAATCTAGGTGGCTCTCCTAAAGAGCTGCTTAGAGTAAAAGTTTTGTTAGGTTTTTTATTTTCAGTGAGTCCTGCTGGCAACAGGCTCACTGCAACGAGGGACTTAGGGGAGAAGAAGTGAACTCACCTGCGTGCAGGATGGATTGGCTTCTTAGGCTACTGGACACTAGCTCCAGAGGGACGATCACAGGTACAGCCTGGATGGGTCACCGGAGCCGCGCCGCCGACCCCCTTGCAGATGCTGAAGAGAGAAGAGGTCCAGAAATCGGCGGCTGAAGACTTCTCAGTCTTCATGAGGTAGCGCACAGCACTGCAGCTGTGCGCCATTGCTCTCAGCACACTTCACACCAACGGTCACTGAGGGTGCAGGGCGCTTGGGGGGGGCGCCCTGGGCAGCAATGAAAGTACCTATGCTGGCTAAAAATACATCACATATAGCCCCTGGGGCTATATGGATGTATTTAACCCCTGCCAGGTTGTCAGAAAAACGGGAGAAGAAGCCCGCCGAAAAGGGGGCGGGGCCTATTATCCTCAGCACACAGCGCCATTTTCCTACACAGCTCCGCTGCTAGGAAGGCTCCCAGGCTCTCCCCTGCACTGCACTACAGAAACAGGGTTAAAACAGAGAGGGGGGGCACTTATTTGGCGATATTATTATATATTAAGATGCTATAAGGGAAAACACTTATATAAGGTTGTCCCTGTATAATATAGCGTTTTGGTGTGTGCTGGCAAACTCTCCCTCTGTCTCCCCAAAGGGCTAGTGGGGTCCTGTCCTCTATCAGAGCATTCCCTGTGTGTGTGCTGTGTGTCGGTACGTGTGTGTCGACATGTATGAGGACGATGTTGGTGAGGAGGCGGAGCAATTGCCTGTAATGGTGATGTCACTCTCTAGGGAGTCGACACCGGAATGGATGGCTTATTTCGGGAATTACGTGATAATGTCAACACGCTGCAAGGTCGGTTGACGACATGAGACGGCCGGCAAACCAATTAGTACCTGTCCAGGCGTCTCAAACACCGTCAGGGGCTTTAAAACGCCCATTTACCTCAGTCGGTCGACACAGACACGGACACTGACTCCAGTGTCGACGGTGAAGAAACAAACGTATTTTCCATTTGGGCCACACGTTACATGTTAAGGGCAATGAAGGAGGTGTTACATATTTCTGATACTACAAGTACCACAAAAGAGGGTATTATGTGGGGTGTGAAAAAACTACCTGTAGTTTTTCCTGAATCAGACAAATTAAATGAAGTGTGTGATGATGCGTGGGTTTTCCCCGATAGAAAATTATTGGCGTTATACCCTTTCCCGCCAGAAGTTAGGGCGCGTTGGGAAACACCCCTTAGGGTGGATAAGGCGCTCACACGCTTATCAAAACAAGTGGCGTTACCGTCTCCAGATACGGCCGCCCTCAAGGAGCCAGCTGATAGGAGGCTGGAAAATATCCTAAAAAGTATATACACACATACTGGTGTTATACTGCGACCAGCGATCGCCTCAGCCTGGATGTGCAGCGCTGGGGTGGCTTGGTCGAATTCCCTGACTGAAAATATTGATACCCTTGACAGGGACAGTATTTTATTGACTATAGAGCATTTAAAGGATGCATTTCTATATATGCGAGATGCACAGAGGGATATTTGCACTCTGGCATCAAGAGTAAGTGCGATGTCCATATCTGCCAGAAGATGTTTATGGACACGACAGTGGTCAGGTGATGCAGATTCCAAACGGCACATGGAAGTATTGCCGTATAAAGGGGAGGAGTTATTTGGGGTCGGTCCATCGGACCTGGTGGCCACGGCAACAGCTGGAAAATCCACCTTTTTTACCCCAAGTCACATCTCAGCAGAAAAAGACACCGTCTTTTCAGCCTCAGTCCTTTCGTCCCCATAAGGGCAAGCATGCAAAAGGCCAGTCATATCTGCCCAGGGATAGAGGAAAGGGAAGAAGACTGCAGCAGGCAGCCCATTCCCAGGAACAGAAGCCCTCCACCGCTTTTGCCAAGTCCTCAGCATAACGCTGGGGCCGTACAGGACTCAGGTGCGGTGGGGGGTCGCCTCAAGAGTTTCAGCGCGCAGTGGGCTCACTCGCAAGTGGACCCCTGGATCCTACAAGTAGTATCCCAGGGGTACAGATTGGAAATTCGAGACGTCTCCCCCTCGCAGGTTCCTGAAGTCTGCTTTACCAACGTCTCCCTCCGACAGGGAGGCAGTATTGGAAACAATTCACAAGCTGTATTCCCAGCAGGTGATAATCAAAGTACCCCTCCTACAACAAGGAAAGGGGTATTATTCCACACTATATTGTGGTACTGAAGCCAGACGGCTCGGTGAGACCTATTCTAAATCTGAAATATTTGAACACTTACATACAAAGGTTCAAATCAAGATGGAGTCACTCAGAGCAGTGATAGCGAACCAGGAAGAAGGGGACTATATGGTGTCCCTGGACATCAAGGATGCTTACCTCCATGTCCCAATTTGCCCTTCTCACCAAGGGTACCTCAGGTTCGTGGTACAAAACTGTCACTATCAGTTTCAGACGCTGCCGTTTGGATTGTCCACGGCACCCCGGGTCTTTACCAAGGTACTGGCCGAAATAATGATTCTTCTTCAAAGAAAAGGCGTCTTAATTATCCCTTACTTGGACGATCTCCTGATAAGGGCAAGGTCCAGAGAACAGTTGGAGGTCGGAGTAGCACTATCTCAAGTAGTTCTACGACAGCACGGGTGGATTCTAAATATTCCAAAATCGCAGCTGTCTCCGACGACACGTCTGCTGTTCCTAGGGATGATTCTGGACACAGTCCAGAAAAAGGTGTTTCTCCCGGAGGAGAAAGCCAGGGAGTTATCCGAGCTAGTCAGGAACCTCCTAAAACCAGGAAAAGTGTCAGTGCATCATTGCACAAGGGTCCTGGGAAAAATGGTGGCTTCTTACGAAGCGATTCCATTCGGCAGATTTCACGCAAGAACTTTTCAGTGGGATCTGCTGGAAAAATGGTCCGGATCGCATCTTCAGATGCATCAGCGGATAACCCTGTCTCCAAGGACAAGGGTGTCTCTTCTGTGGTGGCTGCAGAGTGCTCATCTACTAAAGGGCCACAGATTCGGCATTCAGGACTGGGTCCTGGTGACCACGGATGCCAGCCTGAAAGGCTGGGGAGCAGTCACACAAGGAAAAAATTTCCAGGGAGTGTGATCAAGTCTGGAGACTTCTCTCCACATAAATGTACTGGAGCTAAGAGCAATTTACAATGCTCTAAGCTTAGCAAGACCTCTGCTTCAAGGTCAGCCGGTATTGATCCAGTGGGACAACATCACGGCAGTCGCCCACGTAAACAGACAGGGCGGCACAAGAAGCAGGAGGGCAATGGCAGAAACTGCAAGGATTCTTCGCTGGGCGGAAAATCATGTGATAGCACTGTCAGCAGTGTTCATTCCGGGAGTGGACAACTGGGAAGCAGACTTCCTCAGCACGACCTCCACCCGGGAGAGTGGGGACTTCATCGGGAAGTCTTCCACATGATTGTGAACCGTTGGGAAAGACCAAAGGTGGACATGATGGCGTCCCGCCTGAACAAAAAACTGGACAGGTATTGCGCCAGGTCAAGAGACCCTCAGGCAATAGCTGTGGACGTTCTGGTAACACCGTGGGTGTACCAGTCGGTGTATGTGTTCCCTCCTCTGCTTCTCATACCTAAGGTACTGAGAATTATAAGACGTAGAGGAGTAAGAACTATACTCGTGGCTCCGGATTGGCCAAGAAGGACTTGGTACCCGGAACTTCAAGAGATGCTCACAGAGGACTCATGGCCTCTGCCGCTAAGAAGGGACTTGCTTCAGCAAGTACCATGTCTGTTCCAAGACTTACCGCGGCTGCGTTTGACGGCATGGCGGTTGAACGCTGGATCCTAAGGGAAAAAGGCATTCCGGAAGAGGTCATTCCTACCCTGGTCAAAGCCAGGAAGGAGGTGACCGCACAACATTATCACCACATGTGGCGAGGATATGTTGCGTGGTGTGAGGCCAGGAAGGCCCCACGAAGAAGTTTCAACTCGGTCGATTCCTGCATTTCCTGCAAACGGGAGTGTCTATGGGCCTCAAATTGGGGTCCATTGGGGTTCAAATTACGGCCCTGTCGTTTTTCTTCCAGAAAGAATTGGCTTCAGTTTCCTGGGGTCCGGAAGTTTGTCGGGGGAGTGCTGCATATGCAGCCCCCTTTTGTGCCTCCAGTGGCACTGTGGGATCTCGGCGTAGTTCTGGGATTCCTCAAATCACATTGGTTTGAACCGCTCAAATCTGTGGATTTGAAGTGTCTCACGTGGAGAGTGACCATGATGTTGGCCCTGGCCTCGGCCGGGCGAGTGTCAGAATTGGCGGCTTTGTCTCACAAAAGCCCATATCTGATTGTCCATTCGGACAGGGCAGAGCTGCGGACTCGTCCCCAGTTTCTCCCTAAGGTGGTGTCAGCGTTTCACCTGAACCAGCTTATTGTGGTGCCTGCGGCTGCTAGGGACTTGGAGGACTCCAAGTTGCTGGATGTTGTCAGGGCCCTGAGAATATAGGTTTCCAGGACGGCTGGAGTCAGGAAAACTGACTTGCTGTTATCCTGTATGCACCCAACAAACTGGGTGCTCTTGCTTCTAAGCAGACGATTGCTAGTTGGATGTGTAGTACAATTCAGCTTGCACATTCTGTGGCAGGCTTGCCACAGCCAAAATATGTAAATGCCCATTCCACAAGGAAGGTGGGCTCATCTTGGGCGGCTGCCCGAGGGGTCTCGGCTTTACAACTTTGCCGAGCTGCTACTTGGTCAGGGGCACACCCTGGCTGAGGAGGACCTGGAGTTCTCTCACTCGGTGCTGCAGAGTCATCCGCACTCTCCCGCCCGTTTGGGAGCTTTGGTATAATCCCCATGGTCCTGACGGAGTCCCCAGCATCCACTTAGGACGTCAGAGAAAATAAGAATTTACTTACCGATAATTCTATTTCTCGTAGTCCGTAGTGGATGCTGGGCGCCCATCCCAAGTGCGGATTGTCTGCAATACTTGTACATAGTTATTGTTACAAAAATCGGGTTATTATTGTTGTGAGCCATCTTTTCAGAGGCTCCGCTGTTATCATGCTGTTAACTGGGTTCAGATCACAGGTTGTACAGTGTGATTGGTGTGGCTGGTATGAGTCTTACCCGGGATTCAAAATCCTTCCTTATTGTGTACGCTCGTCCGGGCACAGTATCCTAACTGAGGCTTGGAGGAGGGTCATAGGGGGAGGAGCCAGTGCACACCACCTGATCCTAAAGCTTTTACTTTTGTGCCCTGTCTCCTGCGGAGCCGCTATTCCCCATGGTCCTGACGGAGTCCCCAGCATCCACTACGGACTACGAGAAATAGAATTATCGGTAAGTAAATTCTTATTTTTACCCCATTTAGTAATTAGGTGTAATTTTTGTTCTTGTTACCACAGTGCATTACCTTACTCTTGTCTGTGTTGAAGCGCATTCTCCATTTGGCTGCCCATGCTTCTAATTTAACTAAGTCGTTCTGAAGAGACTCTGCATCCTCCTCTGTATTTATAGCCTTACACAATTTGGTATCATCTGCAAAAATTGACACCATGCTCTCTAGACCTTCTGTTAGGTCGTTAATGAAAATATTGAACAATAGCGGTCCTAATACTGAGCCTTACGGCACACCACTTGGCACTTCAGTCCAAGTTGAAAAAGATCCATTAACCACAACGCGCTGCTCCCTATTATCTAACCAGTTTTTGACCCAAGTGCATATTGTGCTTCCTAGCCCTGATTCTTGTAGCTTGTAGATAAGTCTCATGTGTGGTACAGTATCGAACGCTTTGGCAAAGTATAAAAAGATTACATCCACGTCTTTACCCTGATCTAGGTTTGCGCTTACTGTTTCATAAAAGCCAAGTAAGTTGGTTTGACAGGATCGGTCCTTCATAAACCCATGTTGATTCCTTTTAATGACCTTATTGACTTCAAGGAACTTCTGAATACTATCTCTTAGAATACCTTCCAATACTTTCCCCACTATAGATGTAAGACTAACTGGTCTATAATTACCTGGTTCAGCTTTACTTCACTTTTTGAATATAGGCACTACTTCCGCTATACGCCAGTCTTTGGGAACCATACCTGATATAACTGAATCATTAAAGATCAAAGATAGCGGTTTTGCCAGTTCAGAGTGAAGCTCCATTAGAACCCTTGGGTGAATACCATCGGGCCCTGGTGATTTATTTATCTTTAAATGTTTTAATCGGTCACAGACTACTTCCTCGCTTAAATAAGTACCTATCAGTGGGATATTCTCATTATTGAGATTGTGTGTCAGTCCCTGAATTGGGTCCTCTCTAGTGAATACTGTTGAAAAAAACTCATTTAGTGTGTCCGCTATGTCATTATCATTTTTGCTTAAGACTCCCAACTTGTCTTTTAAAGGGCCTATACTCTCCTTCTTTAATCTCTTGCTATTAATGTATTTAAATAATTTTTGGGGATTCGCTTTGCTTTCCTTTGCTACTAGTTTTTCAGTATCTACTTTAGCCGCTCTTATTTCCTTTTTGCAAATTTTGTTACATTCCTTATAGTGCTGAAATGACTCTGCTTCCCCGTCAGATTTGTATTTTTTAAATGCTCGCCTTTTCTTGCCCATAAGTTCCTTGATCTTTTTGTTAAGCCACATCGGTTTATGATTTTTATTCCTTTTTTTGCTGCTCATAGGAATAAATTTGAGTGTATTTTTAGCTAGCAGGAATTTTAGTACCTCCCATTTCTCCGTAGTATTTTTTCCTAAAAACAAACCTTCCCATTCAATATCCCTGAAAAATACCCTCATCTTTTCAAAATTTGCTTTGCTAAAGTTTAGAGTCCTAGTTGAGCCAATATAGGGCTGTTTATGGAAACTGATATTGAATGTGACCATATTGTGGTCGCTGTTTCCTATGGGTTCCCCTACTATAATACCTGATACCAAATCCCCATTGTTTGTTAATACCAGGTCTAAGATTGCATTGTACCTAGTTGGTTCCTCAATTAGTTGGATTAAGTAGTTATCATTAAGTATGTTTAAAAACATATTGCCCCTAGCAGTATCACATGAATCGTTTTTCCAGTTTATCTCTGGATAGTTAAAATCTCCCATCACTACTATGTCTCCTACTCCTGCTGCTCTTTCAATTTGCTTTAGTAACAATTCCTCACCAGATGCATTGATACCAGGCGGCTTATAGCATACACCCAATACTAACTTTTTTATTCCTTTTTCCCCGCATGCAATTTCTACCCATAATGTCTCGACAGTGTCTACAGTCCCCTCTTGAATATCTTCCCGTATATCAGGTTTTAAAAACGGCTTTACGTAAATACACACCCCTCCACCCTTTTTATTTAGTCTGTCTCTCCTAAACAGTGTATAGCCCTCTAGATTGACTGTCCAATCATGAGATCCATCCCACCAAGTTTCAGTAATGCCTATACAGGTTGAGTATCCCATATCCAAATATTCCGAAATACGGAATATTCAGAAATACGGAATTTTTTGAGTGAGACCGAGATAGTGAAACCTTTGTTTTCTGATGGCTCAATGTACACAAACTTTGTTTAATACACACAGTTATTAAAATATTGTATTAAATGACCTTCAGGCTGTGTGTATAAGGTGTATTTGAGACATAAATTAATTGTGTGAATGTAAACACACTTTGTTTAATGCACTAGGTTATTAAAAATATTAGCTAAAATGACCTTCAGGCTGTGTGTATAAGGTGTATATGATTCATAAATGCATTCTGTGCTTAGACTTAGGTCCCATCACCATGATATCTCATTATGGTATGCAAGTATTCCAAAATACGGAAAAATCTGATATCCAAAATACTTCTGGTCCCAAGCATTTTGGATAAGGGATACTCAACCTGTAATATCATACTGTTTGCTTGCTGCAAGTATTTCTAGTTCACCCTTTTTACCAGTAATGCTTCTGGCGTTTACATACATACAACTAAGATAAGTATTTTCCCTTGCGTTAGGGACACATTTGCATTTAAAACATTCCACATATCCAACCAATCAGGTGTCGGCTGTGCCGACGGAGACACCACCACCATCTGCTCTGCATCCTCCCTAGACGAGCCTTCCGCTTCATACATGTCGACACACACGTACTGACACCCCCACACACACTGGGATATATGAATATGGAGACAGCCCCCCAATAAGGCCCTTTGGAGAGACAGAGAGAGAGTATGCCAGCACACACCCAGCGCCACTAGATACTGAAAACAAAATCCCAGCCTGTACAGCGCTTTTTATATACAATTAGCACCAAATAAATGTGCCCCCCCCCCTTGTTTTTGCCCCGTTACTTGTTCAGCAGGGGAGAGTCTGGGAGCAGCTTCTCTGCAGCATGCTGTGGAGAAAATGGCGCTGGTTAGTGCTGGAGGATCAAGCCCCGCCCCCTCGACGGCGGGCTTCGGTTCCGCTCATTTGTTTATACTGGCGGGTGTTTTATAACATACTGCCTCCGCAGTATCTGATAATGGTGCCAGTTATTTGTGAGGTAATTATTGCTGCCTAGGGCGCCCCCCCCTGCGCCCTGCACCCTTGCTGTGCCTGTGTGTGTGTGCGGGAGCAATGGCGTGCAGCGTGACCGCTACGCGGTACCTCTCTGAAGATCTAAAGTCTTCTGCCGCCTTTGACGTCTTCTTACTTCATATACTTACTCGGCCTCTATCTTCCGGCTCTGTCAGGAGGACGGCGGCGCGGCTCCGGGACGAATAGCGAGGGCGACACCTGTGTTCCGACCCTCTGGAGCTAATGGTGTCCAATAGCCTAAGAAGCAGAGCCCATCAGTCCAGGAAAGTAGGTCTGCTTCTCTCCCCTCAGTCCCACGATGCAGGGAGCCTGTTGCCAGCAGTGCTCCCTGAAAATAAAAAACCTATCAAAAGTCTTTTCAGAAGAGCTCCCCTGCAGTGCGTCCAGTCTGCTCTGGGCACAGGATCTAACTGAGGTCTGGAGGAGGGGCATAGAGGGAGGAGCCAGTTCACACCCATCTAAAGTCTTAGAGTGCCCATGTCTCCTGCGGAGCCCGTCTATACCCCATGGTCCTTACGGAGTCCCCAGCATCCTCTAGGGCGTAAGAGAAAAGATCTACAATATATGTGCCACACACATTCCCTTTCTAAAGGATATTACAAGGCCCTGATCATTAATACAATACTAAACGTTATATCCAGTGACGCTAGCATCAGCTGTTTATATTATAAATGGTAATTTAATATTGGATATGTAACCCTAATTTGAAATATTATTATAAATGGATTACAATAGCAGTGCCTCCACCCAAGCTTTATATCAATGTATATAGGCTTGCTTGGGTAAGCCCAATGAATACCTATATGGGATATGGATTCAATTATATACAATTGACATTCTTTTACCTGTTTTCTCTTCAAGTATTCAAGTCTCCTTTCAGCTTGCTACCAGGAACCGGATGTATGGTATGGTAAGTAAGTAAATTTTATATTATAACATTAATCAACATCATTTATTACTTTCACAATGACCTTAAGCATTATCTATAATAAGACTAGATTTAAAGTTAGTCAAATAAATAATGTATTTATTATAATCTCAAATTATAGACATTTAATACCTAAGAGTGACCCGGGTACTCTAAAGTCAATGATGAGCTCGTTGGGGCCCTTAACTTTAATAAGTGTAGCTATCGTAATGAACTGTTTGTGTATTTCAGACCTTCCAATAGATATTAAGTAGTAGCTGGCTAATCCCTGGTTCTTCTTTATAGTCTATTCCTCTGTATGTATTTCTCACTCGGTGTTACTACCGTCTCTCAAATCCACTGTGTTTATAATCCATATGGGTGATTAGGAGAGCTACTACCAATATTAAAGTCTCAATCTTCGGCTGTTTTCTCCACAATCCGTTTAACTTAAGTGAAATATTACACGGTGCATACTCAAGTAGTACTCCCGGATTAAAATAGGACTCAATTAGGATGTAGAGTAGACTGTAGTTATATTTGGTAGTACTAATTCAGATTTTTAAAGCAGTCCCTTCACTTTTCTTTAATTACTTCTGAATCGCTGAGGTAATATTAGTCCATAGGGTAATGGACTCTCTTTTATATAATCATCCTTGACTCAACAATTTTCTCAATTTCTCTTATGTATTAACTATAGAGAAGGTATTACAGTCTATCAAGATTGTTACATATGTTTCTTAGGTTAAATTTGATATTATTCAGACTTTCCACTAGAGGGAGCTGGCGATCCTTTCATACACCACTATGTCGTATATTGTAATGGGAGGAAACGCTATTGACTCGAGGTGTGATGGATGGATGTGTGGTGCAATCCCACCTCATTTAGTGCGTAGTCACTCCCCCGACTCCTCCTATTGTTGTTATGCCGCTTTCTCTGTTCTGTCTTTCGGCCTGTGTCTCTCTCTGCCCCGCTCACCTACGACGCACCTCACTCCGTGTAGCGGTCACACAAGGGGCTCCGCGTTGCTGACTCCTCATTCAGGTTAGAGGGATCACTCTCCGGCACAATGCACCACCTCCGCAATCAGGCTCCCCACACTGCCTCAGCACTTCTCAGTCCTCTCCTTCTCCCAATCGCGGATAGTCTCCTGGCATGTCCCTGCTCTGCTCCGGAGCTCCGTCTCCGCTCTCCTCAGCAGTTTGTCCGTTGGTTCCCCGTCCCTTCCAACGGCTGGCGGCTGCCTCTCTCCGTTGTGCTCGCGGTCCCCCCTCCTCTGCACGAGGGGTTTCTAGCATGTTCTTTCCCCCTCCCGCGAGTCTCATAGCAAAAGTACTTTCTCAGTTATTGCCACTTGCACACCACAGTCCAATATATATATATATATATATATATATATCATCTATACATCTATTTTCTCCATCCATGTGTACATAGAGGTCTTACCTATATATATTATATACATATACATTTATTACACGGTTATACTTATTTTATTATTATTTAACCAGAGGGTTACAGATATATGAGTTATGTGTCAACCATTATGTATGTTATACTGTTTTTAATTGTTATATCCTCAAGGTGTAACCAATACATTTTATTTTATTTCATATAGCGCTCCCTTGATATTTGTAATATCATCCTTTCTAAAGTATAGGTGGGAAGGTCAGTGAAAGTGATTCTTCGCTCGGGATCCTCTTGAACCAGGGGGGTCAGTCCGAGTTGATCGCTAGCTGCCGTTGTTCGCAGTGCAGCGATCAGGCTAAAATTTGGCATTTGTGCACATGCGTATGCACCGCAATGCGCAGGCGTATCGTACAGGTACAATGAGCATTGTGGGTTTGCACAGAGTCTAACGAACATTCCTGTCGCACGGCCGAACGCAGGCATGCTGCGTTGAAATGAGTGAAATGAGTGTTTGGAAAAACGCAGGCATGGCTGAAAAAACGCAGGCGTGGCAGGGCGTTCGCTGGGCGGGGGTGTGATGTCAAAAGCCGTCCCTCCGTCGTTAGAATCAACGCACACGAAGAGTAACTACAGGGCTGGACTTGTTTTGCACAAAATGATTTTGCAGGCGCCCTGCTGCACAAGCGTTCGCACTTCTGCAAAGCGAAAATACATTCCCCGGTGGGCGGTGACAATGCGTTTGCCCGGCTGCTAAAAACTGCTAGCGAGCAATCAACTCGGAATGACCCCCCAGATCTCACTGTTGGAACCCCTGGCAGAGGGACAAGGAACCCCAACCCCAGAGACCCACCACAATAGTCTCCTCACTGTCACGATCCGGGTATCTGGACGCCATTTCTTACCCATCAGATGCCTCCTAAGGCTGGCTCAGCGCTCCAGGACCGGATCCCATCTGTTATCCTGATGTGTACATTCCTGTATCCTCTCCTGTCACTCTGGGACGCTGTCACAGTGGACGCCATGTTGCACCTGGCATGGCGTCTCCCGCGGCCTCCGCCGCCGTCCCTGGACTTCTGCATGCAGAGTGTCTGGGTGGCGATTGCGTCGGCCGCGGCCTCCGCTGTGTCCGCGTGGTTGGATGTGCATTTGTCAGCCTGGCGCCTCCTGTCTCCAGTGGCCGACGCCGCCATTACTGTTTTCATTACCACATGGATTACAAACCAAACTTCCCTCCAAGTGTCTGCATGGGCACAGCCATCTTGGATTCTGTCAGCTGATAATTTACTCCAATCTGTTGTCAGTATTGTTAATCTGCATAATTGCCTAGCCAATCCCTTCCTTGCTGCAGGTATAAATACACTGTGCCTGAGCAAGGAAGGCGTCAGTGCTTTGGTTGTCAAACCTAGTTCCTGTTTGTCTCTCTCCTGTGATTGTCTTCCAGGTTCCAGCTCCTGTCTCAAGACTTCCACCATAGAGACCCGCACCAGCATTCCACCTGCGGTGTAGCCTGACTCTCCAATCCATTGTGGATTCATCTGTTTCCAGCTACAACATTACCTGCTTCCAGCCCAGCTTCCAGCAGAGTACAGCTTCTCTTAAAGGGCCGGTGTCCTTTCTACACTTTACCACTCTCCACCGGTATTATTATTTCTCCACTCTCAAGTTCTACATTTCAGCTCATATTTCATCGCTCCCAAGTTCATTTATTATTTAACTGGTTCCAGCCAGTATCCACTCCGTGCTAACAACAGTCTGGTTCCAGCCAGTATCCACAGCAGCCGTTTTATCTTCAGCAACCCAGCTTTTCCTGGAACACCAGCTGGTACAATCCTGGGTTATCTCCATTGCTACAGTCGGGCCTGGTAAGGACTTTCCATCTAGAAGATTATTAGAACTATCTCACACTACCAGTGCCCTGTGGCTCCTGCCACCCTGTAGTACCCAGGAACTGTATTTATTCTTTGCTGACTTTTATGTTTTCTTTTACTGCTGCTGTGTTGCGGAGTTGTCATAATAAACATCATTGACTTTTATCCAAGTTGTCGTGGTCACGCCTTCGGGCAGTTATTATTCATGTTACTTACATGTCCAGGGGTCTGATACAACCTCCCAGGTTCCGGTACATCTCAGCCCCTACAACTGAGGCTGCCTCCCGTCAGCTCAGGCCCTCAGTTGTGACAGTAAGCACTGACCTAATGAATCCAGCCGGAGACCAGGATCAAGCGGCCAGGCCGATGCAAGAACTGGCAGCCCGACTAGAACATCAGGAGGCTGCACAGGGCCACATCATCCGCTGTCTCCAGGATCTCTCTACTCGGCTGGATGGGATTCAGACAACTCTCCGTGGATCAGGCGCGTCTGGTGCGTCAACCACAGTGACTCCAGCTATAACCCCACCCACCTTACCCATTTCTGCTCCACGTCTTCATCTTCCAACGCCAGCAAAATTTGACGGATCTCCAAGATTCTGCAGGGGATTTCTCAACCAGTGTGAGATTCAGTTTGAGCTACAACCTGGCAATTTTCCCAGTGACCGTACAAAAATTGCCTACATTATTTCTCTTCTCAGTGGCTCAGCCCTTGATTGGGCATCACCGTTATGGGAGAGGTCCGACACCCTGCTATCTTCTTACACTGCATTCGTCTCAACATTCAGGCGCATCTTCGACGAGCCAGGCCGGGTAACCTCAGCTTCATCCGAGATTCTCCGTTTACGCCAGGGGTCACGTACTGTAGGACAATATCTGATACAGTTCCAGATCCTGGCATCCGAACTGGCATGGAACGACGAGGCCCTGTATGCTGCATTCTGGCATGGCTTATCTGAGTGTATTAAAGATGAGTTAGCTACCAGAGACTTACCCTCTAAGTTAGATGAGCTAATCTCACTCTGCACGAAAGTTGATTTACGTTTCAGAGAGAGAGCAACTGAGCGTGGAAGATCATCTGCTCCAAAATCTTCTGCTCCTCCTCCTCGCCAACTGTCACCAACTAAAGATGAGCCCATGCAAATTGGCCGTTCCCGTTTAACTCCTGCTGAGCGCCGAAGACGTCTCTCTGAGTCTCTCTGTCTTTACTGTGCAGCTCCGTCTCACACCATCAATGCCTGTCCCGAACGTCCGGGAAAACTCCAAACCCTAGCTCGCCCAGGAGAGGGCCGGCTAGGAGTAATGATCTCCTCTCCATCTCCTCATGATTGTAATCTCCCAGTGTCGCTCCAAATTGCTCAACGTTATCGGAACGTCATTGCCCTCCTTGATTCCGGAGCAGCTGGGAACTTTATTACCGAAGCCTATGTTAAACGGTGGTCCCTACCCACCGAGAGACTTCCTTCGTCCATTTCTTTAACTGCCGTGGATGGCAGCAAAATTTTTGATGCAGTTATTTCTTTAAGGACTCTACCAGTTCGTCTGAGAGTGGGAGTTCTTCATTCCGAACTTATTTCTTTTTTAGTGATTCCAAGAGCCACACATCCTGTGGTCCTGGGCCTTCCATGGCTCCGTCTTCACAATCCTACAATTGATTGGACGACTACGCAAATCCTGGCATGGGGTTCCTCCTGTGCTGAGACATGTTTGTTTAAAGTATTGCCTGTCTGTTCTTCCTCCCCCAGGTCGTCTGATGTTCCACCTCCTCCATATCAAGATTTCACGGATGTGTTCAGTAAAGCTTCTGCTGATATCCTTCCTCCTCATAGAGAATGGGACTGCCCGATTGATCTCGTTCCAGGGAAGGTTCCACCTCGAGGCCGAACTTATCCGTTGTCTCTGCCTGAGACGCATTCTATGGAGGAATACATTAAAGAGAACCTAGCAAAGGGGTTCATTCGACCTTCTTCTTCTCCAGCCGGCGCAGGCTTCTTTTTTGTAAAAAAGAAAGATGGTGGTCTGCGGCCGTGCATCGACTACAGAGGTTTGAACGACATTACCATCAAGAACCGTTATCCTTTACCCCTGATTACTGAGCTCTTTGACAGAGTTAGCGGAGCTACCATCTTTACAAAGCTGGACTTGAGAGGTGCATACAATCTCATCCGGATCCGTGAGGGTGACGAGTGGAAGACCGCCTTTAACACCCGTGACGGACATTATGAGTACCTCGTCATGCCCTTCGGATTGAGCAATGCTCCAGCTGTCTTCCAGCATTTTGTCAATGAGATCTTCAGAGACATTCTATACCGTCATGTCGTGGTCTATCTAGACGATATCCTCATTTTTGCCAACGATTTAGAGGAACATCGTTTTTGGGTTAAAGAGGTTCTGTCCCGTCTCCGTGTCAATCATCTCTATTGCAAATTAGAGAAATGCGTCTTTGAAGTCAAGTCCATTCCGTTTCTAGGGTACATTGTGTCCGGTTCCGGACTAGAGATGGATCCTGAGAAACTACAAGCAATCCAAAATTGGCCGGTACCCTTAACCCTCAAAGGGGTCCAGAGGTTCTTAGGGTTCGCCAACTATTACCGAAAGTTTATACGAGACTTTTCCACCATTGTGGCGCCTATTACTGCTTTCACTAAGAAGGGTGCTAACCCGTCCAAGTGGTCTGAAGAAGCCATGCAAGCATTTCATCTTTTAAAACAAAGGTTCATCTCTGCGCCTGTTCTGAAACAGCCTGACATCGACTCTCCTTTCATCTTAGAGGTGGATGCCTCCTCCGTTGGAGTAGGAGCGGTGTTATCTCAGAGGGCTAAAGATGGCCATTTACACCCTTGCAGTTTCTTCTCCCGGAAGTTCTCCCCAGCTGAGCGCAACTATGCCATTGGCGACCAGGAGTTGCTAGCCATCAAGCTCGCTCTAGAAGAGTGGAGGTATCTGTTGGAGGGAGCTTCTCATTCAATCACCATACTTACAGACTACAAGAACCTTTTATATCTGAAAGGCACACAATGTCTCAACCCTCGTCAGGCCAGATGGGCACTTTTATTTTCCAGGTTCGACTTTAAACTCCAGTTCTGTCCGGGCTCTCAGAATCGCAAGGCCGATGCCCATTCCCGCTCATGGGAGCAAGAAAATGAGTCAGAGTCTTCAGACAAGCATCCTATTATAAATCCATTGGCATTCTCCACGGTAGGGATGGACTCTACGCCCCCATCAGGGAAAAGTTTTGTGAAACCGATGCTAAGGAAGAAGCTCATGCATTGGGCCCATGCTTCCCGTTTTGCCGGACATACAGGTATCCAAAAAACCCTGGAGTTTATCTCTAGGTCCTATTGGTGGCCAACTCTGAAAAAGGACGTCTTGGAGTTTATTGCATCTTGCCCAAAGTGTGCTCAACATAAGGTATCCCGCCAGTCGCCTGCGGGGCAACTGGTTCCACTATCTGTTCCCCGTCGACCTTGGACCCATTTGTCGATGGATTTTATTACAGATTTACCCATGTGCAACAAGTTCAATACCATCTGGGTGGTAGTTGACCGGTTCACCAAGATGGCACACTTCATTCCTCTCACCGGTCTTCCGTCAGCTTCCAAGTTGGCTCAAGTATTCATACAAGAGATCTTCCGACTCCATGGTCTTCCTGAAGAAATTATCTCAGATCGAGGAGTTCAATTCACAGCCAAATTCTGGCGAAGTTTATGTCAAGTCCTCCAAGTCAAGCTAAAGTTTTCCACGGCTTACCATCCTCAGACCAATGGTCAAACCGAGAGGGTGAATCAGGACTTGGAGGCCTTCCTCCGCATCTATGTGTCCTCCTCTCAAGATGACTGGGTTCAATTACTTCCCTGGGCCGAGTTCTGTCATAACAACCAGTATCATTCTTCATCTGCTTCAACACCATTCTTCACTAACTTTGGATTCCACCCTAAAGTCCCTGAGTTCCAACCGCTTCCAGCAACTTCTGTTCCCGCAGTGGATATCACCTTGCATCAGTTTGCCAATATCTGGAAGAGCGTACGATCAGCTCTGCTCAAGGCATCGTTCAGGTACAAGAAGTTTGCGGATAAGAAGCGTCAAGCAGTTCCTGCTCTCAAGGTGGGTGATCGGGTATGGTTATCCACGAAGAATTTGAGGTTAAGAGTTCCCAGTATGAAGTTTGCACCTCGCTATATCGGTCCTTTCAAGATTGAACAAGTCATCAATCCTGTTGCTTACAGACTCCAGTTGCCTCCCTTCTTAAAAATACCCAGGACATTCCATGTTTCCCTGTTGAAACCGCTGATCTTGAATCGGTTTCATTCCTCACTTCCTCCAACTCCGAAAGTCCAAACTCAACGAGGCGTTGAGTATGAAGTGGCCAAGATCCTGGACTCACGTCACCGTTACGGTCAACTACAATATCTTATTGACTGGAAGGGTTATGGTCCTGAGGAACGTTCATGGACCAATGCTTCTGATGTCCATGCTCCTGCCTTGGTCTGGAGATTCCATTCCAAGTTTCCTCAAAAGCCAAAGAAGTGTCCTGGGGCCACTCCTAAAGGGGGGGGGGTGCTGTCACGATCCGGGTATCTGGACGCCATTTCTTACCCATCAGATGCCTCCTAAGGCTGGCTCAGCGCTCCAGGACCGGATCCCATCTGTTATCCTGATGTGTACATTCCTGTATCCTCTCCTGTCACTCTGGGACGCTGTCACAGTGGACGCCATGTTGCACCTGGCATGGCGTCTCCCGCGGCCTCCGCCGCCGTCCCTGGACTTCTGCATGCAGAGTGTCTGGGTGGCGATTGCGTCGGCCGCGGCCTCCGCTGTGTCCGCGTGGTTGGATGTGCATTTGTCAGCCTGGCGCCTCCTGTCTCCAGTGGCCGACGCCGCCATTACTGTTTTCATTACCACATGGATTACAAACCAAACTTCCCTCCAAGTGTCTGCATGGGCACAGCCATCTTGGATTCTGTCAGCTGATCATTTACTCCAATCTGTTGTCAGTATTGTTAATCTGCATAATTGCCTAGCCAATCCCTTCCTTGCTGCAGGTATAAATACACTGTGCCTGAGCAAGGAAGGCGTCAGTGCTTTGGTTGTCAAACCTAGTTCCTGTTTGTCTCTCTCCTGTGATTGTCTTCCAGGTTCCAGCTCCTGTCTCAAGACTTCCACCATAGAGACCCGCACCAGCATTCCACCTGCGGTGTAGCCTGACTCTCCAATCCATTGTGGATTCATCTGTTTCCAGCTACAACATTACCTGCTTCCAGCCCAGCTTCCAGCAGAGTACAGCTTCTCTTAAAGGGCCGGTGTCCTTTCTACACTTTACCACTCTCCACCGGTATTATTATTTCTCCACTCTCAAGTTCTACATTTCAGCTCATATTTCATCGCTCCCAAGTTCATTTATTATTTAACTGGTTCCAGCCAGTATCCACTCCGTGCTAACAACAGTCTGGTTCCAGCCAGTATCCACAGCAGCCGTTTTATCTTCAGCAACCCAGCTTTTCCTGGAACACCAGCTGGTACAATCCTGGGTTATCTCCATTGCTACAGTCGGGCCTGGTAAGGACTTTCCATCTAGAAGATTATTAGAACTATCTCACACTACCAGTGCCCTGTGGCTCCTGCCACCCTGTAGTACCCAGGAACTGTATTTATTCTTTGCTGACTTTTATGTTTTCTTTTACTGCTGCTGTGTTGCGGAGTTGTCATAATAAACATCATTGACTTTTATCCAAGTTGTCGTGGTCACGCCTTCGGGCAGTTATTATTCATGTTACTTACATGTCCAGGGGTCTGATACAACCTCCCAGGTTCCGGTACATCTCAGCCCCTACAACTGAGGCTGCCTCCCGTCAGCTCAGGCCCTCAGTTGTGACACTCACGTTTGGATGGTGACATATAGTTTATTATTCGGGAAAATTAGTCACCACTCTGGAATCGAGGGGTTAACAGGCAAATGTGCTTCACAATATAATGAAAACAACGCAAGCCAGCAATAGTATTGCCAATATAACCACAGTAGTAATATGAATGAAAGGTCACAGTGTACTAATATTATACCCTCATTTACTTTAAACGTATTGATGACCTGTACTTCTTGAACATGTACACACGGTGGCAGGATAATCCTAGTTGTCACTATAAATTTGCTTTACTTGAGCATCTACTCAGTTCGTAGCTGGCCTGAAGTAGCAAAGAGTCCCTTTAAGTCTCTTTCTAACCAGAACACTCTGCAAATTAAAGTCTCAAAGGTAGGAGGTGAGGCGGATTAATCGCAGTCAATAGCAAGATTTACCACAGTTCAGTAATGCTAAAGATCAGGCAGCAAATGTAGCATATAAGGTAAGCAGTTCGGTGAAAAAAATGGCATACAGATTCCTGACAGTGCTCAGTCAATAAGAGAAACATGCATATGCTGATATTTAGGTGTAATCTGTTGTAGTAGAAAGCAAGTAAGTAAGCAAGTGGGTAAACAGTATCATGCAAGTTCAAGCAGGGGTCATTAAGCATGAGCGAGCAAGCAAATGCAGGATGGAGGCATGTAGACATGTAGATAATTAAGCAGTTCAGAAGCAGTAATGAGTTTCAGCACCAAACTTTCCTTATGCAGGAGTGACCGGTAGATTGCAGGCAAGGTATAATAAAGCTGGCTGATACAAGCTGTGGAGTGTCTAAAATACACAAGGGGTCCGCTCTTTCCTGTCACCCTGTTCACTAAGGCAGTTTAGAGTTACTTTTGCCACCTGGCGCCTGCCTTTCCTGAGGTAAATTATATCCAAAAAGGGTCGTGTTGGTCATTAAATGGAGTCCCCTGATGAAAGGTACAATATTTAATACTGTCCAGTACTCTTAATAGCTGTGTCTGCCAAGTAAAAAGAAGAGCATCTCTCTGTCTCATCTGACCCCTATTCAGCTGTGTATGCGGAGCTGGGTGATTGGGTTTCTAACTGAGGGCATTAGCTGGAGTGTCTGTGCGTCAGAGGTAGGTACCTGCTATCAGCGGCCTCACCCACTCCCCTCTATCACCTGAGACCTTTCCTGGCAGCTTCTCTCAGTACTGGGCAGGCAGGTGTCACTGCAGCAGCTGGCAGCTCTCACAGCGGTCTTAGTGGCGGCTCCGCTCTCCACAGTGTCTCCTCACAGCGGTCTCCTCAGCGGCAGCTCTGCTCTCCACTGCGTGACTCCTCACAGCGGTCTCCTCAGCGGCAGCTCTGCTCTCCACAGTGTGTCTCCTCACAGCGGTCTCAGCGGCAGCTCTGCTCTCCACAGCGTGTCTCCTCACAGCAGTCTTCTCAGCGGCAGCTCTGCTCTCCACAGCATGTCTCCTCAGCGGCAGCTCTGCTCTCCACAGCGTGTCTCCTCACAGCAGTCTCCTCAGCGGCGGCTCTGCTCTCCACAGTGTGTCTCCTCACAGCGGTCTCCTCAGCGGTGGCTCCAATCTCAACAGCGTGTCTCCTCACAGTGGTCTGCTCAGCGGCGGCTCCACTCTCAACAGCGTGTCTCCTCACAGTGGTCTCCTCAGCGGCGCCTCCACTCTCCACAGAGTGTCTCCTCACAGTGGTCTCCTTAGCGGCAGCTCCACTCTCCACAGCATGTCTCCTCTCACAAACACTGGTGTGAACCCGCCTCCTCTTTTTCCCGCTCTGCCACATCAAAACTCCATCAGCCTTCTCACTCCCTTCTACATTATAAGTAAGTCTAAGGGTCCTAGTGCCTGTCTGCTCACTGGTCCTGCTGGCGTCTCCCAGGCAACAGCAGAAGGGAGTGTTAACCCCTTCAGCATTAACAGGATGGGTAGTAATCGAAGATCAGCAAGGGGAAAATGAGGGGGCCTTACTCATGTCTTATCCAGTCCGACAGTTGCCTGCAATGCATACCCTTTGTAGTACAAATTAAGGGGGTCCAGTTCAGAGTGTCACTCATTTACTGGTGGTGTATCCCAAATTACAGAGCTTAGAGACTGATTCATGGACGCAGCTAAATATTGTTAATGCAGCTGAGACGTCTTGTGTAAATAGACACCACTCCAGCTGATTCTGTAATCCGCTGCTGGGTCTAGTGCTCCAGCATCGGATCACTCTGTGGTACCATCGGTCATTTGAGTAACAGTTGATTTGCTCAGCTGCCATATTATCCTCGATTTGATGCTATTTTAATATGAAATGGACATTTTTTATGTGTCTATGATTATCAGTATTTATTAAATATATTATGTTTTCCTTAGCGTTCTGGTCCGCAGTTATTAGATTGTTTCTTGAGTGTTATATGTTAATACGTATTTGCAATAAGTGCTGCATTTTCCCTTTTGATTAAATTTTATTTTTTATTGGAGTTTGCCCCTCTCCCATACAGCGTCACATTGGCAGGTTGTGACCACTCCGTCAGCGATTAAAGGGATATGTTTACTGTTTTTTGGTCATAGGGAGGCCAATCACGGGCATTATTTCAATCCCAGGTTTCGGGATTGAAAAATGGTCAATCCCGGGATTGGCTTGATTCCTGTGTGGCCGCCCCCAAACCCCCAGCCCCACCGCGCACACATAACTCACCATACCACACAGGTGGGAGGGTGGGTCACTTCCTCCGGGTGCAGCGGGTGACAGGCGGCTGCCAGCGCTCCCTTCCCCTGGGTTTGGCGATGTCCGTGTGTGGGTGACGGGCGGCTGGCTGCGCATCGTGACCTCTGAATTCATGTCACGCTGCGCAGGTGGAGCCGGGCAGCGTCTGAGCCTCCTGAGGACGCTCAACGCTGCCCAACACTGAAAAAACTAGGAGCTTTCTAATCCCGAAATCCCTGGGATTGGACAATTTTAGGCCTAAATCCCAGGATCCCCCGATCCTTGGATTGGCCACATTAATTGGTCATTTGTGGGGGGTTTTGTAATCGCCACCAAGAAAGAATTTATGGTTCTGCTTCAGCATGAATCTACCTTTCCAAAGCAGCAAAAAGCCGGCTTCTCCATATGGGTTCTACATATGGATTTTCATAATGAGGGGCCTTATTCCAGTTCAGTTCTAAATTTGCAAAATTGCAGATCAGCCGATTATCAGCTGCCTGCGCTGTGAACGCATTGCGCGTGTGTGGCCCGCAATTTGCAATTCTTCTGCGATTGCATCTTGCCGGGATGCGATTGCAGGTTGATTGACAGGCAGTGGGTGTTTGTGGTTGTACACATGGCGATTGCAGGAATTGGTTGAGAAAACGCAGTAGTGTCATAGCCCTTTTCGGGGCGAGCATCTGACATCAGCTGCCATTACTGCGTGTTAAAACATGGCGCCCAGTGCGACTGCACTCTCATTATTCTGAGTAGTCCTGAGTCATCCGCAACTGCTCAATTTTTGCGATGCATTTGCAATTCTCATAATTGCAAATGCATCGCTGGGTGGCTTGTTCTGTGATGGGCGGCTCTTGCTGTGCGATTCTCCGGAGTGGCAGTTCTGCTACAATCGCAGAACTTGAATAAGGCCCAAAATTTGCACTTGAGAATGATCATGTATTTTTTTTTCCTTTTACTTGTTTGAATGAAATGCATATTAAAGTAGATAACCTACTGAATCAGATGAAAGGACCCCTGTGTTTTGATGCTAGAATGGGGAGATCTGGGCATTAGAGCACCCTGAGCAGAGGAAAAAATAAGATTTGAAACCTACCGGTAAATCTATTTCTCCTAGTCCGTAGAGGATGCTGGGGACTCCGTAAGGACCATGGGGTATAGACGGGCTCCGCAGGAGATAGGGCACCTAAAAAGAACTTTGACTATGGGTGTGCACTGGCTTCTCCCTCTATGCCCCTCCCCCAGACCTCAGTTAGAGAACTGTGCCCAGAGGAGATGGACAATACAAGGCAGGATTTAGAAATCCAAGGGCAAGATTCATACCAGCCCACACCAATCATACCATGTAACCTGGAACATACATAACCAGTTAACCGTATGAACAACAACAGTAACGGTCCAAGACCGATTCCAACTGTAACAGAACCCTTATGTAAGCAACAACTATATACAAGTCTTGCAGAGTTTCCGCACTGGGACGGGCGCCCAGCATCCTCTACGGACTAGGAGAAATAGATTTACCGGTAGGTTTAAAATCTTATTTTCTCTTACGTCCTAGAGGATGCTGGGGACTCCGTAAGGACCATGGGGTTTATACCAAAGCATCCAATCGGGCGGGAGAGTGCGTATGACTCTGCAGCACCGACTGAGCAAACGCTAGGTCCTCATCAGCCAGGGTATCAAACTTGTAGAATTTAGCAAAAGTGTTTGACCCCGACCAAGTCGCCGCTCGGCAAAGTTGTAATGCCGAGACGCCTCGGGCAGCCGCCCAAGAAGAGCCCACCTTCCTAGTGGAATGGGCCTTAACCGAATTTGGTATCGGCAATCCAGCCGTAGAGTGAGCCTGCTGAATCGTATTACAGATCCAGCGAGCAATAGTCTGCTTTGAAGCAAGTGCGCCAATCTTATTGGCCGCATACAGGACAAACAGAGCCTCTGTTTTCCTAATTCTAGCCGTCCTGGCTACATAAATTTTTAAGGCCCTGACTACGTCCAGGGATCTGGAATCCTCCAGGTCACTTGTAGCCACAGGCACCACAATAGGTTGATTCACATAGAATGAAGAAACCACCTTAGGCAAAAATTGCGGACGTGTCCTCCATTCAGCTCGATCCACATGAAAAATCAAGTAGGGGCTTTTGTGTGACAAAGCCGCCAATTCTAATGCTCGCCTTGCTGATGCCAAGGCCAACAACATGACCACCTTCCAAGTAAGAAATTTCAACTCAACCTTGTTAAGTGGTTCAAACCAGTGATATTAGGAACTGCAACATCACGTTGAGGTCCCACGGTGCCACTGGAGGCACAAAAGGAGGCTGGATGTGTAGCACTCCCTTTACAAACGTCTGGACTTCTGGAAGAGAAGCCAATTCCTTCTGAAAGAAAATCGAGAGGGCCGAAATCTGAACCTTAACAGAGCCTAATTTCAGGCCCATATCCACTCCTGTCTGTAGGAAGTGGAGAAAACGACCCAGATGAAAATCTTCCGTAGGTGCATTCTTGGTCTCACACCAAGCCATTCTTCGTTGGATTCACACCAAGATCTGATGTCTTCTGCCGCCTGATGTCGTCTTGCCTTCTCATACTCACCTGGCTTCTATATTCGGCATCTGTGAGGAGGACGGCGGCGGCGCGGCTCCGGGACGAACCCCAGGTGAGACCTGTGTTCCGACTCCCTCTGCAGCTAATGGTGTCCAGTAGCCTTAGAAACAGAGCCCAACTTGACAAGCCAGCTCTGTTTCTCTCTCCTCAGTCCCACGATGCAGGGAGCCTGTTGCCAACAGGACTCCCTGAAAATAAAAAACCTAACAAAATTCTTTAAAACAGAAAACTCTGGAGTGCTCTCTGCATTGTACCCTTTCTCCTCTGGGCACAAGATCTAACTGTGGTCTGGGGGAGGGGCATAGAGGGAGGAGCCAGTGCAAACCCATAGTCAAAGTTCTTTTTAGGTGCCCTATCTCCTGCGGAGCCCGTCTATACCCCATGGTCCTTACGGAGTCCCCAGCATCCTCTAGGACGTAAGAGAAATGAGGGACGTAACCAGGAGTGTGCGAGGGGGCGGCACCGTTACTGCCCCATGACACTTCCATTTGGCTTGCAGGGTGCAGCAGCCAGTCAGCTTAGGACGCTCTACCCATACAGCCTGTAATTCCTGGTGCTGGCGGTCCAGCCCCCTCAGCATGATGTCACTTGTTCAGGGGCCGGCACAGAGTGCAATAATGCCCCGGTTCGGCACTGGGATAAATTAAATTAAAATTGAGTCTTATTATGTAAAATCTACTATGGACTTAAAAGCAGAAAACATTAAACTATTTTTTTTTATTTAGTTAAGGGGAAAAAATAAAGTTGAGGGAGATATAGACGGAAGATGGTGGGGTAACAGAAGGAAGATAGAGATTCCTTCATGGACAATGCTGCAAAGTCAGATAATGGGGGTAATTCCAAGTTGATCGCAGCAGGAATTTTGTTAGCAGTTGGGTAAAACCATGTGCACTGCAGGGGGGGCAGATATAACATGTGCAGAAAGAGTTAGATTTGGGTGAGTTATTTTGTTTCTGTGCAGGGTAAATACTGGCTGCTTTATTTTTACACTGCAAATTAGATTTCAGATTGAACACACCCCACCCAAATCTAACTCTCTCTGCACATGTTAAATCTGCCTCCCCTGCAGTGCACATGGTTTTGCCCAACTGCTAACAAAATTCCTGCTGCGATCAACTTGGAATTACCCCCAATGTCCGGATCTAGAAGCGTTTCCCCACAGTGTGACCTTGAGTTAAATAGTTGTGGTGGTAAATTATTAAACTGAGGCTAGATGTCCCAGACTTTACAGAGCGAAGCATTGGAGATACTCAGACTGCTAGTCATAACCCACATCTGGCAGATATCTCCGTAAGGGCTGCTCTGGTTGACGGGTTCTGCATTTTCCAGGCACTATTTGATGCAGAAACAGACCCATGATTATGAGAGGCTGAAAGCGGCCTGGGATCAGAGGGGGATAGTACACAACTGCTATGGTGTATGGATGGTGTAATGGTTAGCATAACTGCCTCACAGCACGGGTCATGGGTTTGATTCCCACCATGGCCCTAACTGTGTGGAGTTTGTATATTCTCCCCGTACTTGCGTGGGTTTCCTCCGGGTACTTCGGTTTCCTCCCACAATCCAAAAATATACTGGTAGATTAATTGGCTCCCAACAAAATTAACCCTAGCGTGAATGTGTCTGTGTACATGTGGTAGGGAATATAGATTGTAAGCTCCACTGGGGCAGGGACTGATGTGAATGGCCAAATATTCTCTGTAAAGCGCTGCGGAATATGTGTACGCTATGTAAACAAATGGTAATAAATAAATGATTTCTGGGCACCAGTGTTTTTAATTAGAACACTTGCATAGGCCCCTGGTTTTATTCTGCGCCCTTGTCAGAGATGGGGAAATGTCCATAATATGCAGGCTTGTGATACCATAGTGGCAGCACTGTGGCCTTGGTCTTGAGTTACCTATCTCAGTAAAATGATAAAATGAAGGTGCACAATCTAAATACTAAACACTGCTAATCAGAATAAGTATAATAAACGCTGCAATATAACAGAGAGTAAATTCGAGGTGCTTAGCATAATTTTGGCTGTGCCCTGGACTTAAAAGTTAGTGTTAGGGACCCACCAGATGAGGTCACCTGGTCGCAATTGGTGGGCCCATGTTTTTAGCCAAAATTATGCTAAGCACCTCAAACTTTCTGATTGTGTTTAGTATTTAGAGTGTGTACCTGCATTTTCTCTTTTTCTGTGTTTAAATAAAAGTCTCAGCTTGGTAGCGCATCTCATTATGTTTAGAATTAGGGAGTGCAGTCCAAGGTGCCCCTCCCATATTGCCTTTTTCACTGACTGCTAGTGACACTTTAGGGGTGAATTAACCAGTGGGGTCCATACATTGTAGCCACTTTGGGGCAACAGAAGTAGGATGCATGGCTTGTGTACAGTTACAGTGAAGCCATGTCAATAGATGCTTTTCTCATAATGTTTGTTTTCATCTGGTTTACTCCAAATGTTGCTGGAATTTATTCAAGTAAGCTTAAAGTTCGTGTTTGTCCAGAGACAGTCTTTTACAGTCATCTTAGGTCCCTGTGTGGTCAGAAAAACAATTTCTGGTCTGGTTTCTAGCGCTATGAGGCCCCCTGGTGGCTAAACATGATATAACAGGAACAATACAGGGCCTGTTTCTGAGAAGCAAGCATAGCAGGGGTGCAAGTCTGGACAGCCACAGCAGCACGTTTTATCCGCACAGCTTCATGCATATAGCCGCACCATATTATTATTTTATTATTATTATCCTTTATTTATATGGCGCCACAAGGGTTCCGCAGCGACCAATTACAGAGTACATAAATAATCAAACAGGAAAACAGCAACTTACAGTTGATGACAGTATAGGACAAGTACAGGGTAAATAAACATAGTTACATCAGCAGATGACACTGGAATAAGTATCAGGTGGCAGAACACTGCTGGAGTTGATGCAGTTGAAGATTATTAAAGTAAGAAAAAGGATAAGCACATGAGGGAAGAGGGCCCTACTCGTGAGAGCTTACAGACAGGGGTGACACAGGCGGGGTACATAGAGAGCGTGGAACAGAGGGTTAGGATGAGATTTGGCTGGGTTTGGTGAAGAAGTGGGTCTTAAGAGCCCGTTTGAAGTTTTGTAGAGAGGTGGAGAGTCTGAGGGGGAGAGGTAGGGAATTCCAGAGAAAGGGAGCAGCACGTGAAAAATCTTGGAGGTAGGAGTGGGAAGAGGTAATCAGTAGGCAGGAGAGTCGGCATGCATTAGCAGAGCGAAGAGGACGGGTGGGAGAGTAAAGGGAGATAAGGTCAGAGATGTAGATGGGAGAGGAGTGGGTGAGGGCTTTGTAAGTGAGTGTGAGAAGCTTGAAATGGATTCTGAAATGGAACGGGAGCCAGTGAAGGGCCTGTAGGAGAGGAGAGGTGGACGTAGTGCATTTGGTGAGGAAGATGAGCCGGGCAGCAGCATTGAGGATAGATTGGAGTGGAGAGAGGTATTTGTCAGGAATGCCAGTCAGGAGCAGATTACAGTAGTCCAGTCTGGGGATGACCAGTGAGTGGATAAGGGTGTTAGTAGCATCCTGGGTCAGAAAGGGTCTGATCCTGGAAATAATTTTTAGATGAAAACGGCAGGTTTGTGAGAGGTGCTGAATGTGTGGTTTGAAGGAGAGGGAGAAGTCAAGGATTACTCCAAGACAGCGCACTTGGGGGCTAGAGGAGATAGTAGTGCCATCAATAGATAATGAGATTGTGGGAGGTGAGGTGGTGCGGGAGGGAGGGAAGATGATCAGCTCGGTCTTAGACATGGTAAGTTTAAGAAAGCTCTGGGACATACAGAGATAGGAGAGAGTTGGAGATACGAGTGAGGAGAGCAGGGGAGAGGTCCGGAGAGGAAAGATAGATTTGAGAGTCATCAGCATGAAGATGATATTGGAAATCAAAAGAACTAATAGGCTGGAATGGGTCAAGCAGTGAGTGTGAGGAAAGAACGGAAGTAAGGCGGTTTGTAGACAATACGCTCAAGGAGTTTGGAGGTAAAAGTGAGAAGAGAGATGAGTCGGTAGTTGGAGAGAGAGTTTGGATCAAGGGTAGGTTTTTTAAGAATAGGAGAGATGAGTGCATGCTTGAAGGCAGAGGGGACAGTGCTTGATGACATCTGCTGTTTTTCCGTCCATGGCTGTCATAATTAATATCGCCACTTACACCTACCCCAAGAGATCCATCTGAACAGTCCCACGAACCACACTGAACCCTGGTTACATACTCATGGCACTCCCATGGAATGGTGCTGTTGAATGCGTCTGTCCAGACATCACTCGTTTCATGGATATAGGGCCGAAATTCGGGCTGCCTTGGACTCACGCAGAGATACACAAAGATGAGCAAGGTCTCTACTGGGCACGCGCTGTTTGCTGATGTTCATTAAATGCTCCGCATGCGGTGCTGCGCACAAGTCAAAATCAGGCTCACAGCGACAAAGTATGACATTTTTGTAGCTTTCAATACAACATTATTGTAGGGAAACTGATAGGGGACAAAGGGGGTCATTCTGACCCGATCGCATGCTGCACTTTTTCGCAGCCGTGCGTTCGGGTCGGACCTGCGCATGCGCGTTGGCCGCATTGCACAGGTGCGTTGTTGCCCGGTGACAGCCGTCGCCGGGCAGCGATGCTGCGAACTAACAAAGCGGTCACAGCGGCGACCGCAAGAAGATTGACAGGAGGAAGGCGTTCCCGGGGTGTCAACTGACCGTTTTCTGGGAGTGGTTCGGCGAACGCAGGCGTGTCCAGGCGTTTGGAGGGCGGATGTCTGACGTCACTTCCGAGACCTGCATCGCTGGATCGATCGCACAGGGTAAGTTACTATTACCCTGGTCTAGTTCTACACAAAACTTTTTTTGCATAGTGGGGCTGCACAAGCGTTCGCAGCCTTGCTATTACAAAAAGCCCTCCCCCGTAGTCGGCATCGAGTTGATCGCACGGGCAGCAAAAAGTTGCTACGTGCGATCAACTCGGAATGACCCCCATACTGGCTTGGAACATCTGGACGGAAATGGGATGCCTTTTTCAGATGGATCTTTTACAACCAGCGTGGAATGGGTTTAAGTGACAAAACTAAATATGGCGGATGCAGACGGAAAACAGTGGCGGCCTGGCCATCCACATAAAGACGGACGGATATTCGGCACAGGTGGGCGGGTACACACATGAGTACAAGGTAGTAAGCAGGCTGCCGTGGGTGAATGGAAAAGTGACAGCAGATGCATCCAAGTGTTTTGGCATTCTTGACGAAAGTATCCTGCTCTTTTTCATGTCACATTTTCTTACGGATGGGACCAGATTAAAAGGAAATAGAAAAATAAGAGGAAATTCTTCTTGACAGCAGCCGTTGAGAGGCAGGGTTCACCCACCAGGGGCCCACATTTAGGTTTATCGGTTTGGAGAGGTCCTTTAGTATCATATTTATAGTATCCTCTGTGAGTAAGGGAGGTGGAGGAGCAGCAAGGTGTGCATAGAACGATCGGAACGTATCCTGTTGGTGCCACTGAATACATTCTTTCTTACACACCACCTGGCGGCACCTGTGCCACTTGTCCCAGACACCATGTAGTTCCCCCACTCAGCGAACAGATGTGTTGGGTATTAGAAATGACACCAGGCGCTAAGAGCCACCTACCTTAGATTAAGATTTCAAGCTGCCTTAAAAGGCTTGACACAAGGCCTAAGCGGTCTATGGGGGTCATTCAGAGTTGATTGCAGCAGCAAATTTGTTAGCAGTTGGGCAAAACCATGGGGGTCATTCCGAGTTGATCGCTCGCTAGCTATTTTTTGCAGCGCTGCGATCAGATAGTCGCCGCCTATGGGGGAGTGTATTTTCGCTTTGCAAGTGTGCGAACGCTCGTGCAGCCGAGCGGTACAAAAACAGTTTGCACAGTTTCTGAGTAGGTCTGAACTTACTCAGCCGCTGCGATCACTTCAGCCTGTCCGATCTCAGAATTGACGTCAGACACCCGCCCTGCAAATGCTTGGACACGCCTGCGTTTTTCCAGCCACTCCCTGAAAACGGTCAGTTGACACCCATAAACGCCTTCTTCCTGACAATCTCCTTGCGATCGGCTGTGCGAGTGGATTCTTCGTTAAATCCATCGCCCAGCAACGATCCACTTTGTAGCCGTACGACGCGCCTGCGCATTGCTGTGCATACACATGCGCAGTAGTGACCTGATTGCTGCAAAAAACAGCAGTGTGCGATCAGGTTGGAATGACCCCCTATGTGCACTGCAGGGGGGCAGATATAACATTTGCAGAGAGAGTTAGATTTGGGTGGGTTATATTGTTTCTGTGCAGGGTAAATACTGGCTGCTTTATTTTTACACTGCAATTTAGATTTCAGTTTGAATACACCCCACCCAAATCTAACTCTCTCTGCACATGTTACATCTGCCTCCCCTGCAGTGCACATGGGGGTCATTCCGAGTTGTTCGCTCGCAAGCTGCTTTTAGCAGCTTTGCACACGCTAAGCCGCCGCCTACTGGGAGTGAATCTTAGCTTCTTAAAATTGCGAACGAAAGATTCGCAATATTGCGATAAGACATCTCTGTGCAGTTTCTGAGTAACTCGAAACTTACTCGGCATCTGCGATCAGTTCAGTGCTTGTCGTTCCTGGTTTGACGTCACAAACACACCCAGCGTTCGCCCAGACGCTCCTCCGTTTCTCCAGCCACTCCCGCGTTTTTCCCAGAAACGGTAGCGTTTTTTCCCACACGCCCATAAAACGGCCAGTTTCCGCCCAGAAACACCCACTTCCTGTCAAACACATTACGATCACCAGAACGAGGAAAAAACCGTGAGTAAGATTCCTAACTGCATAGCAAATTTACTTGGCGCAGTCGCAGTGCGAACATTGCGCATGCGCACTAAGCTGAAAATCGCTGCGATGCGAAGAAATTTACCGAGCGAACAACTCGGAATGACCCCCATGGTTTTGCCCAATTGCTAACAAAAATCCTGCTGCGATCAACTTGGAATTACCCCCATGGTTTTGCCCAACTGCTAACAAATTTGCTGCTGTGATCAACTCTGAATTAGGCCCAATGTACTAAGCCTTGGAGAACAATAACGTGAAGAGAGATAAAGAACCAGCCAATCAGCTCCTAACTGCCATGTTACAGGATGTGTTTGAAAAATGACAGGAGCTGATTGGTACTTTATCTCCGTCCAGTTTATCTCTCGCCAAGGCTATGTCCCTTTGCTGAATAAGGGAACGAGAAAAAAAGGCATTTGGTTTCCCCCAGCACACTGAATGATAACAGTAACCAGATATAAATCCCACATAATAATAGAATTCAGAGATCTTCATTACACATATTTGCGCAAATGTGTTAAAAAATGTAATAGGTGAAAAGTGTTAATAGACTGTAAAGGTATGCCACACTAAAGTCATCCAGCTCAGCCAGTCCAGAGGCACCACACCTCACACCTCCATTACCCCAATCTGGGTCTAATATTAACCAGCTAGGAGCCACATGATATGTCTAAGGTAAGAGCTACCTACCTTGGAGCAACCCCATAATGCTCCATGTGGCATGTCAGGGCCTGCACCTCCTCCTAATGCAGGAACCTCTCTGCCTCTCACAACAGACATATATATTGGTAGATGCTCATAGGCGTGCGCAGGGCGGGTGCCTGGTGCGCACAGGCACCCCCTAATGTCCGCCACCCCGATCTCACATGCCTGATGCAGCGATCACCGAGCGGGCTGATTACTGTCCCCTCTGTGCTGCACCCTGTCAGGACTGCATTACTGACCGGACGCCTGGGTTAATCAAGGGTGCCACTGCCACCGGCTTTCGTGATGTGACGTGATGACATCATGCTGTTCGCACGCCCACCCGCCACATGCCCACCTCGCTCCTTCTATTCTATGCCAACGCCAGCCACTGATGAGCAGCATGCAGCCAGCGTTCAATACTGGCAGGCGGCCGGGAGCAGCATTGACACATCACTCATTTTTCCAGCAGCAGCAGCACTAGTCTGCGACTGTCAGTGTCAGTAAGTGACTGACTTGTAAGTAAGCTGCTGCAGCTTGCAGGGGAAAGAGAGGGGCAGCCAGACCAGGCTGAGGAGGAGCACTGTAATTGCAGTGAGTGCCATCAGCGGTGTTTGTTTGGTGCACACCACAACATCTGACAATGTATCTGCTGTATTAGGATTGGTACAAGGGTGGATATTTTATATTGCGTTGAACGTCAATAGATGGTGATAGACACACCCCTTCAACAGTGCACCCCCTAATAAAATGTGCTGCACACGCCTATGTAGATGCTCAATTAGCTTAGTGATATCATTCAGGTGCTCGAAAGGGAGGGGTATTTCTGAGCAAGAAAAAAATAAGATTTTACTCACCGGTAAATCTATTTCTCGTAGTCCGTAGTGGATGCTGGGAACTCCGTAAGGACCATGGGGAATAGACGGGCTCCGCAGGAGACTGGGCACTCTAAAAGAAAGATTAGGTACTATCTGGTGTGCACTGGCTCCTCCCACTATGACCCTCCTCCAGACCTCAGTTAGGATACTGTGCCCGGAAGAGCTGACACAATAAGGAAGGATTTTGAATCCCGGGTAAGACTCATACCAGCCACACCAATCACACCGTATAACTCGTGATACTATACCCAGTTAACAGTATGAAATATAACTGAGCCTCTCAACAGATGGCTCAACAATAACCCTTAGTTAGGCAATAACTACATACAAGTATTGCAGACAATCCGCACTTGGGATGGGCGCCCAGCATCCACTACGGACTACGAGAAATAGATTTACCGGTGAGTAAAATCTTATTTTCTCTGACGTCCTAGTGGATGCTGGGAACTCCGTAAGGACCATGGGGATTATACCAAAGCTCCCAAACGGGCGGGAGAGTGCGGCTGACTCTGCAGCACCGAATGAGAGAACTCAAGGTCCTCCTCAGCCAGGGTATCAAATTTGTAGAATTTAGCAAACGTGTTTGCCCCTGACCAAGTTGCAGCTCGGCAAAGTTGTAAAGCCGAGACCCCTCGGGCAGCCGCCCAAGATGAGCCTACTTTTCCTCGTGGAATGGGCTTTTACTGATTTAGGATGCGGCAATCCAGCCGCAGAATGCTCCAGCTGAATTGTGCTATAAATTCAGCGAGCAATAGTCTGCTTAGAAGCAGGAGCACCTATTTTGTTGTGTGCCTACAGGATAAAAAGCGAGTCAGTTTTCCTGACTCCAGCCGTCCTGGAAATATACATTTTTAAGGCCCTGACTACGTCCAGTAACTTGGAATCTTCCAAGTCCCTAGTAGCCGCAGGCACTACAATAGGTTGGTTCAAGTGAAAAGCTGATACCACCTTAGGGAGAAACTGGGGACGAGTCCTCAATTCTGCCCTATCCATATGGAAAATCAGATAAGGGCTTTTACATGACAAAGCCGCCAATTCTGACACACGCCTGGCCGAAGCCAAGGCCAATAACATGACCACTTTCCACGTGAGATATTTCAAATCCACAGTTTTAAGTGGCTCAAACCAATGTGATTTTAAGAAACTCAACACCACGTTGAGATCCCAAGGTGCCACAGGAGGCACAAAAGGGGGCTGAATATGTAGCACTCCCTTTACAAATGTCTGAACTCCAGGCAGTGAAGCCAGTTCTTTCTGGAAGAAAATCGACAGAGCCGAAATCTGGACCTTAATGGAACCCAAGTTTAGGCCCATAGTCACTCCTGACTGTAGGAAGTGCAGAAAACGACCCAGCTGAAATTCCTCTGTTGGGGCCTTCCTGGCCTCACACCACGCAACATATTTTCACCAAATACTATGATAATGGTTTGCGGTTACTTTTTTCCTGGCTTTTGTCAGCGTAGGAATGACTTCCTCCGGAATGCCCTTTTCCTTTAGGATCCGGAATTCAACCGCCATGCCGTCAAACGCAGCCGCGGTAAGTCTTGGAACAGACAGGGCCCCTGCTGTAGCAGATCCTGTCTGAGCGGTAGAGGCCATAGGTCCTCTGATATTGTCACAACTGAGGGTTTAGGCTGACGGGAGGAAGCCTCAGTTGTAGGGGCTGGAATGAAGTTAAACTTAGATGGTTTAATCAGACCCCTGGACATGTAAGTGTGGAAGGAAACCCGAAGGTGTGACCATGACAAGCAATTTAAAAGTCAAATGAAAGTTTATTAAACAGACTCCGTATAATCACAACAGTGTTCACAGTCAGTATTAGCAGTGGCAGATAATACAGTTCCTGGATCACTAAACCATAGAAGGTATAACAGGGCACTGGTAGGTTGCAGAACAGATGTTATAGTCCTTGGGTAGAATAACCTTACCAGGCCAGGCTGTAGTAGTGGAGACAACCGAGGAACACGCCAGTAGGTGTATAAGATGATGCTGGTAACTGGAATGCACTGAAGGAGTCACTGGACGGAACCAGCCAGATGGTGGAGATACAGAGTGGTTACCGGTGGTAGTGGATACTGCTGGTAAGCAGAAATCCGCTGGGAGAACACCGGCTCTTTAAGGAGGTTGAATTCTGTTGGAAGCAGGTTGCTGGAAACAGATGGGTTAATAGCTAAAAGCTTGGAAGCTGGAAGCAAACGAAGTAATAGCTGAAAGCTGGAGCAGTCACAGAGGATTGCAGAGTCAGGCTGCACCGCAGGATGGAAAGCAGGTGCGGGTCTCTTTGTGGATGCTGGAGACAGGAGCTGGAACCTGGAGAAACAAACCACAGGAGAGAGAGACTGGAACAAGGTATGACATTCAAAGCACTGACATCTATCTGACCCAGACACAGGATACTTATACCTGCTGCTATGCAGGCATTGGCTGGGCAATTATGCAGATTCCAGAGATGGTGGATTGGAGGAATTGGAGCATGTGATCAAATCCAACATGGCTGCGCCCATGCTGGAACCTGGAGGGAAAACCTGGTTTGGAATGAAATGTGCAAACATAGAGATAATGGCGGCGCCGGCCGCGGAGGGCAGGAGACGCTATAACAGTTACATGCTGGGACACATGAAGGACAGCAGAGACTGCGGGAGGCATGATACATGATTCTGAGAACCTGCAGCAATAACACAGTAACGGCGGCGGAGGCCGCGGAGGACGGGAGACGCCATGTTGGATTCAAACATGGCGCCGCTGTGGTAGTGTCTCAGAATGACAGGAGGGATGTGCAGAGTGTTGACACAGATGAGATCCGGATTTGGAACGCTGGGCCAGTCTCAGAAGACACCTAAACGGCAGGTAATGGCGTCCAGATACCCGGATCGTGACAGCACCCCCCCCCCTTTAGGAGTGGCCCCAGGACACTTCTTAGGCTTTAAAGTAAACTTTGAGTGGAAATTTCGGACCAGGGCAGGAGCATGGACGTCTGAGGCATTGGTCCAAGAGCGTTCTTCAGGACCATAGCCCTTCCAGTCAATCAGATACTGTAACAGACCGTAACGGAAACGTGAGTCCAAAATCTTGTCCACCTCGTACTCGACTCCCCGTTGAGTCTGAACTTTGGGAGCTGGAGGAAGTGCGGAATGAAACCGATTTAGGATCAGCGGTTTCAACAAGGAAACATGAAATGTCCCGGGTATTTTCAAGAAGGGTGGTAACTGTAATCTGTAGGCAACAGGATTGATGACTTGTTCAATCTTGAAGGGCCCGATGTAGCGAGGTGCAAATTTCATGCTGGGAACTCTCAACCTCAAATTCTTCGTGGACAACCACACACGATCACCCACCTTGAGAGCAGGAACCGCTCTACGCTTCCTATCGGCAAACTTCTTATACCTGGATGAGGCTTTAAGCAGGGCTGCGCGGACGTTCCTCCAGTTATTTGAAAACTGACGCAAGGTGACATCCACTGCTGGAACAGAAGTTGCGGGAAGCGGTTGGAATTCTGGGACTTTAGGGTGGAATCCATAATTAATGAAGAATGGTGTAGAAGAAGATGAGGAATGGTATTGATTGTTGTGGCTGAACTCGGCCCAAGGAAGGAGTTGAACCCAGTCATCTTGAGAGGAAGACACATATATACGGAGGAAGGCCTCCAAGTCCTGATTCACCCTCTCGGTTTGACCATTGGTCTGAGGATGGTAAGCCGTGGAAAACTTTAACTTGACTTGGAGGGCTTGACACAAACTTCGCCAAAATTTGGCTACAAATTGTACTCCACGATCCGAGATGATCTCTTCAGGAAGACCGTGAAGTCGGAAGATCTCTTGTATAAATACTTGAGCCAACTTGGAAGCTGACGGAAGACCGGTGAGAGGTATGAAATGTGCCATCTTGGTGAACCGGTCAACTACCACCCAGATGGTATTAAACTTGTTGCAGATAGGTAGATCGGAAACAAAGTCCATCGACAAATGGGTCCATGGTCGACGGGGAACAGATAATGGAACCAGTTGCCCCGCAGGCGACTGGCGGGAGACTTTGTGTTGGGCACACTTTGGGCAGGAGGCAATACATTCCATAACGTCCTTCTTCAGAGTTGGCCACCAGTAGGACCTAGAAATAAATTCAAGGGTTTTCTGAATGCCTGTATGTCCAGCAAAACGGGAAGCATGGGCCCAATGCATGAGCTTCTTCCTTAGAACTGGCTTAACAAAACTTTTCCCTGGTGGAGGCGTAGAGTCCATCCCTACCGTGGAGAGTGCCAACGGATTAATAATAGGATGCTTGTCTGCAGACTCGGACTCATTTTCTTGCTCCCATGAGCGGGAAAGGGCATCGGCCTTACGATTCTGAGAACCCGGACAGAACTGGAGTTTAAAGTCAAACCTAGAAAAGAAAAGTGCCCATCTGGCCTGACGAGGATTCAGACATTGTGCGCCTTTGAGATATAAAAGATTTTTGTGGTCGGTAAGTATGGTGATTGAGTGGGAAGCTCCCTCCAACAGGTATCTCCACTCCTCCAGAGCGAGCTTGATGGCCAGCAACTCCTGATCGCCAATGGCATAGTTGCGCTCAGCTGGGGAGAACTTCCGGGAGAAGAAACTGCAAGGATGTAGATGTCCATCTTTGGCCCTCTGGGATAACACCGCTCCTACTCCAACAGAGGAGGCATCTACCTCTAAGATAAAAGGAGAGTCGGTGTCGGGCTGTTTCAGAACTGGTGCAGAGATGAACCGTTGCTTCAGAAGATGAAAGGCCTGCGTAGCTTCCTCGGACCACTTGGACGGATTAGCACCTTTCCTATTAGTGTGGTAAATAAGGCATATAGCGAGGCCTGTAAGATAGAGAGAGCTCAATTGCTGCAAGGGAAGAAGAGAGAGGAGGATTCTGTATCGATAGACGGGGTCAAAGATAGATCAGCCAGTTTTATCACTAAGTATAATTCACATGCTTATGAGATCAGAAGGATTATAAAGAAAAATCATGCTTTATTGGAGATGGATGAAATTTTGAATAGGGTCCATGGTACAGTGATAAAGTTATCTTCAGGAGAGCGAACAATTTGAAGTTGAGGCTGGC
The DNA here is from genome assembly GCF_028390025.1 of Pseudophryne corroboree. NCBI lineage: Eukaryota > Metazoa > Chordata > Amphibia > Anura > Myobatrachidae > Pseudophryne > Pseudophryne corroboree. Next base: position 39,367,201 of record NC_086450.1, on the reverse strand, counting down.
ACCTAGTTATATGAAAAGTATTGCACCTGCAACGAGCACCTTGAGTTGGTTACCAGAGAAACCGTTGGGCTTTCACAGGTGCGGTAATGTTAGATGTCAGACATGTCCTTTTAGTCAGCGGAAAGTAACGATGTTCAGTTCCCAAAATAAGGGAGAATCCTTCAATATTAAAGAATTTATAAATTGTAAATCCTCTTTTGTTATTTATCTGTTAATTTGTGGATGTGGAAAATTATATGTGGGTCGTACGACCAGAACGGTTCATGAAAGATTGATGGAACATAAGAGGAATTTAGTTAATAAAATAAGAAAACCAAGTCTCTATGCTCATATTAATGCCTGTGAATTGGGGGATATAAAGAATATTCGTATGTTTGGCATTGAACACGTGAAAAAAACTCATAGAGGAGGAGATCGTTACAACGTTTTATGCAAGAGGGAGGCATATTGGATCTTCCGCCTAGGGACATTAGTCCCATATGGATTGAATGATACAGTAGAGCTGAACAACATCTACTAAACAGGTGTATACATCATAAGGTCTATTTGTATATATGTATGTGTATTCATGCATATGCATGTTTGCATATACATATATGTATGCTCTGTTGGTTGGTCGATTTAGGTCTTATTATATAAAGAATATTTTTTATCATTCTTTGTCAGCTTTGATAAATAGTGGGAGAATGGTATTACTAATATTTGATCATTCAGTTGGATATATGAATTACTGCTATTAGAACAAAGGGTATATAACACTTTGCAATGGGGTATAAGGGGATTATAGGAATAACCATTCAGTTGGATATTTGAATTATGATGATTAGAATAAAGGGTATATGTAATATATATTTCTACATCTTGCACTGTGGTAGAGGGGGACCTTCTATGTATATGAATATGATAATGAATTTATGTAAATGGGGGCATTAGATTATGTTCCATGTTCATGTAATATATATGTTTCGTTATTTCACTAGAAGTCTTTTTTAATAAGAGAATGCAATTGATTTATATTGAATATGCACAGATCTGAAATATGGAACGCAATTGACATGCATGCAATGCATATATATGATGCTGAATACTTGCAGATAAATTACTGAGGATATGAATGTGATCTGTTAAGGCGAGTCTGTGTAAGGTATGGACACCTGTAAAAGATACTAAGGGCATAAAATGATGCATACAAAGTGCGCGTGCGTGACACCAGTGGCACGCAGATGACACGCACGGAATACGCGTGCGTGATAGCCTAGCGCCCGGAAACAGACACCAGTGGCACGCAGATGACACGCATGGAAGACGCATGCGTGATAGTCTAGCGCCCGGAAGCGGAGATTGAGGAGACTATTTAATGTGAATATACGGGAGCATGAGCATTATTACTCCTGAGGAAGCCGCCGATTCTAAAGGCGGGGAAACGCGTTGAGTATCTGCTACACGGATCCGGTACCTATACACTCAAACGGGACATTCAACGAGCGGACCTCTGGTGCGGCAGAACCCAGAGAAGGAAGTTTAACCAGCACCAGCTGCAGGTGCACGGGGGAGACAACTAAACAGTAAGCCGACAGAGGCGGTAATGCCCGGAATAGAGTGAATTTCTCCTGATGATAAATGGCGGTATGCTCAGTTATGGGTGCTTTTTATGCATAACAACTGCAGGATATAGGAGAAATTTTGATTGTGATCACAATATATATTGCAAAATTTTTTTGGGACACGACTGGCTATCCTAACAACTAAACATCTAGCTATGCATGTATAACTATACTAACAGCTGTGGATGGAGCCGTGATTAAATCAACCAGTTTTGCATGCTAAAACCTTACTAACAGCTGTGGACTGAGTTTTGATTGAAAATAAGGCTGATTACTAAACTATTCACTAAAGACTTTCACTAATCAATGGCTGATCTATCTCATCAATATCTCATTAGTAGTATTGAGGACTTGCACTAATCAATTGCTAATATATATATTTGTGTTTTATTAATTATCTATTGATTGTTCTAGGAACATCGTTTGGAACTGAGATAATTGTATGGTATTGGATACTAAAAACTTAGGATTGTATATTATGAATTGTGACCGAGGTTACTTGGTTCTTTTTATTAATTTTAGCACCGGCCGTGTGTACATTTGTTTGTTGTATGTATAATTGTTTGTATGTGATAATAAATTCATAAAAATATATATTCTGACTACGCAGCGCTTCAATTATTTGTATACTTGGGAAAACTTTTTTGGAGAATCAGTGATCTCCTTTTTGAGGCTGCAGTGTAGTCAGAGTAGTGTAGAAATTGTTGCATGGGAGGTCCCCATCGATAGTCTGCGCCTAGATCTTTTTGTATTTCTCTTTTTCACTTGGTAAATGCAGTGATAGGCGCCACAATGGTGGAAAAGTCTCGTATAAATTTTCTATAATAATTGGCGAACCCTAAGAACCTCTGGACCCCTTTGAGGGTTAAGGGTATAGGCCAATTCTGGATTGCTTGGAGTTTCTCAGGATCCATCTCTAGTCCGGAACCGGACACAATGTAACCTAGAAACGGAATGGTTTTAACTTCAAACACACACTTCTCCAATTTACAATAGAGGTGATTGACACGGAGACGGGAAAGAACCTCTTTTACCCAGAAACGATGATCTTCGAGATTATTAGCAAAGATGAGGATGTCATCTAGATAAACCACGACATGGCGGTACAAGATGTACCTGAAGATCTCATTCACGAAGTGCTGGAAGACTGCTGGAGCGTTGCTCAATCCGAAGGGCATGACGAGGTACTCATAATGTCCGTCACGGGTGTTAAAGGCGGTCTTCCACTCGTCACCCTCACGGATTCGGATGAGATTGTAGGCACCCCTCAAGTCCAGCTTTGTAAAAATGGTTGCACCACTAACTCTATCAAAGAGCTCGGTAATCAGGGGTAAAGGGTATCGGTTCTTGACGGTAATGTCGTTCAGACCTCTGTAGTCGATGCACGGACGCAGACCACCGTCTTTCTTCTTAACGAAGAAGAAGCCTGCGCCGGCTGGAGAAGAAGATGGTCGGATGAAACCCTTCGCCAGGTTCTCTTTGATGTACTCTTCCATGGAGTGTGTCTCAGGCAGAGACAACGGATAAGTGCGACCTCGCGGTGGAACCTTCCCTGGAATGAGGTCGATTGGGCAGTCCCATTCTCTATGAGGAGGAAGGATATCAGCAGAGGCTTTACTGAACACGTCCGTGAAGTCTTGATATGGAGGAGGCGGAACATCAGATGACCTGGGGAAGGAAGAACAAACAGGAAGAACTTTGGCTAAACAAGTCTCAGCACAGGAGGGACCCCATGCCAGTATTTGCGTAGTCGTCCAGTCAATCGATGGGTTGTGAAGACGGAGCCATGGAAGGCCTAAAACCAGTGGATGTGTGGCTCTTGGAATCACTAGAAAAGAAATATACTCAGAATGAAGAACTCCCACTCTCAGACGAACTGGAAGAGTCCTTAAGGAAATGACTGTGTCAAAAATCTTGCTGCCATCCACGGCAGTCAAAGAGATGGACGAGGACAGTCTCTCGGTGGGTAGGGACCACCGTTTAACATAAGCTTCGGTTATGAAATTCCCAGCTGCTCCGGAATCAAGGAGGGCAATGACGTTCCTGTAACGTTGAGCAATTTGGAGCGACACTGGGAGGTTACAATCATGAGGAGATGGAGAGGAGATCATTACTCCTAGCCGGCCCTCTCCTTGGCGAGCTAGGATCTGGAGTTTCCCGAACGTTTGGGACAGGCGTTGATAGTGTGCGACGGAGCTGCACAGTAGAGACATAGAGACTCGGAAAGGCATCTTCGGCGCTCAGCGGGAGATAGACGGGAACGACCAATTTGCATAGGCTCATCCTTGGATGGAGATGGTTGACGAGGAGGAGGAGCAGAAGATTTAGGAACGGATGATCTTCCTCGCTCGGTTGCTCTCTCTCTGAACCGTAGATCAACCTTCGTGCATAATGAAATTAGCTCATCCAACTTAGAAGGCAAGTCTCTGGTAGCTATCTCGTCTTTAATGCGTTCTGACAAGCCATGCCAGAATGCAGCATACAGGGCCTCGTCGTTCCAGGCCAGTTCAGATGCCAGGATTTTGAACTGTATAAGATACTGTCCCACAGTACGTGTTCCCTGGCGTAGACGGAGAATCTCAGATGAAGCAGAGGAAACCCGGCCCGGCTCGTCGAAGATGCGCCTGAATGATGCTACAAAGTCAGTATAGGAGGACAGCAGGGGATCAGACTTCTCCCATAACGGTGATGCCCAATCAAGGGCTGAGCCACTGAGGAGAGAAATAATATAAGCAACTTTGGTACGGTCACTGGGGAAGTTGCCAGATTGAAGCTCAAAATGGATTTCGCATTGGTTAAGAAATCCCCTGCAGAACTTTGGAGATCCGTCAAATTTTGCTGGCGTTGGAAGATGAAGACGTGGTATGGAAATGGGCAAGGTGGGTGGGGTTACAGCTGGAGTCACTGTGGTGGACGCACCAGACGTGCCAGGTCCACGGAGGGTCGTCTGAATCCCATCCAGCCGAGTAGAGAGATCCTGGAGACAGCGGATGATGTGACCTTGTGCAGCCTCCTGATGTTCGAGTCTGGCTGCCAGTTCTTGCATAGGTCTAGCCGCTTGATCCTGGTCTCCGGCTGGATTCATCTGGTCAGTGCTTACTGTCACAACTGAGGGTTTAGGCTGACGGGAGGAAGCCTTAGTTGTAGGGGCTGGAATGAAGTTAAACTTAGATGGTTTAATCAGACCCCTGGACATGTAAGTGTGGAAGGAAACCCGAAGGTGTGACCATGACAAGCAAGTTACAAGTCAAATGAAAGTTTATTAAACAGACTCCGTATAATCACAACAGTGTTCACAGTCAGTATTAGCAGTGGCAGATAATACAGTTCCTGGATCACTAAACCATAGAAGGTATAACAGGGCACTGGTAGGTTGCAGAACAGATGTTATAGTCCTTGGGTAGAATAACCTTACCAGGCCAGGCTGTAGTAGTGGAGACAACCGAGGAACACGCCAGTAGGTGTATAAGATGATGCTGGTAACTGGAATGCACTGAAGGAGTCACTGGACGGAACCAGCCAGATGGTGGAGATACAGAGTTAAAACTGAAAGATGCTAGGGTGCGTGGAAACAGATGAAATGAAGAGTGGTTACCGGTGGTAGTGGATACTGCTGGTAAGTAGAAATCCGCTGGGAGAACACCGGCTCTTTAAGGAGGTTGAATTCTGTTGGAAGCAGGTTGCTGGAAACAGATGGGTTAATAGCTGAAAGCTTGGAAGCTGGAAGCAAACGAAGTAATAGCTGAAAGCTGGAGCAGTCACAGAGGATTGCAGAGTCAGGCTGCACCGCAGGATGGAAAGCAGGTGCGGGTCTCTTTGTGGATGCTGGAGACAGGAGCTGGAACCTGGAGAAACAAACCACAGGAGAGAGAGACTGGAACAAGGTATGACATTCAAAGCACTGACATCTATCTGACCCAGACACAGGATACTTATACCTGCTGCTATGCAGGCATTGGCTGGGCAATTATGCAGATTCCAGAGATGGTGGATTGGAGGAATTGGAGCATGTGATCAAATCCAACATGGCTGCGCCCATGCTGGAACCTGGAGGGAAAACCTGGTTTGGAATGAATTGTGCAAACATAGAGATAATGGCGGCGCCGGCCGCGGAGGGCAGGAGACGCTATAACAGTTACATGCTGGGACACATGAAGGACAGCAGAGACTGCGGGAGGCATGATACATGATTCTGAGAACCTGCAGCAATAACACAGTAACGGCGGCGGAGGCCGCGGAGGTCGGGAGACGCCATGTTGGATTCAAACATGGCGCCGCTGTGGTAGTGTCTCAGAATGACAGGAGGGATGTGCAGAGTGTTGACACAGATGAGATCCGGATTTGGAACGCTGGGCCAGTCTCAGAAGACACCTAAACGGCAGGTAATGGCGTCCAGATACCCGGATCGTGACAGATATCATTTCTTGAAGTTCTGGGTACCAAGCTTTTCTTGGCCCATCCGGAACCACGAGTATCGTTCTTCCTCCTCGTTTTCTTATTATTCTCAGTACCTTTGGTATGAGAGGCAGAGGAGGGAATACATAAACCGACTGGTACACCCACGGTGTCACTAGAGCGTCCACAGCTATTGCCTGAGGGTCCCTTGACCTGGCGCAATATCTAGTTTTTTGTTTAGGCGGGACGCCATCATGTCCACCTGTGGCCTTTCCCAACGGTTTACCAACAGTTGGAAGACTTCTGGAAGAAGTCCTCACTCTCCCGGGTGTAGGTCGTGTCTGCTGAGGAAGTCTGCTTCCCAGTTGTCCACTCCCGGAATGAACACTGCTGACAGTGCTAAGACGTGATTTTCCGCCCATCGGAGAATCCTTGTGGCTTCTGCCATCGCCATCCTGCTTCTTGTGCCGCCCTGTCGGTTGAAATGGGCGACTGCCGTGATGTTGTCTGATTGGATCAGTACCAGCTGGTTTTGAAGCAGAGGCCTTGCCAGACTTAGGGCATTGTAAATGGCCCTCAGTTCCAGAATATTTATGTGTAGGGACGACTCCTGACTTGACCAAAGTCCTTGGAAATTTCTTCCCTGTGTGACTGCCCCCCAGCCTCGAAGGCTGGCATCCGTGGTTACCAGGACCCAGTCCTGTATGAAGATGAGCACTCTGCAGCCACCACAGTAGAGATACAAAAAAATAGTTTTTACCAATAGGTAAAGGATCGGGCGCTAAAGTTGCTGCTCCTCTAATGCTGCTGCTAACTTAATGGGGTAGTCACACCCAATATAATAACAATACACAAACCAACAATAGCAGCGCTAATTAATTAATAACACTTGATGGATTGAGTGATAAAACCTTATATTTAATAAAATGGCAATTTTAAGCCATAATTAAAAAGAAATGTGCACAGCTCATAAATGAATAAAATAGTATGGGTCTCAACTTAGATTGCCTGATAATATGCAGTCCGTTCCTATATTGTGAACTGGGTAGGTAGATGAGTGACTTAAATATGCAGAGAGACTGACTGCGCAGTCTGACCATCCAACTTTACCAATGCCGCTAGAGGTGAAGTCCTTTGGGAATCTTTGATGTATGCAAACGTCCAAAAGGGGTTCCTCAGTATTTTGCGGTGTCCTTCTCCTTAGGTGGTAAGTTGTTGGATGTCCCAAGTTCTTAATTGCCACAATTCATCTGCAACGGTAAACGTCCAGTTCTGGTCCGGATGTAGGCAGTAAAAAGTAACGAATGATGACCCAAAGATACTTCCTGACGCGTTTCGCTGTAAGCACTACAGCTTTGTCAAAGGATAACTGTGTAACTGAGCTGGTCTGATATTTATACCAATATTGATTGCCAAACAATCTGCACCTGTTCACTCAATCCATCTAATATATAAATGCAACATTCAAAATATATAAAAATTACATTGATTAAACACTGTTTAAAATTCTAGGACAGACTCATATAATGGTAATCTAATATTACTATAATATCCTGCATACAGAGTAAAGTTTTAAAATTCTTAACCCCTTATTTTAAATACTTCCGGGTAGAATTAACATGTGACATACAATTAACGAAATAATAAATAATGAATTGTTAAGAATTGTATGTCACATGTTTGCATACATCAAAGATTCCCAAAGGACTTCACCTCTAGCAGCATTGGTAAAGTTGGATGGTCAGACTGCGCAGTCAGTCTCTCTGCATATTTAAGTCACTCATCTACCTACCCAGTTCACAATATAGGAACGGACTGCATATTATCAGGCAATCTAAGTTGAGACCCATACTATTTTATTCATTTATGAGCTGTGCACATTTCTTTTTAATTATGGCTTAAAATTGCCATTTTATTAAATATAAGGTTTTATCACTCAATCCATCAAGTGTTATTAATTAATTAGCGCTGCTATTGTTTGTTTGACCACAGTAGAGATACCCTGGTCCTTGGAGACAGGGTTATCAGCCGATGCATCTGAAGATGCGATCCCGACCACTTGTCCAAGAGGTCCCACTGAAAGGTTCTTGCATGAAACCTGCCGAATGGAATTTTGCTTCGTAAGAAGCTACCATTTTTCCCAGGACTCGTGTGCAGTGATGCACCGATACCTGTTTTGGTTTCAGGAGGTCTCTGACTAGAGATGACAGCTCCTTGGCTTTCTCCTGCGGGAGAAACACTTTTTTCTGTTCTGTGTCCAGAACCATCCCCAGGAACAGTAGGCTTGTGGTAGGAACCAGCTGTGACTTTGGAATGTATAGAATCCATCCGTGCTGTTGTAGCACTTCCCGAGATAGTGCTACTCCGACCAACAACTGCTCCTTGGACCTCGCCTTTATAAGGAGATCGTCCAAGTACGGGATAATTAAAACTCCCTTATTTCGAAGGAGTATCATCATTTCTGCCATTACCTTGGTAAAGACCCTCGGTGCCGTGGACAGTCCAAACGGCAGTGTTTGGAATTGGTAATGGCAATCCTGTACCATAAATCTGAGGTACTCCTGGTGAGGATGGTAAATGGGGACATGTAGGTAAGCATCCTTGTAATCCCCCTCCTCCAGGCTTGCAATAACCGCCCTGAGCGATTCCATCTTGAACTTGAATTTTTTTATGTATGTGTTCAAGGATTTCAAATTTAAAATGGGTCTCACCGAACCGTCCGGTTTCGGTACCACAAACAGTGTGGAATAGTAACCCCGTCCTTGTTGAAGTAGGGGCACCTTGACTATCACCTGCTGGGAATACAGCTTGTGAATTGCCTCTAGCACAGCCTCCCTGCGTGAGGGAGTTGTCGGCAAGGCAGATTTGAGGAAACGGGGGGGGGGAGACGCCTCGAATTCCAGCTTGTACCCCTGAGATACTACTTGAAGGATCCAGGGATCCACCTGTGAGCGAGCCCACTGATCGCTGAAATTTTTGAGGCGGCCCCCCACTGTACCTGGCTACGCCTGTGGAGCCCCCGCGTCATGCGGTGGACTCAGAGGAAGCGGGGGAAGAATTTTGATTCTGGGAACTGGCTGACTGGTGCAGCTTTTTCCCTCTTCCCTCGTCTCTGTGCAGAAAGGAAGCGCCTTTGACCCGCTTGCTTTTCTGAAGCCGAAAGGACTGTACCTGATAATACAGTGCTTTCTTAGGCTGTGAGGAAACATGAGGTAAATTTTTTCTTCCCAGCTGTTGCTGTGGATACGAGGTCCCAGAGACCATCCCCAAACAATTCCTCACCCTTATAAGGCTCTATGTGCCTTTTAAAGTCAGCATCACCTGTCCAGTGTCGGGTCTCTAATACCCTCCTGACAGAATGGACATTGCATTAATTCTGGATGCCAGCCGGCAAAATATCCCTCTGTGCATCCCTCATATATAAGACAACGTCTTTAATATGCTCTTATGTTCGCAAAATAGTATCCCTGTTTGACAGGGTCACAGACCACGCTGCAGCAGCACTATCTGCGGGTTCACTACGGCTGGCCGGCGGTCGGGCTCCCGGCGACCAGCATCCCGGCGCCGGGAGCCCGACCGCCGGCTTACCGACAGCTTGGCGAGCGCAAATGAGCCCCTTGCGGGCTCGCTGCGCTCGCCACGCTACGGGCACGGTGGCGCGCTACGCGCGCCACACTATTTTATTCTCCCTCTATGGGGGTCGTGGACCCCCACGAGGGAAAATAATTGTCGGTATTCCGGCGGTCGGGCTCCCGGCGCCGGTATACTGAGCGCCGGGAGCCCGACCGCCGGCAAACAGAAGACCACCCCTATCTGCAGGTCTCAGTCTAGTACCTGAGTGTGTAAATACAGACTTCAGGATAGCCTCCTGCTTTTTATCAACAGGTACCTTCAAAGTGGCCGTATCCGAAGACGACAGTGCCACCTTTTTTGACAAACGTGTGAGCGCCTTATCTACCCTAGGGGATATCTCCCAGCGTAACTTATCCTCTGGCGGGAAAGGGTACGCCATCAGTAACTTTTTAGAAATTACCAGTTTCTTATCGGGGGAACACTAGTGATGTCTGGCGCTATTGTATATATATATATATATATATATATATATATATATACATATATATATATAAATAAGTGTAATTGCGAGTGGGTGCCTATATACACAGTCAAACCCACTCCGCACAGGTATCAGGGAATTAATCCAATACTCTCATACCTCACAAGATCTATCCAGCAGCAACAAAGGTGAAATGGCCTGTGGATATGGCCAACACAATCCACCCGATTTTTAAAAAACCGGGTGTGAACTAAAACAAACAAAAAACCCCCCTTGCGCTATTCAGACTCAATTAGAGGCAACAAGGCTTGAATAATCTCAAATAAGATTATAATTACAAGATGATTTTATTATCTATAAAATTGATCAAATATGAACATATATAATTCATTAATAACTGTAATATGCGCATATACATAAAAATAAGACTAAAACATTAATAATAATACAACTACTAATGAGCATAAGAGGTGGATCATATAACTAACAGTGACCACAGTGGGCTAGACACTGATAACATCCTTGCTTTTAATTTTCAAATAAGACCTTCTCATCAAATGTGTTCATGAGTCATTCATAATTAGATATCATATGGTGTAATATATTTGAAGCCTTTGTTTAAAGATCTCTCAATGAATAGAATTCATCCAATTGCTCACATATACTGATGGTGTTTTACTTGTGGGATATCATTCAAAAAGGTCATGGAGGAAGTAATACACACCCGGGACTCTTAGTGCATCGCAAGCACCTGTGAGAACAAAGCTCCCGTCTCAATTGCCACAAATGATGTCCTCCGTCTCCCACTGAAACTGGCTCCCGTGCACACACCTGTATTGGTTTGGAGAGAGAAGTAACAGTCCGGCTCCCGGAGCCCCGCGCACTGCAGGCGCTAGAGATAGATTCCGCTCCTGTTTTCCAGCCGCCGCATATAGCGTCCTCTCGTCTCCTGCGTGTCAGTCTCAGACACCGCTGCACTTCAATGAGAGCTAACAGCCAAGGTCCACCGGGTCACAGATAGGGCACTTTCTCTGACGCGTTTCGCTTCTAATTGAAGCTTCCTCATAGAGTAAGGATAGTCTCCTGCTTTTTATCAGCAGGCTCCTTCAAAGTGGCCGTATCCCAAGACGGCAGTGCCACCTTTTTTGACACACGTGTGAGCGCCTTATCCACCCTAGGGGATATCTCCCAACGTGACCTATCCTCTGGCGGGAAAGGGTACGCCAGCAGCAACTTTTTAGAAATTACCATTTTCTTATCGGGGGAACCCACACTTTTTCACACTTCATTCACTCATTTGATGGGGGAACAAAACACTGCCTGCTTTTTCTCCCCAAACATAAAACCCTTTTTTAGTGGTACTTGGGTTAATGTCAGAAATGTGTAACACATTTTTTATTGCCGGGATCATGTAACGGATGTTCCTAGTGGATTGTGTATATGTCTCAACCTCATCGACACTGGAGTCAGACTCCGTGTCGACATCTGTGTCTGCCATCTGAGGGAGCGGGCGTTTTTGAGCCCCTGATGGCCTTTGAGACGCCTGGGCAGGTGCGGGCTGAGAAGCCGGCTGTCCCACAGCTGTTACGTCATCCAGCCTTTTTGTAAGGAGTTGACACTGTCGGTTTATACCTTCCACCTATCCATCCACTCTGGTGTCGGCCCCACAGGGGGCGACATCACATTTATCGGCATCTGCTCTGCCACCACATAAGCCTCCTCATCAAACGTGTCGACACAGCCGTACCGACACACCGCACACACACAGGGAATGCTCTGACTGAGGACAGGACCCCACACAGCCCTTTGGGGAGACAGAGAGAGAGAGTATGCCAGCACACACCAGAGCGCTATATAATTTAGGGATTAACACTATATTGAGTGAATTTTTCCCAATAGCTGCTTGTATATACAATATTGCGCCTAAATTTAGTGCCCCCCCTCTCTTTTTAACCCTTTGAGCCTGCAAACTACAGGGGAGAGCCCGGGGAGCTGTCTTCCAGCTGCACTGTGAAGAGAAAATGGCGCCAGTGTGCTGAGGGAGATAGCTACGCCCCTTTTTCGCAGACTTTTCTCCCGCTTTTTTATGGATTCTGGCAGGGGTATTTATCACATATATAGCCTCTGGGGCTATATATTGTGATATATTTGCCAGCCAAGGTGTTTTTATTGCTGCTCAGGGCGCCCCCCCCAGCGCCCTGCACCCTCAGTGACCGGAGTGTGAAGTGTGTATGAGGAGCAATGGCGCACAGCTGCAGTGCTGTGCGCTACCTTGGTGAAGACTGATGTCTTCTGCCGCCGATTTTCCGGACCTCTTCTTGCTTCTGGCTCTGTAAGGGGGGCGGCGGCGCGGCTCCGGGAACGAACACCAAGGCCAGTTCCATGCGGTCGATCCCTCTGGAGCTAATGGTGCCCAGTAGCCTAAGAAGCCCAAGCTAGCTGCAAGCAGGTAGGTTCGCTTCTTCTCCCCTTAGTCCCTCGATGCAGTGAGCCTGTTGCCAGCAGATCTCACTGTAAAATAAAAAACCTAAATATACTTTCTTTCTAGGAGCTCAGGAGAGCCCCTAGTGTGCATCCAGCTCGGCCGGGCACAGAAATCTAACTGAGGTCTGGAGGAGGGTCATAGTGGGAGGAGCCAGTGCACACCAGATAGTACCTAATCTTTCTTTTAGAGTGCCCAGTCTCCTGCGGAGCCCGTCTATTCCCCATGGTCCTTACGGAGTTCCCAGCATCCACTAGGACGTCAGAGAAAAGGCATTTGTTTCCCCCAGCACCCTGAATGATAACAGTAACCAGATATAAAATCCAACATAATAATAGAATTCAGAGATCTTCGTTACACATATTTGCGCAAATGTGTGGTTAAGCCCCAAAGCCGCATCAAGGCATCTCTGTATATTTGGGGTCCCTAGCGCTATATCTAAGTGCAGGGTGTGGCACCCCAAAACACCAGCATAAGCCAGAAAGCCCAGCGTAGCATACCAGTGAAAAAAACTATAGTGTTAATAAATTAGTATTTAGGAAGCCGAAGCTATCGAGAGGGTGATACAAACATGAAATGTAATTAAAATAGAGAAAGTGTTAAAAAATTATTTTTTATTATGTGGGATTTATATCTGGTTGCTGTTATCACCAGTTTTGTTAATAATACATATACTCATTTATATATAACTTTTTCTATCAGTGCTTCATATTTACAGGAAATAAACCTGCTACCTATGGCCCTCATTCCGAGTCGTTCGCTCGGTAATTTTCATCGCATCGCAGTGAAATTCCGCTTAGTACGCATGCGCAATAATCGCACTGCGACTGCGCCAAGTAATTTTACAATGAAGATAGTATTTTTACTCACGGCTTTTTCTTCGCTCCGGCGATCGTAGTGTGATTGACAGGAAATGGGTGTTACTGGGCGGAAACACGGCGTTTTCGGGGCGTGTGGATAAAAACGCTACCGTTTCCGGAAAAAACGCAGGAGTGGCCGAAGAAACGGGGGAGTGTCTGGGCGAACGCTGGGTGTGTTTATGACGTCAAACCAGGAACGACAAGCACTGAACTGATCGCAGATGCCGAGTAAGTCTGAAGCTACTCTGAAACTGCTAAGTAGTTTGTAATCGCAATATTGCGAATACATCGGTCGCAATTTTAAGAAGCTAAGATACACTCCCAGTAGGCGTAGGCTTAGCCTGAGCAACTCTGCTAAATTCGCCTTGCGAGCGATCAACTCGGAATGAGGGCCTATGTGTACACACATACATTAAACAGGAGCCAATGTAGATCTCCACTTCCAAGAGTTTTATTTACACCATACAATATCTAATTAATAAGAAACAGCAGTGTGAATACAATATATGACTATCTTACTACAGTGAATGTGCAGCAGGTGCCCCAGCCCAGGGACACCTCATCCGCACACACTAGAGGGAGCACATTAGCACTAAGGTGACAAAACAAGCAGCTGGGGACCAGCAAAATACCTAAAAATCGAATTGAAATGGCAGGAAAGATCACGTGACCAATGTAGAACAGACAACCCGGAAGTGACAGTGGAACGCAAGGCTGGAACGCGCAGGAGAGGAATCGCCACTTCCGGGAGAGCGCCGCGCATGCGCAGACTGGGGACACTTCAGTTCCTTCGGTTGCTTGTTCAGAAGAGAGCATTGGTCTGTGCTAGGGCGCAGTAAGTGACGTATGGGGGCAGGGGCCGGGTGTGTGCGACACCTGGGCTTCTGTTGCCGCTGCGGTATATGATAAGGGGCAGGTGTGAGTATGGGGCATCTGCAGTAGGGGTAGAATGTGCTGCAGGTATTGTATGTATATATATATATAGTATGGTGTATATAATATTACCAGTTCTTTATATAGCGCACACATATGCCACAGCGCTTTACAGATGATATTCAGTCATTCACATCCATCACTGACCCAGTGAACTTACAATCTATTGGGTAGATGTATTATACCCGCACATATCGTACTTCACCGAGGCAAAGCCGTAAGAGGCAGCGACGCGATGTATTAATATCTCTTCCTGCGATCGCTGCCAGACCCACCGCAGCGCATCAGCATAGTGCAGAGCTGCAGTGTCTCACCGCCTGGCCAGCTCCACTGGGCATGTGCGATATCTCCTGTGCAGCCCGGAGCCGCCGCAACCTGGGACAGCCCTGTCCTTGCTGTGGTGTATGGGCAAAGACACCTGCCAGCTGTCAGAATGGTGAGACCCCCGCACATCGGCGCACTATCTTGTAGATCGCAGCGCCGATATAGACACTGTCATATAGCACACATCTCCTCCTTCATACATGGGGGAGTGCTGATACCACGTCTCGCCCATAAGATACCACGTCTCGCCCATAAGATACCACGCTTACATATACCCCTATATTCCATGTCACATACACGCAAGGGGTAATCTTTTTTTGAGAGCCAATGAACTTGCCGATATATAATAAAATGTACCACCCCTGACACAGGGAGAGAAGGGGGGGTAATAGTATTTTTTCTAGCCTGATGTAACGTTGATAGTGCCGGGAAACCACAGGGCGATATTCTGCTTATTTACGCACGTTGCGCCCAAACAAACCCGTGTAAACTATGGGCGCAAAGCAAAAAGTGCTGCTTGGGCGCCCAAACAGCTGACATTTCATACATTATTTGTTTCAGGATGGAGCAGCAATTGAATTGCTGCATTAAGTGCCCCTTAGTTATCATGGGCAAAAACAAATTATTGAATTCCCCAATTACCTGTTTGGACTTCTGTGTTACATGTAATTAGAATTTTTTGTTTAATGCGAACAGTGCTCCACTGCTTACCGGGCGTTAGGGGGAAACAGGACTTACATACACAATTATCCGTCCAACCATCCAATTAGTTGCCAGTAGGGTGGCCAATTCCGGGATCGGTGGAAACCCAGGATTTAGGCCAAAAATGGCCTGGGATTCAATCCCAAAATCAGACGGTCCCATGTTTTTTTAATGCAGGGCAGCTTTTTTTAATGTCAGGAGGCTCAGACACTGGAGGATTCACAGCAAGTATCTGCTGCAGTCCTTCTGCGATATATTCGGGGATACAAAATATTTGTGGCTACCACCCGAAAATGGGTGTTTTTGTGGATTAAGTTGTAATTATTCGGTGATAAATAGGCCACATAATCATAAAGTGCACGGCCAGTTTAAGGATGACCACAGTTTACAATCTAAATGTATATGACACGTGTAATAACAAAATCAGACAAAGTCACAATCACCCCCAAGTCTGTACTCATTCGAAAATAAACAAGTGGACTTGTCATCTTATCGCAGATATATTTAATCACTATATATGTATTTATGTAGCACCAGCATATTTGGTTGGTGCTTTGCAGTTGGGAACAAATTAGTAATGAAACGAGACTGGGTAACAACAGGAAGACAGGTAGGAGGGCCCTGCTTACCATCTATAGAAATATATCAGAAAAGTTTTGTGTTATGTCATATGTGACTGGAAACATCCAAAACACACAATCTAGTACAAACAACTATTTTTTTCTCTTTGTAATTTTGCTGATGCGCAGATGACCTAAAAACAAAAAATAAACCGGAGGCGCGATGGACGATGGAACTGCGCAGCGGGAGATGTCCGATGTGCTCCGGCTTAATGTGGGTGGGTGTTTGTTCACTGCAAGACGGGAGTCTCTGTGCCGCTTCAAGGACTCGATGCTGGCGTCTATGTTCAGTGGTCGCTTCCCGTTGAAACTTGATGAATCTGGTAAGTGCTTTCTACAGCTCCGGCGCAATTGCTACTAACTAGAAATAAGTGTGATTGCAATAAAACCTCCTCCTGGACCTCCACAACTCCTAGGTGTCAGCAAGATTCTAAACTTGAAACCTCTACAGACACAGGTGTCTGAAATTATTTTTTGTGAATAGTGTTTATCCTGCAACATTATAGTATATAGTTTTTGACAGTGACGTGCGGTGAAGTATGTGGCTGGAGAGGCACACATGGGGGTGTAAAGGTGGGGTGTGTGTGTGTGGGGGGGTTATGCGCATGTTGACCCGCAACCCCTCCAGCACTCTTTGACAACAGCACCTCCTGCATTCACTTACTCCATTCCCTCCGGCCTTCACTGTCTCCCAGTCCACGGATGTAAGTTCCGGGGAAGGAAGGAGGAAGCTCAAGGGAAGGGTGATTCCAGTACCCACGGCTGCAAACTCCAGGTGGTGTAGGTGGCAGGTATAAGTTCCCACGGCTCCAAACTCCAGGACGGTTGGGGGTGAAATCAGGTACCAGTTCCTGCGGCTGCAAGCTCCAGGAGGTGTGGGGGGCGGCGCAGGTATAAGTTCCCACGGCTGCAAGCTCCGGGAAACGGGTTATTAGTACCCGGCGGCTGCAAGCTCCAGCGTGGGGGGGGGGGGGTTAGGTATCAGTACCTGCGGCTTAGCACAGTGACGCTGGGCAGGGAGAGAGCTGGTGCTCAGCACTGACAGAAAAAGCTCAGTGCTGTCCAATCACATCTGCCTGACTGATAGGGGCGTGCTTTCACGTGGGCTGAAGGTATGTCCTTGTCACTGAGGCAGATCTGCTGGTACCGCTTCACATGATTTTTTGAATGGGCTTTTTCAGGCCCACAGCCTGGCCCCTCCCCCTGTCCGCCTCCAGCCTCAACCACTTTATCATTGCCAGTGGGAGGCAGAGCTCTCGCTGCCTCGCACCCACATTTGATTATTTTTTTTCACTTTAAATAGGACTGGAAAAATACAAAGAAGATATTTAAGACACAGAACATGTGTTATAAATATCTTCTTTGTATTATATTAATCATTATGACAGGTGAGGCACTGCCTTCCCTGACTGCACGTCCCTGGTACTTGAACAGTATAGGAAACGGTATAGTATTGCAAATATTAGCTATGGCAGCCATACAGCCCTCTTTATGGAAATCTTGTTGTTTTTTCTTTTTTACAAATTGTAACTTTTCATAAGCACCATATAAAATGTTACATTATAGCACCTACAGCCACAAAAGCATCAGAAATCTTATAATCTATTTAATAATTCTTGGACAAGTTTTTCTACCTTGGCGACAAAGTCTAGCTATCAGTCATCTAGTACATTATGCTGGAGGAAGAGAAATGCTAAGCTTAGAGTGTACATCTGCATTTCTCTTCCTCCAGCATAGTATTAGAAGCCTCTGCATGATAGCACCTCTTAATATCTTTAGTAATAGGATGTGCAATTCAGGTCCCCCCCCCCCTTTTTCCACTATATTAGTGTGGGTGTGGTATTGAAAGTCGACAGTAACTAGGTCGACAATGTCTAGGTCGACCACTATTGGTCGACAGTAACTAGGTCGACAGAGTGTCTAGGTCGACAGGGTCTTTAGGTCGACATGTTATAGGTCAAAAGGTCGACATGAGTTTTTAATGTTATTTTGGTGTCGTTTTCTTCGTAGAGTGACCGGGAACCCCAATTAGTGCACCGCGTCCCCTCGCATGGCTCGCTTCGCTCGCCATGCTTTAGGCATGATGCCTTCAGTCCGCTACCGCTTCGCTCGGCACAGATTACCGTTCCAATCGTAGTCCACGTGGATCGTTAAGTATGAAAAGGTTCAAAAAAGAAAAAAAATGTGAAAAACTCATGTCGACCTAGAACATGTCGACCTATAGACCCTGTCGACCTAGTTACTGTCGACCAATAGTGGGCGACCTAGACATTGTCGACCTAGTTACTGTCGACTTTCAATCCGGATCCCATTAGTGTATATATTGTACACTGGAAGGCAAGGCTTCCTTCCTCTGGTATTGGCACTCCTCCCATTCACCCTCAGGTGTTTTAATTAGCTGGGTTCCTGCATTTCAGATCACACATTGATAAGGCCTTATTTAGAGGTAAGTCCTGAATAAATGTATAGAATGTGATAGTATTAGGAATGTTAGGGACCCATGCGATGAAGTCACCTGGCCGCGGTACATGGGCCCGCATATTTGCGCAAATGTGTGCTAAGAACTTCAATTATACTCCATGTTATTCGTGAGTTTATTTAAATTATTTTTACTATCAGTGTTCTTAGTGCTAGAAGTGTGCATCTACATCTCTCTTCCCCCAGCATAGTATTAGAAGCCTCAGTATGATAGCACCTCTTGATATCTTTAGTAAATAGGATGTGCAATCCAGGTCTCCCCCTTTTTTCATCTAGTACATTATATAAGATCATAGCTATCATTTGATTGGTCGCTACGTGCAACATCTCCACTCTCACTGTAGCTGCTGGGACACAATGCGTAGAGCAGGTAATGGTAACAATATTGACATTTCCGACATGCTCATTTGCATAATCTGCATAATGCAATGGGGAAAAAATGACGTCTCTTCTTTAACTGCAGGTTATTGCCTGATTGATAGAAATGGGGAGCTGTTTAGATACATACTAGACTATCTGCATGGAGAAGTGCGGATCCCCGAGGACGAACAAATGAGAATTGCCCTGCAAGATGAGGCCGATTACTTTGGAATTCCGTACCCCTACAATCTTGCCGATCACTTGGCGAATGAAATGGAGACATATTCTTTAAAGGCCAACCTGGAGCTGAAAAAGGTCAAAAACAGTTATCCTTCTAAACATATATAAATGTAGATTAGCGGTACTCACTGTTACATGCAGGTGTACACAAATTGGGCACTGGGATACATCTGTGTGATAATTAGGCATAAGTAGTGTCCTAGGGACCTTTACCCCCATGCATAGCATCACTGGTGACTCCTGTATATGGATGGCCATCGATAATTCCATATCTGTGATTGGTTTATAGTCGATGTTGAATACTTCAGCCATCAATGGTATAGAACCACCCGATGGTACTTTTTTTTTTTTTTTTTCCTGAAGTGTTGGGACACAGAGCATAGCCCCGCACCCAGGTCCTGATTGGCCCACGGGACAGTCAGTGGAAGAACAGGGCTGGTCGTCGGTTGGTGAAACAATCAATGGTCATCCATAGCATAGTATGCAACTATTGATAGACACCTGCCATATCACCATCGATGGCAGGTACACCAAGGAGCATCCTTATTTCTGCATAAAAGAGATTATCTGGATATAGTGAAATGCAGATCAGTCCTGACACAGCACCCTCTAATGATTAGCCTATGATATTACATGTTATATATGTTTTCGATGTTTCTAGCCGATTCAAAATAATAAAAGTTGTAAAAACAAATGTAATCGTTAAAGTTAGGAAATGAAGGCCTATCCATGTATTCCTGTAATTGTTAGTACATAGCAGAACGTTACAGAACACTCATACCCCTTTTCCACTAGCTTTTTTTACCCGTGTTTTTGCACGGGGGCGCGCATCGACACAGGTTTTTAGTAGGTGGAAACGGGTCAACACAGGTTGAGTGACCCGGGAATCCTACACGGATAGCTACCTGGGTAGAACACGGTAATGACACGGGTAACGGTGCAGTCGAAACGGTCATTACACGTGTTTTCAGACACGAGTAATGCTCTGAGACGCTGATTGGTGCTTCTGGGGCACAGGAAGATGATGTCATCCCTGGGAGACACGCTGGGCACATGCAGGCACCGCAGCAGCTGTACACAGGTATTGCAGCAGTCTCTGCAAAGAATTGAGCCCTCCTTCTCCAGCTCAGCAGTAGGTAGCACAAGGTGAGAAGCTGCATCAAGCTGTCTGTAGCAGAAATAAGTAGCAGTAAACTGCAAACAGTCTGCGACTCCATGCTAGACACAGCTACTGCACTGGCGACCATTGCTGCAATGCTGTGAGCAGGCCCCACCCCTCCCTTTTGGTCATTTTGATGACATCATCTTGACGAGACAGTAAAAAGTCCATTTGTAATGACATCAATAGGCTTTTACAGAGCTTACCCGGGTTAGATGGAAACAGATCCGACACGGGAATTAACCCGTGTCGAAGTGCAGTGGAAACGAGGGGGAGCGACACGGGTTGTAGCCGAGTTAAACATCCCGGAACGGTCACGGTACTCAGGTGGAAAAGGGGTATCAGAAAGCATATGTGCATTACAGTGTCATTGTTAATTTCTCTATCGTCCTAAGTGGATGCTGGGGTTCCTGAAAGGACCATGGGGAATAGCGGCTCCGCAGGAGACAGGGCACAAAAGTAAAGCTTTTACAGGTCAGGTGGTGTGTACTGGCTCCTCCCCCTATGACCCTCCTCCAGACTCCAGTTAGATTTTTGTGCCCGGCCGAGAAGGGTGCAATTCTAGGTGGCTCTCATAAAGAGCTGCTTAGAGAGTTTAGCTTAGGTTTTTTATTTTACAGTGATTCCTGCTGGCAACAGGATCACTGCAACGAGGGACAGAGGGGAGAAGAAGTGAACTCACCTGCGTGCAGGATGGATTGGCTTCTTGGCTACTGGACATGAAGCTCCAGAGGGACGATCACAGGTACAGCCTGGATGGTCACCGGAGCCACGCCGCCGGCCCCCTCACAGATGCTGAAGCAAGAAGAGGTCCAGAATCGGCGGCTGAAGACTCCTGCAGTCTTCTTAAGGTAGCGCACAGCACTGCAGCTGTGCGCCATTTTCCTCTCAGCACACTTCACACGGCAGTCACTGAGGGTGCAGGGCGCTGGGGGGGGGGGCGCCCTGGGAGGCAAATGAAAACCTTTAAAAAGGCTAAAAATACCTCACATATAGCCCCAGAGGCTATATGGAGATATTTACCCCTGCCTAAATGTACTAAATAGCGGGAGACGAGCCCGCCGAAAAAGGGGCGGGGCCTATCTCCTCAGCACACGGCGCCATTTTCTGTCACAGCTCCGCTGGTCAGGAAGGCTCCCAGGTCTCTCCCCTGCACTGCACTACAGAAACAGGGTATAACAGAGAGGGGGGGCAAAATAAATGGCAATATATTAATATAAAAGCAGCTATAAGGGAGCACTTAATCATAAGGCTATCCCTGTCATATATAGCGTTTTTTGGTGTGTGCTGGCAGACTCTCCCTCTGTCTCCCCAAAGGGCTAGTGGGTCCTGTCTTCGTATAGAGCATTCCCTGTGTGTCTGCTGTGTGTCGGTACGTGTGTGTCGACATGTATGAGGACGTTATTGGTGTGGAGGCGGAGCAATTGCCAAATATGAGGATGTCACCTCCTAGGGGGTCGACACCAGAATGGATGCCTTTATTTGTGGAATTACGGGATAGCGTCAACTCGCTTAAGCAGTCGTTTGCCGACATGAGGCGGCCGGACACTCAATTAGTGCCTGTCCAGGCGCCTCAAACACCGTCAGGGGCTGTAAAACGCCCCTTGCCTCAGTCGGTCGACACAGACCCAGACACAGGCACTGATTCCGGTGGTGAAGGTGACGAATCAACCGTATTTTCCAGTAGGGCCACACGTTATATGATTTTGGCAATAAAGGAGATGTTACATTTAGCTGATACTACAGGTACCACTAAACAGGGTATTATGTGGGGTGTGAAAAAACTACCAGTAGTTTTTACCGAATCAGAAGAATTAAATGACGTGTGTGATGAAGCGTGGGGTGCCCCGATAAAAAACTGCTAATTTCAAAGAAGTTATTGGCTTTATACCCTTTCCCGCCAGAGGTTAGGGAGCGCTGGGAAACACCTCCTAGGGTGGACAAAGCGCTAACACGCTTATCAAAACAAGTGGCGTTACCCTCTCCTGAGACGGCCGCACTTAAAGATCCATCAGATAGGAGGATGGAAAATATCCAAAAAGGTATATACACACATGCAGGTGTTATACTACGACCAGCTATTGCGACTGCCTGGATGTGCAGTGCTGGGGTAGTTTGGTCAGAGTCCCTGATCGAAAATATTGATACCCTGGACAGGGACAATATTTTACTGTCGTTAGAACAAATAAAGGATGCATTTCTTTATATGCGTGATGCACAGAGAGATATCTGCACACTGGCATCACGGGTAAGTGCTATGTCCATTTCGGCCAGAAGAGCTTTATGGACACGACAGTGGACAGGCGATGCGTAGAGGAGTTATTTGGGGTCGGTCTATCGGATTTGGTGGCCACGGCTACGGCCGGGAAAGCCACCTTTCTACCTCAAGTCACTCCCCAACAGAAAAAGGCACCGACCTTTCAACCGCAGCCCTTTCGTTCCTTTAAAAATAAGAGAGCAAAGGGCTATTCATATCTGCCACGAGGCAGAGGACGAGGGAAGAGACAGCAACAGGCAGCTCCTTCCCAGGAACAGAAGCACTCCCCGGCTTCTACAAAAGCCTCAGCATGACGCTGGGGCTTCGCAAGCGGACTCGGGGGCGGTAGGCGGTCGTCTCAAGAATTACAGCGCGCAGTGGGCTCACTCGCAGGTAAATCCCTGGATCCTGCAGATAATATCTCAGGGGTACAGGTTGAAATTAGAGACAGAGCCACCTCGCCGTTTCCTGAAGTCTGCTTTACCAACGTCCCCCTCAGAAAGGGAGACGGTTTTGGAAGCCATTCACAAGCTGTATTCTCAGCAGGTGATAGTCAAGGTACCTCTTCTACAACAAGGGAAGGGGTATTATTCCACTCTTTTTGTGGTACCGAAGCCGGATGGCTCGGTAAGGCCTATTCTAAATCTGAAGTCCTTGAACCTGTACATAAAGAAGTTCAAGTTCAAGATGGAGTCACTCAGAGCAGTGATAGCGAACCTGGAAGAAGGGGACTTTATGGTATCCTTGGACATCAAGGATGCGTATCTCCACGTTCCAATTACCCCTCACACCAGGGGTACCTCAGGTTCGTTGTACAAAACTGTCACTATCAGTTTCAGACGCTACCGTTTGGTTTGTCCACGGCACCTCGGGTCTTTACAAAGGTAATGGCCGAGATAATATTTCTTCTTCGAAGAAAAGGCGTATTAATTATCCCATACTTGGACGATCTCCTAATAAGGGCAAGGTCCAGAGAACAGCTAGAGATGGGTTTAGCACTATCTCAAGAGGTGCTAAAGCAGCACGGATGGATTCTGAATATTCCAAAATCCCAATTAATGCCGACAACTCGTCTGCTGTTCCTGGGGATGATTCTGGACACAGTTCAGAAAAAGGTTTTTCTTCCCGAAGAAAAAGCCAAGGAGTTATCTGACCTGGTCAGGAACCTCCTAAAACCAGGAAAGGTGTCTGTACATCAATGCACAAGAGTCCTGGGAAAAAATGGTAGCTTCTTACGAAGCAATCCCTTTCGGCAGATTCCATGCAAAGGGATCTGTTGGACAAATGGTCAGGGTCGCATCTTCAGATGCACCTGCGGATAACCCTGTCGCCGAGGACAAGGGTATCCCTTCTGTGGTGGTTGCAGGAGGCTCATCTATTGGAGGGCCGCAGATTCGGCATGCAGGATTGGATCCTGGTGACCACGGATGCCAGCCTGAGAGGCTGGGGAGCAGTCACACAGGGAAGAAATTTCCAGGGAGTGTGGTCGAGCCTGAAAAAGTCTCTTCACATAAGCATTCTGGAACTAAGAGCAATCTACAATGCTCTAAGCCAGGCGGAACCTCTGCTTCAAGGAAGACCGGTGTTGATCCAGTCGGACAACATCACGGCAGTCGCCCATGTAAACAGACAGGGCGGCACAAGAAGCAGGAGGGCAATGGCAGAAGCTGCCAGGATCCTTCGCTGGGCGGAGAATCACGTGATAGCACTGTCAGCAGTATTCATCCCGGGCGTGGACAACTGGGAAGCAGACTTCCTCAGCAGACACGACCTTCACCCGGGAGAGTGGGGACTTCATCCAGAAGTTTTCCACATGCTATTAAACCGTTGGGTAAAACCAATGGTGGACATGATGGCGTCTCGCCTCAACAAAACACTGGACAGGTATTGCGCCAGGTCAAGAGATCCGCAGGCAATAGCTGTGGACGCGCTGGTAACACCTTGGGTGTACCAGTCGGTATATGTGTTTCCTCCTCTGCCTCTCATACCAAAGGTATTGAGGATTATACGGCAAAGAGGAGTAAGACTCGTGGCTCCGGATTGGCCAAGAAGGACTTGGTACCCGGAACTTCAAGAGATGGTCACGGACGATCCGTGGCCTCTACTTCTGAGAAGGGACCTGCTTCAGCAGGGTCCTTGTCTTTTTCAAGACTTACCGCGGCTGCGTTTGACGGCATGGCGTTTGAATGCCAGATCCTAAAAGGAAAAGGCATTCCAGAAGAAGTCATTCCTACCTTGATAAAGGCAAGGAAGGAAGTCACCGCGAAGCATTATCGCCGTATTTGGCGAAAATATGTTGCGTGGTGCGAGCAGCGGAGTGCTCCGATGGAGGAATTTCAACTGGGTCGTTTTCCTACATTTCCTGCAATCAGGATTGTCTATGGGTCTCAAATTGGGATCTATTAAGGTTCAAATTTCGGCCCTATCAATATTCTTCCAAAAAGAATTGGCCTCAGTCCCTGAGGTCCAGATTTTTATCAAAGGAGTACTGCATATACAGCCTCCTGTGGTGCCTAAGGTGGCACCGTGGGATCTAAATGTAGTTTTAGATTTCCTCAAATCCAATTGGTTTGAACCACTAAAGAATGTGGATTTGAAATATCTCACATGGAAAGTGACTATGTTACTGGCCCTGGCTTCGGCCGGGAGAGTATCTGAACTGGCGGCTTTGTTTTATAAAAGCCCTTATTTAATTTTCCATTCGACATAGGGCAGAGCTGCGGACGCGTCCGCATTTTCTCCCTAAGGTGGTATCAGCGTTTCACCTGAACCAGCCTATTGTAGTGCCTGCGGCTACAGACGACTTGAAGGACTCCAAGTTGTTGGACGTTGTCAGAGCCTTAAAAATATACATTTAAAGGACGGCTGGAGTCAGAAAATCTGACTCGCTGTTTATACTGTATGCACCCAACAAGTTGGGTGCACCTGTTTCTAAGCAGTCGATTGCTCGTTGGATTTGTAACAAAATTCAACTTGTACATTCTGTGGCAGGCCTGCCACAGCCTAAATCTGTTAAGGCCCATTCCGCAAGGAAGGTGGGCTCATCTTGGGCGGCTGCCCGAGGGGTCTCGGCATTACAACTCTGCCGAGCAGCTACGTGGTCAGGGGAGAACACGTTTGTAAATTTTTACAAATTTGATACCCTGGCAAAGGAGGACCTGGAGTTCTCTCATTCGGTGCTGCAGAGTCATCCGCACTCTCCCGCCCGTTTGGGAGCTTTGGTATAATCCCCATGGTCCTTTCAGGAACCCCAGCATCCACTTAGGACGATAGAGAAAATAAGAATTTACTTACCGATAATTCTATTTCTCGGAGTCCGTAGTGGATGCTGGGCGCCCATCCCAAGTGCGGATTATCTGCAATACTTGTACATAGTTATTGTTAACTAATTCGGGTTATTGTTTAGGAAGCCATCTTTCAGAGGCTCCTCTGTTATCATACTGTTAACTGGGTTTAGATCACAAGTTGTACGGTGTGATTGGTGTGGCTGGTATGAGTCTTACCTGGGATTCAAAATCCTCCCTTATTGTGTACGCTCGTCCGGGCACAGTACCTAACTGGAGTCTGGAGGAGGGTCATAGGGGGAGGAGCCAGTACACACCACCTGACCTGTAAAAGCTTTACTTTTGTGCCCTGTCTCCTGCGGAGCCGCTATTCCCCATGGTCCTTTCAGGAACCCCAGCATCCACTACGGACTCCGAGAAATAGAATTATCGGTAAGTAAATTCTTATTTTTCTATTTTTCATTAATTGTGATATGCGAGAAATATCATTCTGTTCGTGTGTCATGTTTTTAAATCTTGTGTATAGCACATTTATTGCTCGTATATATTGGTGCATAAACATTTACTCTAATAGCAGTTCTATTCGTTACAGATGTATTGTTTTGTAAGTGTTGGGGGTACAGATAGCACAGATGGGTACCTGGGTAGATAATGATTAGGAAACCACAGATCTAGAACCTAATCTGTTTAGTCTGTAAATCCTTATAATGCACATCTACTGTATATAATAATCTGCTACGGTCCGTCTCATGCGCTCATTGCCCGCCCAACGGTTCCCACTGCTAGGGAGACGGGACACCAGACCTGTCCGAACTCTTGAGAGGAGGTGAACCCGGCGGGAATTGGGTAAATATGGGGGTGGTATGGAGCGGGAGGTGGACTTGGACAGAGCGGCCATCAGAACGGGGCAGAGCGACGGATAGAGAGGGGTTGCGGTGGAGCAAGGGGTGCAGTTTGAGGTGACCCTACATACAGTATATATACTTCTTTTGACATGATGACCCTGGGTGTCTAGCGGCTGGATCAGCTTGTGTGTAGTCTGCTTTAGCAAGAGACTTACGGACGGAGGTGTCGGTCAGTATTCTTTCCTGTAAGTGTAAGAGAGGACGGTAAACACTGTCATCGGAAGCTATGAAACGTTTTCCTGTGTGTTGAGTAATATGATCAGTGTAAAGCCTGTTTCTTCATGGATGGTCTTTGCCGCATATTTTTCTTGCAGGTTCTGTTTGATTTCTGCGACACCTATGGTGTCATATGCACAAAGCCCACTGTCTGGGTGCTGCATTACCTACACACAAGCGGCTCTAGCTGTGAGAGTAAAGTCATTGGCGTCTATGCCACCAAGGAGGATGGACATGCAGCTCTGCGCAAGCAGCTGGGAAACAGAATTAATCATAAACACATGTATAAGAGGTGAGTAGGATTAGTCACGTACAGATATATCCTCATACATCTTTGGTTGCATGAGAATCTTCTAGCGTCAGGCATCTTTTTTGCTGAAAATGCATCTTTCTCTGACGTCCTAGTGGATGCTGGGAACTCCGTAAGGACCATGGGGAATAGACGGGCTCCGCAGGAGACTGGGCACTCTAAAAGAAAGATTAGGTACTATCTGGTGTGCACTGGCTCCTCCCTCTATGCCCCTCCTCCAGACCTCAGTTAGATTTCTGTGCCCGGCCGAGCTGGATGCACACTAGGGGCTCTCCTGAGCTCCTAGAAAGAAAGTATATGTTAGGTTTTTTATTTTACAGTGAGACCTGCTGGCAACAGGCTCACTGCAACGAGGGACTAAGGGGAGAAGAAGCGAACCTACCTGCTTGCAGCTAGCTTGGGCTTCTTAGGCTACTGGACACCATTAGCTCCAGAGGGATCGACCGCAGGACCCGTCCTTGGTGTTCGTTCCCGGAGCCGCGCCGCCGTCCCCCTTACAGAGCCAGAAGCATGAAGATGGTCCGGAAAATCGGCGGCAGACGACTTCAGTCTTCACCAAGGTAGCGCACAGCACTGCAGCTGTGCGCCATTGCTCCTCATACACACTTCACACTCCGGTCACTGAGGGTGCAGGGCGCTGGGGGGGGGGGCGCCCTGAGCAGCAATAAAAACACCTTGGCTGGCAAAATAATCACAATATATAGCCCCAGAGGCTATATATGTGATAATTACCCCTGCCAGAATCCATAAAAAAGCGGGAGAAAAGTCAGCGAAAAAGGAAAAAGGGGCGGAGCTATCTCCCTCGGCACACTGGCGCCATTTTCTCTTCACAGTGTAGCTGGAAGACAGCTCCCCAGGCTCTCCCCTGTAGTTTTCAGGCTCAAAGGGTTAAAAAGAGAGGGGGGGCACTAAATTTAGGCGCAATATTGTTTATACAAGCAGCTATTGGGGAAAATTCACTCAGTGATAGTGTTTATCCCTACATTATATAGCGCTCTGGTGTGTGCTGGCATACTCTCTCTCTGTCTCCCCAAAGGGCTGTGTGGGGTCCTGTCCTCAGTCAGAGCATTCCCTGTGTGTGTGCGGTGTGTCGGTACGGCTGTGTCGACATGTTTGATGAGGAGGCTTATGTGGAGGCGGAGCAGATGCCGATAAATGGGATGTCGCCCCCTGTGGGCCGACACCAGAGTGGATGGATAGGTGGAAGGTATTAACCGACAGTGTCAACTCCTTACATAAAAGGCTGGATGACGTAACAGCTATGGGACAGCCGGCTTCTCAGCCCGCGCCTGCCCAGGCGTCTCAAAGGCCATCAGGGGCTCAAAAACGCCCGCTCCCTCAGATGGCAGACACAGATGTCGACACGGAGTCTGACTCCAGTGTCGACGAGGTTGAGACATATACACAATCCACTAGGAACATCCGTTACATGATCCCGGCAATAAAAAATGTGTTACACATATCTGACATTAACCCAAGTACCACTAAAAAAGGGTTTTATGTTTGGGGAGAAAAAGCAGGCAGTGTTTTGTTCCCCCATCCAATGAGTGAATGAAGTGTGAAAAAGCGTGGGTTCCCCCGATAAGAAACTGATAATTTCTAAAAAGTTACTGATGGCGTACCTTTTCCCGCCAGAGGATAAGTTACGCTGGGAGATATCCCCTAGGGTGGATAAGGCGCTCACACGTTTGTCAAAAAAGGTGGCACTGCCGTCTTAGGATACGGCCACTTTGAAGGTACCTGCTGATAAAAAGCAGGAGGCTATCCTGAAGTCTGTATTTACACACTCAGGTACTAGACTGAGACCTGCAGATAGTGCTGCTGCAGCGTGGTCTGTAACCCTGTCAAACAGGGATACTATTTTGCGAACATAAGACGTTGTCTTATATATGAGGGATGCACAGAGGGATATTTTGCCGGCTGGCATCCAGAATTAATGCAATGTCCATTCTGTCAGGAGGGTATTAGAGACCCGACACTGGACAGGTGATGCTGACTTTAAAAGGCACATAGAGCCTTATAAGGGTGAGGAATTGTTTGGGGATGGTCTCTGGGACCTCGTATCCACAGCAACAGCTGGGAAGAAATTTTTTTACCTCAGGTTTCCTCACAGCCTAAGAAAGCACTGTATTATCAGGTACAGTCCTTTCGGCTTCAGAAAAGCAAGCGGGTCAAAGGCGCTTCCTTTCTGCACAGAGACGAGGGAAGAGGGAAAAAGCTGCACCAGTCAGCCAGTTCCCAGAATCAAAATTCTTCCCCCGCTTCCTCTGAGTCCACCGCATGACGCGGGGGCTCCACAGGCGTAGCCAGGTACGGTGGGGGGCCGCCTCAAAAATTTCAGCGATTAGTGGGCTCGCTTACAGGTGGATCCCTGGATCCTTCAAGTAGTATCTCAGGGGTACAAGCTGGAATTCGAGGCGTCTCCCCCCCCGCCGTTTCCTCAAATCTGCCTTGCCGACAACTCCCTCAGGCAGGGAGGCTGTGCTAGAGGCAATTCACAAGCTGTATTCCCAGCAGGTGATAGTCAAGGTGCCCCTACTTCAACAAGGACGGGGTTACTATTCCACACTGTTTGTGGTACCGAAACCGGACGGTTCGGCGAGACCCATTTTAAATTTGAAGTCCTTGAACACATACATAAAAAAATTCAAGTTCAAGATGGAATCGCTCAGGGCGGTTATTGCAAGCCTGGAGGAGGGGGATTACATGGTATCCCTGGACATCAAGGATGCTTACCTACATGTCCCCATTTACCATCCTCACCAGGTGTACCTCAGATTTGTGGTACAGGATTGCCATTACCAATTACAAACACTGCCGTTTGGACTGTCCACGGCACCGAGGGTCTTTACCAAGGTAATGGCAGAAATGATGATACTCCTTCGAAAAAAGGGAGTTTTTAATTATCCCGTACTTGGACGATCTCCTTATAAAGGCGAGGTCCATGGAGCAGTTGTTGGTCGGAGTAGCACTATCTCGGGAAGTGCTACAACAGCACGGATGGATTCTATACATTCCAAAGTCACAGCTGGTTCCTACCACACGCCTGCTGTTCCTGGGGATGGTTCTGGACACAGAACAGAAAAAAGTGTTTCTCCCGCAGGAGAAAGCCAAGGAGCTGTCATCTCTAGTCAGAGACCTCCTGAAACCAAAACAGGTATCGGTGCATCACTGCACACGAGTCCTGGGAAAAATGGTAGCTTCTTACGAAGCAAAATTCCATTCGGCAGGTTCCATGCAAGAACCTTTCAGTGGGACCTCTTGGACAAGTGGTCGGAATCGCATCTTCAGATGCATCGGCTGATAACCCTGTCTCCAAGGACCAGGGTATCTCTACTGTGGTGGCTGCAGAGTGCTCATCTTCAAGAGGGCCGCAGATTCGGCATACAGGACTGGGTCCTGGTAACCACGGATGCCAGCCTTCGAGGCTGGGGGGCAGTCACACAGGGAAGAAATTTCCAAGGACTTTGGTCAAGTCAGGAGTCGTCCCTACACATAAATATTCTGGAACTGAGGGCCATTTACAATGCCCTAAGTCTGGCAAGGCCTCTGCTTCAAAACCAGCCGGTACTGATCCAATCAGACAACATCACGGCAGTCGCCCATGTAAACCGACAGGGCGGCACAAGAAGCAGGATGGCGATGGCAGAAGCCACAAGGATTCTCCGATGGGCGGAAAATCACGTCTTAGCACTGTCAGCAGTGTTCATTCCGGGAGTGGACAACTGGGAAGCAGACTTCCTCAGCAGACACGACCGACACCCGGGAGAGTGGGGACTTCATCCAGAAGTCTTCCAACTGTTGGTAAACCGTTGGGAAAGGCCACAGGTGGACATGATGGCGTCCCGCCTAAACAAAAAACTAGATATTGCGCCAGGTCAAGGGACCCTCAGGCAATAGCTGTGGACGGTCTAGTGACACCGTGGGTGTACCAGTCGGTTTATGTATTCCCTCCTCTGCCTCTCATACCAAAGGTACTGAGAATAATAAGAAAATGAGGAGTAAGAACGATACTCGTGGTTCCGGAGGGGCCAAGAAGAGCTTGGTACCCAGAACTTCAAGAAATAATATCAGAGGACCCATGGCCTCTACCGCTCAGACAGGATCTGCTACAGCAGGGGCCCTGTCTGTTCCAAGACTTACCGCGGCTGCGTTGGACGGCATGGCGGTTGAATTCCGGATCCTAAAGCAAAAGGGCATTCCGGAGGAAGTCATTCCTACGCTGATAAAAGCCAGGAAAGAAGTAACCGCAAACCATTATCACCGTATTTGGCGAAAATATGTTGCGTGGTGTGAGGCCAGGAAGGCCCCAACAGAGGAATTTCAGCTGGGTCGTTTTCTGCACTTCCTACAGTCAGGAGTGACTATGGGCCTAAATTTGGGTTCCATTAAGGTCCAGATTTCGGCTCTGTCGATTTTCTTCCAGAAAGAACTGGCTTCTCTGCCTGGAGTTCAGACATTTGTAAAGGGAGTGCTACATATTCAGCCCCTTTTTTGTGCCTTCTGTGGCACCTTGGGATCTCAACGTGGTGTTGAGTTTCTTAAAATCACATTGGTTTGAGCCACTTAAAACTGTGGATTTGAAATATCTCACGTGGAAAGTGGTCATGTTATTGGCCTTGGCTTCGGCCAGGCGTGTTTCAGAATTGGCGGCTTTGTCATGTAAAAGCCCTTATCTGATTTTCCATATGGATAGGGCAGAATTGAGGACTTGTCCCCAGTTTCTCCTTAAGGTGGTATCAGCTTTTCACTTGAACCAACCTATTGTAGTGCCTGCGGCTACTAGGGACTTGGAAGATTCCAAGTTACTGGACGTAGTCAGGGCCTTAAAATTTTATATTTCCAGGACGGCTGGAGTCAGGAAAACTGACTCGTTTTTTATCCTGTAGGCACCCAACAAAATAGGTGCTCCTGCTTCTAAGCAGACTATTGCTCGCTGAATTTGTAGCACAATTCAGCTGGAGCATTCTGCGGCTGGATTGCCGCATCCTAAATCAGTAACAGCCCATTCCACGAGGAAAGTGGGCTCTTCTTGGGCGGCTGCCCGAGGGGTCTCGGCTTTACAACTTTGCCGAGCTGCAACTTGGTCAGGAGCAAACACGTTTGCTAAATTCTACAAATTTGATACCCTGGCTGAGGAGGACCTTGAGTTCTCTCATTCGGTGCTGCAGAGTCATCTGCACTCTCCCGCCCGTTTGGGAGCTTTGGTATAATCCCCATGGTCCTTACGGAGTTCCCAGCATCCACTAGGACGTCAGAGAAAATAAGATTTTACTCACCGGTAAATCTATTTCTCGTAGTCCGTAGTGGATGCTGGGCGCCCGTCCCAAGTGCGGATTGTCTGCAATACTTGTATATAGTTATTGCCTAACTACAGGGTTATTGTTGAGCCATCTGTTGAGAGGCTCCGTTATATTTCATACTGTTAACTGGGTATAGTATCACGAGTTATACGGTGTGATTGGTGTTGCTGGTATGAGTCTTACTCGGGATTCAAAATCCTTCCTTATTGTGTCAGCTCTTCCGGGCACAGTATCCTAACTGAGGTCTGGAGGAGGGTCATAGAGGGAGGAGCCAGTGCACACCAGATAGTACCTAATCTTTCTTTTAGAGTGCCCAGTCTCCTGCGGAGCCCGTCTATTCCCCATGGTCCTTACGGAGTTCCCAGCATCCACTACGGACTACGAGAAATAGATTTACCTGTGAGTAAAATCTTATTTATTCACAATGCAATGCGACTATAGCGCACGAGGAGACTGTGCTGAGTAATTTGATATGACACCTGTGTGCGACTGAGTCTCTGAATCTGTACACGCAGTGTAGCAGCAGCCGCAGCTCTTTTCCAATACAAGTTCTGTCTGCTCTGTATACAGACTCATCACACACATAGTATCTGTTTTCTTCAGGGGTGTGGTATGGAAGGTCGACCACACTTAAGTCGACAGGGATTCTAGGTCATGAGTTTTATATATATATATATATATATATATATATATAAATAATACGTCCTAATGGATACTGGGGAACTGTACTTTAGTACCATGGGGTATAGATCGGCTCAACTGGAGCCTGGCATTTTAAAACCTTCAGTGTGTGTATGTGTGTGCTGGCTCCTCTCCTCTATGCCCCTCCTACCAGGCTCAGTTTAGAAGAATGTGCCAAGGAGCCGGGTGCATTTCTGTGGAGCTCCAGAGAGTTTCCTTTATTTTTTATTTTAGGTCTTTATTTTCAGGTAGTGCTGGTTGGCAACTGGAATACCTGCTTCGTGGGACTTAGAGGGGGGACCAAACCAACCTCATGAGGGTTAATGGTTCATAATCCCAGCTGACAGGACACTGAGCTCTTGAGGTGCTGATCACACATCGTTAGTATGTGTGCCCACGCCAGCAGCTAGCCGTCACCCTCTAACAGATGCCGAAGATCGCAGGTGCAGTGAGTGTTAACACCGGGGTCCTGGTTACCGTGTCCCCGGTGCAGTTTGGCGGCATATCACGTGGCGGTCACGGGCCAAGAGCTGCGGTGCCCGCCGCGGACTACACTGGCTCAGCGGGCTTTATACCCCACAGGTGCTCACTGTCATTCGGTTTTCTGTGTACTGTTGTATGTTCAAATCAGCCAGTATAAACAGTAAAGGGACCGCGCGCCATTACAAGAGGCGGGCCTTCCCCAAGAGCGGGACCAGATACGGGAAGGCGCCATTTTCTGCTGCTGCAGATCATCAAGGCTGCATGCACGCTGCTTCTCCACGGACCCACACTGTTGCAGACTCTGTACTGGTACCAGGGGGTCATAGCAGGGGGGAACACATCAACGGTAGCGCCTCTGCACATCTATAAGGTTATACAGGTTGAGTATCCCATATCCAAATATTCCGAAATACGGAATATTCCGAAATACGGACTTTTTTGAGTGGGAGTGAGATAGTGAAACCTTTGTTTTTTGATGGCTCAATGTATACAAACTTTGTTTAATACACAAAGTTGTTACAAATATTGTATTAAATGACCTTCAGGCTGTGTGTATAAGGTGTATATGAAACATAAATGAATTGTGTGAATGTAGACACACTTTGTTTAATGCACAAAGTTATAAAAAATATTGGCTAAAATGACCTTCAGGCTGTGTGTATAAGGTGTATATGTAACATAAATGAATTCAGTGCTTAGATTTAGGTCCCATCACCATGATATCTCATTATGGTATGCAATTATTCCAAAATACGGAAAAATCCGATATCCAAAATACCTCTGGTCCCAAGCATTTTGGATAAGGGAGACTCAACCTGTACACATATTTTCACACACTGCGCTGCTGTGTTTTGTGTGCTGATCTCCGTTCTTCAGTGTCACTCCAGGGGCTCTCTAGGGTCTGGGTGGAGGTGTTTTTATAAGTGAGCTGCGCTGTATTACAGTTGTGTAAATATGTCTGTTGACATGGTTATGTGTGCTGCTTGTAACTCTACCCCTTCTTCAACGGGGTCCCTCATGTGTGAACAGTGCTCCTTATCTCCACAGGGACACAGTTCACAGGCACCTGACTGGCTGGATACTTTTAAGAGCATGATTCACAATGTATATTCAGAATTAGCTGCAGCTAAGTAGGAGAGACAGGTGTTAAAACAGTCTATTGATTGTATGGCTAAAGCAGCAGATACCAGAAAGGCTTCTCAGCCCCCTCTAGTGGCTTCACGTAAACGCTCACTGCCACAGGTTCTCCAGTCTGATTCTGATCATCCTGATGTGGATGATGATGATATGGATGAGGACAGCTCTGTATCCCCCAGGGTGGAGGCCCTGATTTATGCTGTAAGAGAGGTTCTTCACAGACCCGATGAAGAAGCAGAACCAGGTGAGGAGTTGTACTTTAATGTTAGACCCAAGACCTCAGCCACTTTTCCTGTGTCTAAGGAATTAAACTCCCTGGCCAGGGAGGCATGGGTAAAACCCTGACAAGAAATTTAAAATTCCTCAGAGGTTTTTATCTACTTTTTTGCAGCGGGGTACACTGGGGTTCCACAGGGATAACATCAGGGTGTAGAGTTGGATCTTGATCCGAGGCACCAACAGGCTAAAAGCTTTGACTGTTCCCAAGATGCTTAGCGCCGCCTCCTCGATAACCCCGCCTCCGTGCACTGGAGCTCAGTTTGTAAGACGGTGCCTGCAGTGCAGGCAGCTAACGGAGGGCTGCGCTGAGCAGCACTGTAAAGAGCTTTTCTATGAAGAAAGAAGACTTCAAGGGCTATATGTCATTTCTGACATATCATGCTGCGGCTCCCTCACCTCTCAGTGGCGCTGTATACTCCCGCGCCCTGGTTGCCGGGTAATTACAGCGGAGGGCTCCGGTTCTTCAATTAGGCACACGCACTGACCGCTGCTCTCTGGGATCACGTGGCCGCATCAGGGAGGAAGTAAGAGGGTCCCCCAGGCGGGACCCGCTGCAAATCGCAATCTGGTGCGGTCTCTAGGAGACGGACCGGCTGCGCTGGCGTGGACACTGTGGCCGTGCAGGGACCCCACTAGACCACCAGGGCAAGGGCACAGGTCGGATTTTGTACATAATCAGTTTTCTAAGGCCCACAGTACCCGGTGGTGAAGTTCAGCAAGTGGATAAGGCTCTGACCTGTAGCCATTCCTCCAGCCCCAGGGCACCATTTACTGTTAATGTTCCCGCCCTGGAGCTGCATCTTTCTCCCTCACTCCCTGTCAGCGTTTGGGCGCCATTACACACACAGCTGCGCTAATCTGGGACTGCTGGGCAATGTCTCCTCTGTAAAGCCGCCTGCATCATCAGCGCTGTGCATTTACAGGACACTTTTCTAGATGTATTCTACATGTCTTTAGACAGTGTTAGTTAAGAACAAGTGCACATTGTAAGGGATATTTAGTACAAGTACCCTGTGATATACATCCACTCTTCACTGTGCATTGATAGATCTCTGTACCTAATTAGCTTTACTTGAGTAGTATTGTTACTAAAGTATTGCTAGTCCAGTGCAATTTTATTGTTATTTGTGATCATTTCTGCATTGTACATGTGACTGTGTGTGTGCCAATAGCTGCTGTGTGATTTCCATTCTGTGTATCTCGCATATACTGCTATCCCTATATTCTGTACCCTGAAGGGGGCTATGTGCGTCAGGGTTTTCATAGAATATAGTGTTGATCACAGGATATACTTTCTCTGACGTCCTAAGTGGATGCTGGGACTCCGTAAGGACCATGGGGAATAGCGGCTCCGCAGGAGACTGGGCACAACTAAAGAAAGTTTTAGGACTACCTGGTGTGCACTGGCTCCTCCCACTATGACCCTCCTCCAGACCCCAGTTAGAATCTTGTGCCCGGCTGAGCTGGATGCACACTAGGGGCTCTCCTGAGCTCCTAGAAAAGAAAGTATATTTTAGTTTTTTTTATTTTCAGTGAGATCTGCTGGCAACAGACTCACTGCTACGAGGGACTAAGGGGAGAAGAAGCGAACCTACCTGACTGGAGATAGTTTGGGCTTCTTAGGCTACTGGACACCATTAGCTCCAGAGGGATCGAACACAGGACCCGACCTCGATCGTTCGGTCCCGGAGCCGCGCCGCTGTCCCCCTTACAGAGCCAGAAGCATGAAGATGGTCCTGGAAATCGGCGGCAGAAGACTTCGGTCTTCAACAAGGTAGCGCACAGCACTGCAGCTGTGCGCCATTGCTCCTCATGCACACCTCACACTCCGGTCACTGATGGATGCAGGGCGCCCTGAGCAGCAATATGAATACCTTGGCTGGCAAATAGTCCCAGAGGCTATATATGTGATAAATACCCCTGCCAGAATCCATAAA
Organism: Pseudophryne corroboree; assembly: GCF_028390025.1. Lineage (NCBI taxonomy): Eukaryota > Metazoa > Chordata > Amphibia > Anura > Myobatrachidae > Pseudophryne > Pseudophryne corroboree. Next base: position 39,330,198 of record NC_086450.1, on the reverse strand, counting down.
AAAAGCGGAAGAAAAGTCAGCCGAAAAAGGGGCGGGGCTATCTCCCTCAGCACACTGGCGCCATTTTTTCTTCACAGTGCAGCTGGAAGACAGCTCCCCAGACTTTCCCCTGTAGTTTTCAGGCTCAAAGGGTTAAAAAGAGAGGGGGGGCACCAAATTTAGGCGCAATATTGTGTATACAAGCAGCTATTGGGGGAAAAATCACTCAGTTATAGTGTTAATCCCTGCATTATATAGCGCTCTGGTGTGTGCTGGCATACTCTCTCTCTGTCTCCCCAAAGGACTTTGTGGGATCCTGTCCTCAGTCAGAGCATTCCCTGTGTGTGTGCGGTGTGTCGGTATGGCTGTGTCGACATGTTTGAGGAGGAAGGTTACGTGGAGGCGGAGCAGATGCCGATAAATGTGATGTCGCCCCCTGTGGGGCCGACACCAGAGTGGATGGTTAAGTGGAAGGTATTAACCGACAGTGTCAACTCCTTATGTAAAGGGCTGGATGACGTAACAGCTATGGGACAGCCGGCTTCTCAGCCCGCGCCTGCCCAGGCATCTCAAAGGCCATCAGGGGCTCAAAAACGCCCGCTACCTCAGATGGCAGATACAGATGTCGACACGGAGTTTGACTCCAGTGTCGACGAGGTTGAGACATATACACAATCCACTAGGAACATCCGTTGCACTCGGCAATGAAAAATGTGTTACACATTTCTGACATTAACCCAAATACCACAAAAAAGGGGTTTTATGTTTGGGGAGAAAAAGCAGCCAGTGTTTTGTTCCCCCATCAGATGAGTGAATGAAGTGTGTGAAGAAGCGTGGGTTCCCCCGATAAGAAACTGGTAATTTCTAAAAAGTTACTGATGGCGTACCCTTTCCCGCCAGAGGATAGGTCACGTTGGGAGATATCCCCTAGAGTGGATAAGGTTGCACAGAGACAAGGGAAGAGGGAAAAAGCTGCACCAGACAGCCAGTTCCCAGGATCAAAAATCTTCCCCCGCTTCATCTGAGTCCACCGCATGAAGCTGGGGCTCCACAGGTGGAGCCAGGTGCGGTGGGGGCGCGTCTCGGGAACTTCAGCGACCAGTGGGCTCACTCACAGGTGGATCCCTGGATTCTGCAAGTAGTATCACAGGGATACAAGCTGGAGTTCGAGGCGACTCCCCCTCGCCGTTACCTCAAATCAGCCTTGCCTGCTGCCCTCGGAGAAAGGGGAGGTAGTACTAGCGGCAATTCACAAGCTGTACTTCCAGCAGGTGATAATCAAGGTACCCCTCCTTCAACAAGGCCGGGGTTACTA